>NW_024962316.1:359476-673315 GCF_019238085.1 Lagopus leucura | reverse complement strand
CACCCCAGGGGGGGGGTTGCCCCCCCCGGCCGCCGCCGCCGCCCCCCGCCGCCATGTTGGGAACCGCCGCCGCCGCCGCGCGCCCCCCGTCAGCGCGTGCGGAGCGTCTGCGTCAGCGCGCACGGCGCCGCGGCCCGACCCGGCCCGGAGCGGAACCTTCGCGGCCGCCGTCGGCGGCACCGCCCGCACCGCGCGCCGCTTCCGGTCCTTCGAGCGGCCCGGCGGGAGCGGCGCCTCCGGCGGCGGTGAGCCCCGAATGGGGCCGAGCGACGGACGGGGCTGCGGGGGCTGAGCGGTGCGGCACCGCGCCGGGGATCGGCGGGAAACGTCGGGGACGGGAGCCCGAGGCCCTCGCGGTGGCCGCTCGTGTTGGGCTGCGATTACAGGGCGCGAACGGGGCTCCGGCGCCTGCTGTGGCATTTTGGCTCAAACGCCGTTTTTATTCGTTTTGGCTGTTTTTTACGCGCTCGTTCTGCGGTACGTGGCAGCGGCGCAGTGCGGGACCTGCGGGTGTTGTGGATGAAGCTTGTCGTTCTGAGGCAGGACGGGACGGCAGCGGCCGTGTGTGCCGTTTGAGTTTATTTTACAGCCGTGGGACAGCTTGCTGGTACAAACCAGGCTCCCAGAAGGGTTGCCGTGGTCACGCTGCTGTGTGCTGCGGTTCTTCCCGTCCCTCTCTCTGCACTCAGTGCTGAGGAGTGGCTCTGAGGGTCAGCAGAACCTCTCACAGATGCTGTGACCCAGCCCCGAGATGTGCACGCACTGCACCGCCTGCAGGGCCAGGCACAGAGCAAAGGGCTTGAAGCGCGTCCCTGGCTTTGGGCTTCCCTTAAGGCATTTCCTCTGCTTCCCTTCTCAGCAGACAACGGAACTCTGTTGAATTGGATCGCTGCTGCTACGTGAGAGAGAGAGGGGAACTGATAAGCCGTGCTCTCTGTTTCTCCTCAGGACACCATAGATGATGTCTCATAGAGACCTTGGACTTGGAGTGCCATCAATCCTGTTGATTGGCTCCTCCTGACAGCTTAGGGCAGTAATTTACTGTTAATACCATCATACTTGCCTACCAATGTAGTCCTATTAAAGAGGTGAAACAATATAGCTTGACTAATTTGTACTGAGACATAAGCAAAGCCAAAGAAAAATATGCTGGTCCTAACACTGCAAGGCAAATATTGGGCAGTTGCTCAGGGTTATTTTAAAAGGAATGTGTGAAGCATCTGGAGACACTGGACCCACTTGCTTTCTTTCATGAGCTGCTGTCTCCAGGTGCTAAGCGTTGACCTAATGAAGAGGTGGTAGAAGAGACAGGAGTAGTGAGGACTAAGCTACCTTTTGTGTGCACAACCTCTGTTATTGTGGCTGTAGCTCCTAAAGTGCTTGTTCCTTCACATTTAAAGAAGGGCCATATCTTTGTGTCTGCAGAAGAATACACAGTCATGTGCCACTCATCCACGTAAAGGTGATGGGAGGGCTGCTGTTCAATATGTTTGTCTTGGATAACAAACTTTACTCCACCGGAAATCAAACTCCAGATGCACAGATTGTGATCCACGGCAGCCGAGACAGCGCAGGTTCCTTTTCCAAATGCTTTCACACACCTCACCTCAGCTATAAATTAAGAGAGGAGGATTAACAAACCAAGGGATTCTTGGTGCTTTCAGTGATTGGCAGGATGCTGATGGCTAGGAGGTGATGGCCAAGCTGTTGAAGCTCTTTTCAGACGTGAAAGAAGCTCTCCGACCGTAAAAAATGAAGAATGCTCACCAGAGCGCCCAGGGAGGGTGTGCAGCATCTCAATAACTTCCATGTTCCAGACTAGCATTGAGCCATGCTGGGAACCTGCCACCAGCAGCTGGTAATCAGAACTAAGTGCCATCACTGTGATGCCTGCTGCGAGACACAAAGAGGGAAATCTGTTCCTGATGCTGCAGACAAAAAAAGAAACAATTTGAGATTGTTAATATGCTGTGCTTCCCCAACTGGAAACGCCCAACACTGCCTGAACTCCTTAGTCTGTGCCAACAGCAAGATTAGGTTCCCTCAGACATATCTAGGTCAGTGTGTGCTTTTGTTGTCCTGGCGACAAAATGACCCACTTTCTCTATTCTCATTTGTTGAAGCAACTGAGCACAAAGGCAAATAGGCCTTTATTCTGCCTTTGTGTAAACTCATGGGCAAAATGGTATTTCTAGAGAAATACATACTGTCTCCCTGCTCTATTTATTTATACTACTATTATTTGGATCTCGTTCATAACAGATGGATGATTATATGTTTTCTTGGGCTGTAGCCATCACCAGGGCTAATCCTACCTTTGAGGAATCCAGTGAGCCTTGTGTGGAGGGGCTGCCCAGGTAGGTGGAGAAATCCACACAACTGAATGAGAAGGGGTAGGGACAGATGCTGACCCAGCTGAGGCACTGCTGGCACAGCTTCCCAATCGATTCCAAGTAAGAAGGCACAAAGAAAAGCAGCCTGGCCAGCACTTCTGTGTCTATTAGACTTGTCCAAAGAGGGCAGAGATGAAAATCATTTTAGAACATGAGTGTGGTGGGCCTGAGAGCTCCCGTCATTGTGTTTTATGTGATGTACAGTTCATAATGATCTGAGCTGGCCCTGCCCAGCCGGGTCCTTCCATAAGATAGAGAGGGCTACAGTGTAGAATGTGCATGAAAATAATGGGGTGACAGGACTGAGGAAGGAGTGTGAATTCTGAGAAGACAGAAGAGCAGTGCTGCAAAACCTGCTTTTCTAATTAGTGTTCAAGCTGCTCTCTCTGTGACAGAATAAAGCTGTATGTGAAGTACAGCTCACAAATGAAGCTACAGGCGTTGCTCCTGAGCACAGCAGTGTCACCACAGTGTAACAGCTTGCAAATTCACGGAGAGAGCACCTGGTGCATTTAGCAACTTCAGGACATTTCAGCTTATTTACCTGAAAAATCTGAGCTGACAAAGACTCGGGTCAGGCTGGAGGGCTGGTGAGGAAAAGGAACCATCTTTTCATGGAGCAGATCTTAGCCGAAGTGTCTGAGCCGAAGCTCATGCTGCCCTCTGGACCTGCTGAGTTCCCAGTTGAGGCTGCTCTTTAGTCGGGAGGTGATTGATAGCAATGCATACAGTAGCAGTGCCTTGTCTCCAGACAGCTGTCTTGTCCCTTTTTTTTTTTTTTCTCCCTGGAAATCTTGGGGAAATTTCAGCTATTTTGACAGGAGCAGTAGGAAGTGGTTGACTGCACTGAGATGCATTCTGGAGCATCTCTCTGTATTTGGAGAGGACTGCTATCTCTATAGCAACTGGTGCTTGTCACCTGGTAGAATCCCCAGGGTCTTTCCTGAGGGCAGATGTGCTCCATACCAGGCGCTGTACACAGCTGAGGTGCCTTTGTTGGCTGCCTTTCTCTGTTCTAGGAATTCTCTCTGTATTTTAGATTTTTTCAGAGATTTTATTTAGCGGTGAGGATGTACCACTACTTGTTTCATAGAGAGTTTAGGCATTCAGGTATTTAAAGGAAGTTTCTTAACACCCAGGATCATGGCTATTCCCTTTCACAGTTCCCCTTTGTCAAATGGCGCAGGCAGAGATAAGAAAATAGACCTCCCAAGGAGCTGAGTTCATCGGTTTCTCTTGAAGTCAGATTGCAGAGGCTGCTGTCTATCCCTGTCTGTATCCCCTCTGTATCCCTCTGGCATACAGAGTAATAATTAAAGAAAAATTAGTAATGTGTGTTTATGTAACAGGCTCCTTTTGGACACAGTACTTGGCTGGATGTCTGTGAAGATTAATCAAGTAAGAAGAGATTAACCAACATCTTAATCTGTCATAAATCAAACAGGGAGATGAAGCCTCTTATTGCAAGAAACTAACATTACAGAAAGCCTTCATCTGGGTTTAGCCATCATCAGTCTCAATCTAAACTGTCAACTTCAGGAGTCTGAAGTGCATTTTTAGACTATTCTTCAAGCTTCTGTGATCAAAACCAGCGATGTAATGGAGGAAAATGTCAGCTCCATTAAGGTTGCTTAAAATATACCATGCTGGAGAGGTGACAGCAGACACAGTCTGGAGGATGAGGGTGATCAGTGCCATCCAGGCAAACCAAGAATGGAAGATAGCGACAGAGAAATATGTAATAATGCTTTTGTTCTATCAACATCAAAACAACTCTGGAGCCTTGGGATGAGCCTTGGCAGCACTCTGCAATCTGTCGTAGTATTGATGACAGCAGTCCTCGCCACCAACAAATCCACTGATTCAAGCAGTTGGTTACAGTTGGAGCAGAAGTCCCCGGTTAGCAGACATTTTTGGAAAGTCGAGATTGCCAGCATCACTGAGAAGAATCGAGGACTGGGCTAATTGGAGGAGAAACAGCTTGCTTGCTGTAGGAATGCAGCGTGTTACTTTCTGGTGAGCAGGGAGTTTCTGCAATTTGCAAATCAAAACCAAACAAAATCAACCAACCAAATCTTTTCCAGGGCCATTCTGAATTTCCTTAGGCTATAAAAACATTTAAGCCTCCAAACATATCAGACCTGTTTTCCTGCATTCCACGTCTACAGCTTACCTGTATCCTAAAGGTAAGATGAAATCACTATCTCATACTGATTCTTCCTAAAGTATTTCAGTTGCAGGCTCTCTAAAAATCCTCCCTGCATTCTCTTTCAGAACATAAAGGAAACAGATAAGTGTCAAGAAACCCTTAGTGGTACTTCTTCCTTGGAGAATGTGTGAAAAATGTAAATGCTGGGCACGTGTGAATGAGAGGCCAGACTCAAAGCTGTTGTTGAATGTTGATCTTAACACTATCAGAGTGATAAACTTCTCTTCTTTGTCAGAAATGTCGCCTCAGAGGTGAGGTGAGTAGCAGCTGTGAGTCACAGTGGCACTGCAGGCTGGGGATGGGAACTTGTTTTCTCAGTGTTGGTGAGCTGCCATCCCCCACGGCCCCTCAGGCTGCTGTCTGCATGGAGCAGCAGGCAGGACTGAACTCAGCTGGGAGTAGTTTTGTGTGTGCCTACCGAGGGAGGGCTGCACTTCTGGTTTCTGTTGAAATCCAAACCCATTTTATTAGCTTTTCCTTACAGAACAACACGAACACAAGTCCCTCCAGCTTGGCCCTCTGTTGGCCTTGCCCTTTTTCAAACGAGGTCTTTACGTAGAAGTTTTCTCCTTTGGTCTCTCAGGTCCTTTACTGTTAATAATAATAATCTACATTTCCTATGGTTTTTTTTCATTATTATTATTTCTTTTCTACAAAGGCTTTAAGAGCAGTAGAGCTTTCCCTGTCTGCAGAGCTAATTTGCAATGCTGAAAGCTGTAGAGGCTGGTTTGGCTTCTGTCTGCAAAAGAAAAGGGAAACCTGTCAATCAGCAAGAAATGCTGAGAGCAGCAAATGAAACACTTTGCTTTTTCCATTGGGCAACTACGGCCTCTCTCAGGATTAAATCTCTTGCTAAGTTTAGCTACGTCTCACTAGAGTTAGTATCAGGAGTTATCTGAAGGCAATGACGTCTGTCCTGTGGAAGTCTAAGCCCTGGCACGCACATCTCATACCCTGCGCTGCAGCAGCTTGGAGCTGGGAACATTCTGCACAGCATGGCATGCTTCAGACGTGGCAGGGTTTCTCAAAGCATTGAAATATATACTCTCAGCTGCCTGCTCTTTTTATTATTCTGTCCAAGTCCTGAGCAAAACTTGTTGAAATGGATGTCATGGGACAGCAGAATGGCTAAGTGATGTGAAACATTCTGCTGTTTTTTTGTTGTTGTTCTTAATATGTGTAAGACTTGCACAGACCCTCTTTTCTATTGGTATTAAATCTCACATTCCAAAGGAACTTAAATTCTCAGCTGTTCTGGTAAGGAGTACTAATTAACATTTTCAGAGTTAGATTTGAGGAGACATAAGAGAAACCCATCAAAAATCAATAGCTCTTTGCAGGTCCTCATTGAGTCATCCAGGCAGGGAGCTCCTTTGCTCTTTGTGGCAGGGAAGCAAGTTAATTAACCTGCTGGGAAATGCCCAGCTCATGTTCTCCTTCCAGCTGGAGAGAGCCTTCAGGAAGCAGCACCAACAGGCAACTGAGAGCTTCCCAGATGCATAGAAGCTGTACTGAAGCCTGTGCCCCTACAGCATTAGTTAAAAAGAAGGTACCTCTGAAAGAAACATCTTTGCTAGCTGGAATGAAGAAGGCTTGCCTGAAATGTACTGTAGGTTACCAGTGCTGAGCCGTGGAAATTCAAGAAAGGTTCCTTATCTCTCACTATAAAAGGCTCCACTAAATGAAAGTTGCGACCTCTCTTTGTGGCAGTTGTCTTCTTGATACTAATCACATTCCAGATAAAGAACCTTAAAGGTGCAGAGCTTTAATTTTAAGGTATCTCAGAATATTTCTCCTATCTGTTCTTACTTAGCAGCTATGATTTTACTTGACCAGAAGTATTTTGAAGAGCAAAGGCTTTGGCGCTCAGCAGCAGCTGATAGCAGCACTGTGCTAGACCACGGAATGCTTGGACTGGAAAGGATCTCAAAGCCCACCTGGCCCCACGCCCTGCTGTGCATTGGTTGCCACTCACCAGGTAAGGCTGCCCATTCCTCAAGCACGTCCAGGTCCCATTCATTCAAAGCATTTTTGGTGGTTTGTTTGTTTGTTTCTTTCTTTCTTTGTTTTAAATACAAATACTGAAACTCCATATAGATAAGCTAGAATTGTGTTTGTCTGCAGATTTATACATACCTGTCACAAGTGATGACCTTCATTTTTTAGTCACAAAAGGAAAGGTGGACTCAACAGGTACAAAACGTTCCCCTTTGGCCTTTATAAGTCAGTTTCTTTATATCCCTCCCTGAAGTCTTAGAAAAGCTACTTGGACAACAAGAGCAGTGATATTTTACCATACTGCTTCCGACTCTAACATGCTCAGACATACTTGTAGGACATGTCAAAGTCCAACCAGAATCACTTTGTCCTTGGGTCAAGGAGGCTTCAACAAGATCAAGGAAGGTGTGACTTCTAAGACCGGCGAGAGTAAAAGCAGCAAACATCAGTTCCTCAAATGCCATTGGACAATCAGAGTCACTTCACAATTTTTATTTTGTTAAGGGCTTTTATATAACAAATTTCCCCTTGAATCAGACATCTCATAAACCATTCTTTATATGCATGTCAGTGATACACCAGGTTTTTGTAGACCAGTATTTGCAAAACCAGACTGTTGTCAGGTAGAAGCTGTTTTCTTCTGAGGGAAACTCACAAAGTTAAGGCACTTTAAGAACCCAAACCTACGAATCATTTGACCTCTTACTGGCTTTTATCTGGTTGTATACAATAATTCTTTTTTCCAAAATTAATATCAGTTTCAATTCTGGAATAGGGACACACATCAAAAAAAAACCAACAAAACAACAACCAAGCAATGACTGTTCTTAAATCCTTCAATTTCTATTCCTCATTGCAAGGTGACAGCAGCAAGCCTTATTGCTAGGGATGGTGACACACTGCTTAGCTGAAAGCCCAGTACTCCACCCCCAAGCATACTTTTAGCACTGCAGTGATCCTGGCCATCAGTGATAAAAACACACCTCAGAATGAGTTAAGGTCTCCAGGGCACAATGCTTAAGATGACACTTTTAAGAACAAAATCTGTTACAGGAACAGCTTCAAACTAATCTAAAAGCCAGTATTCATTAAGCAGAACATGAACAAGCTGACTGACTGCTCCGAGCCATGCAAGGCATTTCACATTCTCCCTCCCTCATTGGGCACAGATCAGTAGTTTGGCAAAAAGGGACCTACAAAGGAAACTCTGTTTCTTAAGCTGGCACTCTCTTATTAGTCCATTAAAGTACTTCTAATCAGCTGGTGTGAAATCTATTTCTTCAGCCTTTCTAACCTTCTTTAAGAATATAAGAAACGTTTCCTCCTGTGTACAGTCGGTGTTCAGGCTGCCCACCAGCACACCAAAGTCACTGCTTCAAGCACAGCCCGGACTTAGAAGTATCCAATTCTCCTGATGTAAAGATGCAAAGATTTAAAAAGCAGTTTCAGGTCCATTAATTAGGTGCCCTGACAGTTATAAATAAATAGTAATAAATACTTATTTACACTCACATACCCTTCTTATATCCCACAGGATTACAAACAAACCAAAAACATGCTTCTTTCTCAAGTAAAGACAATCAGGTTTGAGGTGAAACACACAATTGCTAACAGAGCATCAACACTACAAAACAGTTTAAAATAATAACAGTACCAATAGATAGCATTTAAGAGCATTTTACAGCTTCAAGGGTCCTGCAAACAAAGTCTTAGTTAAGAAAGTGACCATTCATTAAGAATCAGAGGGAACTTGGATGAGAAAAATGTAATTTCAGAGTAGAATTTGGCCAGGACACCAGAGCTGTTTTCCTTATTGTGTACAGAATATCATGTTATTTGGAGACATGGCAGATGCAGGAGCTGGGAAAAATAGATCAGGATTGTAACAGACCATTTAATTTCCTCAAGCATGAAATCCAATTTCCACATTGATTGTGTCTAAACAGTTTGTTGTTCTGGGGGACATCAAAAAGGCCAATGAAAACTCACAGGAACAGTTGTGGGAGCACAGACCATTACTTCCATTCATAAATAAACACAGTGAAAGATGATGCATCATAATTGCTGACATAATTGCCAGCTGGGAACTGGCACCCATTTATCATCCTGGCATAAATCTATGAATCCCTGAAAATATGATCAGAATAGAGAGATAGAGACCAAGAAGCAAGGAGCAGCACAGAGAGCACAACTGAACTTCAGGGAATTGCCTGGCAGTGTCTTCACTTCCACCTCTCCTCTGAAGTCCGTGAGAGGACTGGAGGATAAAGGAGACTGCAGGCGGCTTTGAGACACAGCTCTGGAGGAATTTTCTTGGCCTGTTTAGTGTTTGGTTGCTTTTTTATTCAGCTTTTTTTGCTTTTCGTTTCCTTGTGCCTTCATTTAGCTCCTCTTTTGACTTCACAGGAGGAGGTGGCTGATAGGAAGCCTCGTGGGAGTGCCCATGCTGATTATGATGGCCAGTGTGTCCGCCAGAAACAGAGCCAAAGAAAACTGGGCAGATGAAGCCTTCCACTGGAGCAAAAGGTGAGGCGTGAGAATGAGTTGCCGTCATGAAAACCTGCCATGCAACAGTGGACAGTTAAAGACCACATACACCAGCTATGAAGAACTAACTAGTAAAGGACATCCTACTTAGCACAGGTAAGTGTCCCTGTTGCTATGTAATCCAAGGCTGTATCACAAGGATCTTCTACCACACTGAAAATGACATGGAGAATTTAGCCTGCAGTTTCCTAAGCAGATCTTTCCTGGTACGTACAGCCAATGCCTTCCAAAGTGGCTTAGTAAGGTTATCAAATCTAGATGCAAGAATTAGTCCTACTATTTCATTAATGCTGTGCAGAGTACTTCATTCTCAGCACTAGCTCTCCTGAAAATAACACTTCCAGGTTTTCATTTCATTGTGAAGTTAATCATGCAAGAATTCTGCATGGGCAAACACTGGCATCTACAAGGAAAATTAGGATCACTGGAACCCACTGAACAAGAAAGGAAGCAGCATTTCAAAGTCAGTGTTTTAATTTAAAATGGTGAACAGTCAGCGCCCTCTTAATTCTGTACCCTTTTTCTGGTTCTGTAGATTTGTTAGCAGCAGATCTGCTGTAAACTTACCTTGCAAACTATCATAAACATGGTGAAAAAGAAGATGAGGTTGGCTTCAGAGACAGGGAGCCAATGAGTTTGTTGCAAAGTGAAAAGAACTGTGCCATACAGACTGGCTTTTGTAGGGCTAGAAGAGAAATAAAGAACTTATCTGGAAGGTTTGTATACTTTGTGTCCAGTCCCGAATGGCTCTTTAAATTTTGTTTTCAGTCTGACATAGAACATGCAGGCTAGTTACTTACAAAGACATGTGAAGAATTTCATTTGTTTCTGGCCTCCAGACCCCACGCAGCAGTTGCTCAAAGTTAGACATCAAAGCAACACCAGAACCTGTGGAACAGTAAAAGCAAACAGCTAGAACTGCCACACCAGAAGAGAGCTCTGCTGGCTCCTTTAGATCCCCACAGGATAAGCACAATATAAAGGGAAGGTTTGTGACATCCACCCCAAAATTAAAATACAGTTACCCTAAAACAACAGAGCAGGCAAATGCTTTCTAGAGCTCTATAGTGTTTCCTGATACTGGAAAAAGGCATTCGCCTCTGTTCCATCAACTGATGCACAAATGCTTACTGCAATTACAAAACAAGGGGAAACTGACTAGACTGTTTCAACACTGAAAGAACTTCCTAAAAAGACACAGGCAAGGACAGAGACAGTAGAACATGGGAGATGATAAAGAGTTACTGAACTCTGCACCCGTAAGTGGCTCCCAGTTCTTCATGTCTCCGATGACTCAGTTGACAGCCATTCTGTGAGTATGAATAAATCTGTGTTCTAAGGAATGTGATTAACTGGGGCCAGCTGAACACATCCACTATCTGGCCTGGTCAGCACTGAGTGATGTGGTGACCTTAGGCTCCATTTGCAGGTTCTCCCCTCCCTCCCCACAGCAGTAGGTGCAGTGGAGTATCCCAGGTGTCACCTTTGACCCATCCAGTGGCCATCATGATGAACCAGCCGTGGTGGTACTGGTGATGAGCGTGGTGGACGCCGGCCGCAATTTTGCGAACTCTGACCACCTCCTTCATAGCCACAAAGATGAGCTTCACAGGCAGAAAGCTAACACACTTGTAGAAGAGGTTCATGGGGCAGAAGAATATCAAATACCTGGAACAAAACCACAAGGAGCTTAAGGACCCATTTGTTTATCTTGACCTGGGATTAAGAGAGAAGATAAAGAGTACTGTATAGTTAGCCTAAGTTATGTCAGAGAAAAGGAAACGCTGGTAAGGTCACCTACAAGCACCCAAAATGAAAATGTCCCCAAATCTTCAGTCCGTGCCACCCTTCTGCTGTGTGCTGTCAGTGCAGCACGCTGATTCTGCGGTTTGGCCACAGTTCAGCTGTGGCAGCTATGAATAGAATCGTCCTGCAGAGGGTTGGTTCCCACTCCTATTACCAACACATCAGACAGCTGGTCAGAGAAACTGCAAACTAGATCTAGAAATACAAAAGACTCAGACTGCTTCATTGCACCTCTGCTTTCCCCAGCAAATCCAAACAAGACGGTACACGTGTCCCACAGATGGAATACCTCCCTTCATGCAGGGAGGTCCTGCACACAGCCAGCAGTATTGAGTGCTCGGCAGCTGAGGAGAACTCACCAGATTGCTGTGGCCAGGATGACACTGGAGTTGTTACTGAAGTAATGAATAGGTGACTCTCCGAGCAGCAGATCAGCGAGGATGTAACTTCCAAAGCAGTGGAGCATGGCACAAAGCCAGGAGGCAAAAGGACTCTTGCGAGACATCTCCACAGCTCCTGTGAGTAAATTTTAAGTGAGAAGGTGCATTCACCAAAGAGCTAAGAAAGACACTTGCTTTCAACGTGCTCCAACAGGAATTGAATCAAAGAAAAGAGCTTGTAAAATAAAATGGCCAAACACACACTCTGCAAAGCCTAAACAAGCATCATAGTTGAGACACACAGCCTGCAGACCCCCACAAGGTTTCATATGAATGGAGCCATTAGAAGTTTAGCTCCTGCGTTTGCTGCTCCTACTGCAATCAGAAAGAACAATTCTGCCCTCAAAATAAATGCTTTTTTTTTTTTAGTCTTAAAACAAAATGCATACTAGTACCAGTCTCTCCATTGCTTCAACCTAGGTGCCCTCTAGAATTCATGAGCAATCTGTTCAGCTCTTTCATTCATAAGATAACCTGTAAAATAGAACAGTAATTCTTAATCTTTATATGAATGAAGGGGATTTGAGGATTCCTCACTGCTACTGCGGTGGTTTGCAAACGCCCTTCAAGTTCAGAAAATACAACTAGGTATTTAAACTGTGTTACTGTTGGGGAATACAGTGTGGTTTCTTCCACAGCCTCCCACTGCCTGGGGGTTTTGCTTGCTGTTTGATTCCTCTCCCATTTTCACCCCCTGCTGCGCTTCTTGGAGGAAGTTTCATAAGAACATCAGTTCTGTAAGATTGTTTCCTCTCCTTAAACTGATAGCAGGGTCCTTTATGCAGTGTATCAGATACCAAACTCTGCTACACCAGTAACGAGCAGATAAATAATGCTGAAATGTTACATCCACATTACGGACAGTCATCCACCTTGAGCAGCAGTAAGTGAGCTAAATAGGACTGCTGATACCATTCCATCCCCACCGACATCTGAACCAGCTGAAGGGACAGTGGAAGTGAGACAGCTGCAACAGCCATGATGTGAAGCTCATCTATAGGAACCCAACAGTTATCTGAAGGAGGAAAGTTATGGACATTTTTCTTTGGCTCCATTAAGGCTCGCTGTCTTCTAAGAAGGAAAGGGGACGTTACCACCCTGACCCTCATCTGCCATGTGGGAGCCAGGCGAGAAGCTCACTGCAGCCTTAGGCAGTCTGAAGGGATTACGGGGTGACATGTTTGGAAGAGAAAATATCTTCACTGGGGTTGGCTGTTACTGCACGGCTCAGAACTTAATGCTGGAAGACAGCTGTAAGGGATCAGGCCTCGAAAACGCGGCACTCCTGTTTACAGGGAGCTGAAATAGAACAGTATGCTGCTGCTTGTACAGCGCAGCAATCTGACAACGGGGGGACTCCAAAACGTGGCACAGCGGATGGCTTTGCCTCATCCGGCGGGCAGCGACACCGAAACCGATCGACAGAGCACAGAGAGCGCACACCGTGTAAAAACAGCGGGGAAGGCGGCGTTCGGCGGGGACCGAGGCACAGACAGGTGGCAGAGCCGGCGGCAGCCACCCGGGTACGGAGAGCTGCGAGCAGCGAGAGCGGGACCGAGGGGGGACGAACGAGGAACACAAGACGAGCGTTCAGCTGCGGCTTCTCCGAATATAAACAGGGGAGCGCGGCCACAAAAATAGAACAGGCGACAATGGAGAGAAACGGAACACCGAGCGCGGGCAGAGCAGCGGCGACGGGAGCTCGGCACGGGGCGGTCAGAACCCGGCACGGGGCGGTCAGAACCCGGCACGGGCAGAAGGCGCGGCTGTGGCAGCTCCGGCGGATCCCCCCGCGCCCCGCAGCGCTGGTCCGCACTGACCTGGCTCGTACTTGAGGTAGAGGACGGACACGATGAAGTAAGCAGCGTCGAAGAGCGGGAAGACGGGCACCGAGGCGAAGGCGGCCGCCAGCTCGCCCAGCTGCAGAGCCCCGGGCAGCTCCATGGCCGTAGGACCGCTCCGCGAGCCGTGCTCCCCGCCGTGCTCCCCGCTCCCCGCCTCCGCACGGCCGCCCCGCCCCGAGGGTTGTCCCGGGGCGCGGCCTCGCTCCTAGCGGGCGGCCTCGAGCTCCGGGCGGCGGCCCCTCGAGGAGCGGCGCTTCCCGCCCGCGCGGTTCCCCGCCGCGCCGTGCAGCCGCCGTCGGAACGCAAAGCCGCAGCCCCGGGTTCGGCGCGGACGCTTCGGAGCCGGCGGTGGGAGGTGCGCGCCGGGACCGCGCATGCGCCGCGACCGCGGGCAGAGTGCCCGCCTCTTCCGCTTCCGGCGCCAGGACCGCCGCCATGCTGGGCGATCTGCTGCTCTGCGGGTAGCGGGCCGGGCCCGGGGGCGGGGAGGGCTGCTGGGGACCGGCCGCGTCTGATGCGCTCTCTCTGTCTCTCCTCAGAACGCTGCTGGTGAACGCCGGCGCCGTGCTGAACTTCAGACTGTGAGCGGGGATCGGGGCGGGGAGGGCGGCGTGGGAGCCCCGGGAGCCCCGGGCCCGGCGCTTTGCGCGGTAACGGCGCTTCTGTTCCCGCAGGAGGAGGAGAGACACGGAGGGCTTCGGCGAGGGGGCGAGGGAGCCCACGACCGGTAACAGCCCGTGGGGGGGGGGGGGGGGAGAGGGGGGAAGATTGGGGGCCCGAGGGCCCCGGGGGGGGCCGAGCGGCTCTGCAGTGCCCTCCGTGCGTGAATTTTGTTCTCTGACTCTTTTTGCACGTCTGCATTCCCTTATATTTCTTAGCTAGTGCTGAAACGCGACGCGCTGCGGCGTTGGGTATTTTTCAAGTCTAAGATTTCTCCTCTTGGCTTTTAGGTGACAATATCAGGGAGTTCTTGCTGAGTCTTAGGTATTTCCGAATCTTCATTGCCTTGTGGAATGTCTTCATGATGTTCTGCATGATTGTGTAAGTAGAGCCGTGCAGCACCTGGCATTTGTTCGTCTGAAGCCACATAATGTTGGTTTTTTCTTGTAAGTGTATTTCTTTTCTGATCTCTCTCCCAACTCCTTGCACTCTTGTTCCATCACTAGGCTCTCATTTTGCTCATCTGCTTTGATCTTCCTAAAAATAGTGGCTCACCTCATTTTCTGCCAGTGCAGGCACCTTTAGTGCATGAGAACCTCTTGACAATGTGCAATTGTTTTAGGCTTGGATATGACATCATTTAATTCAGCGCCTATAAACGCAACACAGTGTAAATTTTAGGATGATTTTCATTTGGGGAGGGAAATAATGCCACATAATAAAGCGAGCCATGGGAACAGGCTCTGGAAACTCTGGATTGTAGTTCAGATAGGCAGACTGGCAAAATTCCTGTTTTCTTTTTGCTGCTGTAGCCCTTTGGCCCAATGTATGGCAGAGGAAAACCAATAGCAGCGGTGCAGTGGTGTTCTGAGCTGCAGTGCTGGTGTGGCTGTTATGCTATAGGTCTCTTATCTGCTCTTTTTCTGTTGCATCCACCAGGTTATTTGGATCTTGAAAGTCATCCACAAACACATCTGGTAACCTGGAAGAGACTTTTGGCTGCAGACATAACTTTTCTATCAAGTAAAAGATTATAATGCTTTCCACATACAGCCCTGGGGTTGTGGCAGGTTCTTTCCATGGGGCAGCACAGCACACAGCTCCCCCCAAACCCCCGGCTGCATAACGTGGGGGGAGTGCATGGCTGCATGCTGCAGGGCGGGGAGCCTCCCAGCCCCTGAGCCAAAGGCTTCAAAGTAAAATAATTTCAACTTCACTGGGAGGAGAAAAAGGAAAAAAAAAAAAAAAGCCAACTTGAAATTGTGTTGCTCAGCATTGGGTGCCTGATGTGCAGCACATTGCAGCTGACTGAAAGCCACAGTCGTGCAGCTCTGCGCCGTCCTCGCTCCATCCCTGCTGTCACTGCACTGTGGGTCGCGTGGAAATCACTTTATTATTGTGAAGCTGAGTAAAGTATTGATGTAACTTGGAAAAAAGAAGTCATTTTTCCCTCACGATTCCATTTTTCTTTGGAGAAGTAGATACGGACACCTCAAAAAAGGATTCTCACTTTTTTTCTCCCAATAAATTCATGTTTAGATACAAATTTCAATATAAGGTTTTTTTTCCTAAGCAATACATAAAGGACTTTGAACAGAAAAATATCTGTAATCCTGAGGAAGTTTTGGAATCATTTTGAATTTGGTTGAATAAAAAAGTTCTATTTAAGGGTAAATTTAATGTTGTGTTTATTCCAGTAAGGAGAAATTAATTCAATATTGGAGTTTTTTTGAGAGATTTTAAGTAGGTTGTAACTTCCAGTAACTTGTAAACCCAGCTTTTTGTGCTATTCTTTAATGTTAAATCAGTGTTTGGGGCCGGTGACCTTCCCTAGTAATGAACATAGAATACACGGGTAAGAGTCCTTCAGCTGGGTTTGTGCTGCGCGGAAATACTTTACGGGCCTTTAAATTTAACCTTAATTCACATCTTGCATGCGATTTCTGTGGTTTTTATATTTCACGTCCATATGTTTGTATTAGCAATAGCAGCGCTGCCCAGCCGGGCGGCCCCGTCCGCAGCTCCGCGTTGCGGCTCTCCGTCCAAGAGTGGGGGCGGGGCGGGGCGGGGCGGGCGATGCCGGAGCTCCGGGCCGGCGGCTCCTACGGGGGCACGGCCAGCTTTTCCCGCTGACGGCCGCCGTGCCGCACCGCGAGCCGAAAGCGATACCGCAAAACAGCGCGCGGGACGGAACCGCCGAGGAGCGGCCGCGTGAAGAGGCGCGGGTTGTTTCCGCGCCCGATGAAGATGCGGACGGAGCCGCGCTCCCTTCCGCACCGCTCCGCTCGGGCTGCGGCCGCTCCGCCCCGTCCCGGCCCTCGCATCGCTCCGGACGCCCGTCGGCCGTTCCCTCCATAAGGCCGCCCCGGGGCACCGGCCCCGTTTAGACCGCAGCCGGAGGCAGAACCGCAGCACGGCGGCGCTCCGGGTCCGGCCCCTGCCACGCTCCTTCAGTCCCCCGCCCGACCCCGCAGCTCCTCGCGCGCCGCGCCGCCACCCGCGCACGCGCGGCCTCCCCGACCCCCCACCTCCCGTCACGGTGCCCGCCGCGCACGCGCAGTTCGTGTCTGCTGCTGCGTGCGGAGGGACGTCAGGGGCGCGCCGTGCGTAACGGCGTCGGGCGTGTCCCATGGTGCCCTGCGCGGGGCTGGCTCCTGCCCACAGTTGAGTTCGGCCCCGAGCGGAGCAGTCGGGCCCGGCCCGGTCGCGCCGCCGCGGTTCCTCCGCGTCCCGCTCCGAGCGCCGCCGCCCCCGCTCCGCGGGGAGCGAACATGCGACTCCGGCTCCCCGAGGAGGCCGCCGCCGCCGGCGAGTGAGGAGCCGCCGCCCCGGCCCGGCCCGGCCCCGCCGCCCGCCCGCCCCGGCCGCGGCCGCCCCGCTTCGCCCAGGCAATGACAGCGGCTCCGGCCCCCTCCCCGCAGCAGATCAGGGACCGGCTGCTGCAGGCCATCGACCCGCAGAGCAACGTGAGTACGGCCCGCCGGGCCCGAGGCTCCCCGACTGGCGGCGCGGGGACGCTGAGCTCCGGCCGCCCTCCGGCCCCGCCGCCGCCCGCTGAGGGAACGCCGGGAGCCGCCGCCTCTTCTCCTGCCGGGACCGCGGCTCGACGCGTTCCAGCCCGGGCACCGGAAGCCTCCGCTGCGGGCGGTAGCGGGCAGCTCCCGGCTCCGTGCTGCCCCCGGTCCGGCTCCCGGCGGCTCCGCTCCGTCCGCGGGGCTCGGCGGTTTCTCCCCCTGTCCCCTTGGGCCGCGTTCCCCCTTTCCCCTCCCCCGCCCCGCGCCGTCTCTCGGCGCCGTCCGGCTCTACCCGGCCATGCGGCGCGCGGCCCGGCGGCCTCCCCACGCCAGGCCGCGGCTCGGGCGCGGCCTGCAGGGGGCTCTGGGCCGGGCTGCGGAGCCTCGCGGGGCGCCCACCTGTTCCGCGGCCCCTCTGCCGCCCCCCGCCGCGGACGTTGGGCCCGGGGCCGCCCCTGCGTTCGGGGGTCTCCCGGAGGGCTTCGAAGGTGGATCCGGGGCGCTGGAGCGGCTCCGGCAGCGGGCGGCCTCGGTCTTCGCTTTTATCCTTCCCTGCAGAGCGCTAATGAGCTTATCTGCTCCTTCTGGGATGTAGAGTAAGCACGGGAGTCGGCGTAGATTTTACCAGTAAGTGGTCTTCGTGTGTAAGCTGTGGTTATCCAAAATGTTATTTACTCCTTTTAAGGTTTTTTGGCTTATTAAAGCAGCTCTTCATATCAGTGTTTATTATGGTGAGAGGGCTGCAGGGTCTGCAGTCCGCCAGATTTCTTCAGCCTTAGATCGACGTCTGCATGGCAGCACTCAGAGCTGCGCTGCTCCTGGCCGTCTGCAGTCTGTCGTGGGGCAGCAGGGTGAGTCAGGCTGCAGCGTGCTGTGCTGCACCAGCACTGCCAGGTGGGCTCTGGGTCCCATCACAGTTGTGCCTGCTTCTCTCTGAGCAAATCTCTCCCGTAGCAGGCTGGTGTTGGTGTTCTCAGAGTAGCTGATGAAGTTCTGGCCATTTGGAAGCATCCTGTAGCGCCGTGCAAGCGATGTGAAAACTGAAAGAAAAACCACCCTGTGACAACCTGCTGTGATACACGTTTGTCACGAGCTGCAGTGTTACCAGCTTGAGCAACAGTAATGAATGATGATGGTGGGCTTTCAAATCTCACCATTGTTGGAGTTTGCAGTCCTTTAACTTGGTTGACACTGAAACATTGCTTCATGAGTTCTGTTTGCTCTGGGCCTTCTTCTTGTGGCCACAGATTTTTCATTTTACCTTGCTCTGAGCATCAGCCCAGTTAAACACAATTCTAATAGAGCTGTGGTTTCTTGTAACTTTGGACCTGCTGACTCTGGTTGCCCTGCTTCTGGGGTTACTTTCTAAAACATTGTAGCTGTGTAGGGTTAAGGAGCTAAGAATTATGTTTTGTGATGAATGTGCTTTGTCCATATGCGGTGTCAGGTTGTGCTGTGGTGGTGGGATGGGGCAGCAGCTCTGCTGGGGAGGTCTGAGCATCAGGCAATGTTCTGCTGGGCCGCCAGGAGGTCAGTAGCCCCATAAGCTTAGCAGCAATGTATGTTAAATTATAATTCTACATACTTGATACTTATCCAGGGCAATAATTAGCGGCGGAAAAATCAGCCCATTGTTCAGAAATGCCTGTAGGCAGGGGGCTGTCTTCCATTTTAACCTCTTCTTTGAATGAGAGCAGCAGTGGTGGAGTTGAGGTTCAGCATACAGACTTGGACTTTTTTTCCAACACGTGGTGAACAGTAGATGGACAGACAGAACTATCTGCTGTGCTGTTTTTGTGAAGGGAAGAAAAATTTGAGTTTTGAACACTCTTAAAAGCAAACTGTAACTTAAATCTGACCCGATCTCCAATGCAGAAGTACAAGAAGCTGCTCTGTTGTCTTCCCACAGGATGCAGTCATGCAGCTCTGAGCTGCAGCACTTCTTGGTGCTCAGGGAAAGTTGTGGCTGCTTTCTTCTGGCTTCTGGAGTCTTTTCTTGAAAGAAGTGGTTGCGTTCAAACTTAGAGCATTCATTATTGTGATTGACTTCCTTGTTTACTAAGAAAGAAGCTTTGAGGCCTGAGTTTCTTTTGGACTTTTCGATGTAATTGTTGGTGTGGGTACGTGTGTGTTTCTGGAGAGGAGGGGGGTGGAAACACCAAATTCTTGCAGCAGAGGGATCTGTTTGGTGGGGCTGAGGAGGGGATGTGCTTCTCATCATGCTTTGCTGCGAGGTGCTGTTAACTTCAGCTTTGCTGATATCATCCCCAACACAACCCGCTTCAGCCGCGTGGATATTCAGTCCAGCAGGCCTATGGAGGTCTTTGTGGTATGAGCAAATCTTGGATAAGTCTGAGGTCCTGTCGGAGAAGGTCCCTTCCTGTGGTGAGTTTGACAGGATGGCTTTTCCTCAGGTTGTTGGAACCCATGTGCTTTCAGAAGCTGTTGTCTATTCCAATTGTTGATCTGTTTTAATCTCTGCCTGAAGCCCTGCTCACTCCAGAGCGTTGCTTACACTGTACACACATTTAGCACTTGAGACCACTTCTAGTACTTGCTGCAGAATGTATGTATAACTTATTTTCACACACCTAGTTCACTATTTGTATGAGTAACCTCTATTTCAAAGGAGACCTGTAAGAAATGAGCTATCTAAAAAAAATTACATCATCTTGGAAGCCACCTGGGATGTCTGCTGTTATTTCTCCATTTATTCAGCCTTTTCCCCTTGAAAAAACATGGACAAACTACTTCTGCTCCATGACTTACAGCCCACATATCAGCACGGGGTCAGTGGGACGGGCCCAGCAGGGAGCTGGGTGTTGTACCCCCAGCAGGGCAGTGTGGTTCCTGCAGGGAAATCCTCCTCCTGGGAGCATTTCTTGGACACTGTAGCTGGAGAAGCATCATGACGGCCTCTTGTAGCTGTGTGGGCTCTTAGGGGAGAGGGGTTCCTGATTCTGGTAGAAGCAGTGCTTTTCTGTTTGGGTTTGCTGTGCTGAGAAGGCACCCGTTGTACCAAGCTGAGCCCCTCTGTGGGGTGAAGGCACTCCGGCCCCATCAGGGAGTGTGGTGGGAAAGGCTGTTAGAACTGTGTTCACAATTAATGGGTCCTCAGCCTGAATGCGTAGCAACCTTTGTATTTGGAATATCAGACAATAATTTACTTATTTGCTGTTAATAGCGCTCTGAGGTGTGAGCCCAGCTCTGGTCTGAGGTCACCGCCTCTCGGATGCTCGCTGTGTGGGTCGGGCTGCCTGCAGACCAGGCTGCCGTGCACACTGAGCTTCATGGTTTGCTGCTTGGCCTCCAGCAGAAGTCTGCAGTCCAAAACATTAATGATGAATTGGTCTGTGCACTGCGTTACGTTTGCCAGAGTGTTGGGTGATCTTCCAGTCTTATGGTTAGCGGTGCTTCCGTGCTGTTTCCTGGGTTGGTTGGTTTACCAAAGTCCAGGCACAAAAGCATCAGTGAGATCTGCTTTCTAGAGCTGATGTTAAAAGGAAGGGGAGCTTGTTCCAAATAGACTGTGCCAGACACAGCTCTAATAATATCAGTGCTGGGGGTGAAGGAGGGCAGCGCTTTGCTTTGGGAGGGTCTTGGTAATTTCTGGAGATGCAGGGAAGTGTTGTGTGGGCGAAAGTAGGCATGGCTTTTGCTTCAGCTTTATCCGTTTCTGTGAGGCCCTTAATGAGCTTATCAGTTTTGAGGAAGCTGTGGTGTGCAAAGAGGATGGAACCTGCTGTAGCTCTTGTTGGTTTTTGTCTGCTTCTTGAGTGTTTCAATCAAATCCCAGCCCTGCTCTGTGCCTTGGTGGCTGATTGCTTCAGGTGTGTGGGGAAACTGCAGATGGCTGTGGCGTTTCTTAGCCTGGAGTCCTGGCTGCTGGGGGAGGTCAGGTGGCTGCAGGTAGGAGTCCTGCTGTGTTTCACTGTGTTCTGCTTCTTAATGCTCTGTATTGTCAGCAGCTGAGTTTGTTTGAACCCACTGCTTTAAGGGTGGTGATGCTGCTGGTTTTTCGGCCTCTCTCTCCTGTCTTACTGCTCATCTTGTTCCAAAACAGCTTGCAAATTAATTAGTAGTTTTCTTTTCGCTTGCTGGCTGTGTTGTGTCAGTGCCTGTGATGCTCACACAGATGCTGGGTTTAACTGCTCCGATGTGG
The DNA here is from genome assembly GCF_019238085.1 of Lagopus leucura. Lineage (NCBI taxonomy): Eukaryota > Metazoa > Chordata > Aves > Galliformes > Phasianidae > Lagopus > Lagopus leucura. The sequence goes on along the minus strand of NW_024962316.1, from coordinate 652,242 downwards.
TGCTCGCCTGGCCGGGCGGTTTGTAGCTGCTGGCAGAGCTGTGTTGCTCCTAGAGAGGAGTCTGCATTGTGCTCCATGCTGCAGTGAGACTTAGCATCACTGAGCTGGGAGCTGCAAAGGCAGAATCTAAGAAAAACAGAAGTAGCGGGGAGTTTGAGTTGGGGGGGTGAAGGCAAATGAGCTTTCTGTTGCTAATTCCTTGGTGCTGTGCAGGTTGCAGTGTTGATGGCAATAGTCATTTGCTTTTAAGCTGTTATTTGAGTGTTGGTTTCACGGTGATGTTAAATAATGCCTGCTCCTTATTCCTGCTACATGCATCCCTTCTGTGTGCTGGTGCAGCTGTCTGCAGAATCTGGCCGTGAGCTGAGCTGGGGAATCTGTCTGGGTTGAAAAATAACAGAACAGTTTTTTCTGACAGTTTCTGGTCTAGCTCAGCTGCCTGATGTACCTGATGCAATGTCTGCTGTGTCGTGAGGAGCAGTGCCACAGGTATGGCAGCTCGGGTGGGTTGAAAGCACTTAAATAGGGACTGAGGCTAAAAAGCAGAGTGCTTCTTGTTTTCCTGTGCCTCCCCCTGCCCTACGCTGGCTGGGGCTTCTGGGGCCCCATGGGAGCTCACTGCTCACCTGTGCTGCTCGGGGTGGCTGTGGGAGCCTTACGGTCAGGTTTTGTTTCTCAGCCCCTTCCCATCCCTCTGTGTGCCTGCTGTTGCTGCGGCACAGCACTGGCAGCACCAGTAGGAAAGGGGAAATAACTGCTGTAACGCTGCTTGTAACCACAAAGTGGTTGACTGAAGGGAAGAGGTGACTTTTTGTAGGTAGGATCAATGTCTGGAATCACCTCTTCCAGTCACCACGAGACACAGTGTGGGGAAAGCTGGTGTGTGGGGTGCTGGCTGTGCTCACACCCCCTGGCTCTGAGCAGCCCATGCTGCTGCTTCCCAGTGCTCCAGCTGTGGGCAGCGGGGCCCCAGGAGCCTGGGCACACAGCAGGGGGCTGCAGTGCTGGAGGTGGGAGGGCAGTGTTTGCTGCCACGTGCTCCGGGTGGGGGGAGCCCCAACTGGTGTTGTGTAAGATGTGAAGACCCTCAGCTTAACCTGTGTTTCAGAAGTCCAGGCCTAGGATAGCAACAAGATTTGCCAGCTGTTACCATTCTACTGAGGGTGAGACTGCTTTAGGGTCTGCTGTGAGCTGCTGCATCTCCAGCACTTCTGGTACAGACCTGTGATGGCTGCTGCCCCGCGTCACCCGAAGCACAGCAGTGCTGCTTCACATCCTGGGGAGCTCCCATCTCTGGGGGCTCTGCTTTTGTCCAGGGCTCTTTTTTTTCTTTCAGGAGCAATACGTGTCAGGGTAGAAAGAGAAGGAATTACTTCTGCCCACTGGGGAAATGTGGTACTAATTAAGAAGTGCTTCTTCTAAGCCATAGATATTATTATATAATGTTTGGAGTTAAAAACAAATATAAATATCATATTTAAAAAAAAAAAAACAAAAACACAACAACACACAGATGCCTGCTTCCACTGATAACGCTTCACTGCAGCCCTGTGAGGTCCGTGTTGTGCTCAGTGATAACTTCCAGTGAACTTTCCCTGGTCTGTGTAACACAGTGTGCCGTGGGCACTTTGGGGAAATATTTTGGGTACAGGTAAGTATATCACACTCACTTTAATGTAATTGCAGGTTTGTTTATTCAGTGTTCCTGTAGCTAAATTATTCTTTCTGCAGGTAATTCGTGCTTTTGGTGTTTGGAACAATATTGCAGGGCTAACTGCTTTAATTTGAGGTGTGATCTGCTGAACATAACACTGTGTTGGTGTTTGCTGGGGCCGCAGCGCTTCCTTCGCTCCGGCTGCTGATGTCAAAGTGTTAAACAGCATCCAGCCTGGACCGTGGAAATCTATTGAGGGAATGCCTGGAAGTGAAATGTAATGAGGTGTGTTGTGCTGAACCACGCGCTTCTGTGCCGTGGCTGTTAGGGAGGAGAGGAATCCTACATCCGAGTCTGTCGGCAGCACTCAGTGACAATCTCAGCTTGGTGTATTTTGAAGCTTTTACTGCAGAGATGATTGTGCAGAGGTGGCAGTTGTGTCTGAGGGTGACAGCCAGCTCTTTGCTGCAGCTTCCTTCTAGCACACTTTCATGATACTTGCTCCTCAAGTGAGCTCTGTGTGCTGATCCTGCAGATCCGGACCTTTTGTCTGGGAGCACACACAGCTCTTCTGCTGCACCTTCACAGCTTTCTGAAACAAACCATCTCCAGTTCGCAGCTCTGGGTGGGCAGGGAAGGCTGAGTGCTGGAGGTGCTGTGAGGTGGGCTGTGCTGTTTTACCCAGAATTTGGTGAGCAATAATTCCAGGATCAATTGACTGCACTTTTTTTTTTGGTGTCTCCATTAAAGCTCTCTTTAATACACGCTGATGTAAGTTCTGTATTACTAGTTGCTAATGAGAGGGTAGTGAATTATTTTTCTGCAAACTTGATTTTAAAGCCTTCCCCGTTTGCGATGCTGCTCTTCCCAGGTTTGTGAACATGTGTGCCACACTCACTTTCTTGTGAGCACATCACTGTGCTTTGTAGTTGTGCAGCTGACAAGGGATGCTACATCGTTCTGCAGCCAGGGAGTGCCTTCATAGCAGGCCACACTGGGATCTGTGTATCTGTGGGCTGCCATCCCACAAAAAATTCATACAGATCCTTTAAAAATTCATCCCGAGTCCTTTATCATAGAGACTGCAGCTTGTAATTACCTGTGTGCCTTTCTTTGGAAGTCAGGACTGACGAGGACTGGATTGAGTTGGCTGATAGGTGGAAGGGAGAGCAGGTGTTCCAGCATCTCCGTGCTGTGTTCTGTGCCCAGTCCTGGCTGTGCATGGGAAGGAGGGATGGATGTCTGGGAGCTGTGTGGTCCTCTGCCTCTGAAGTAACACCACTGATGTAAAATTTTCCTTCCAGGTTGCTCTGATCTGTGCTTGAACCCCAGTAATGTCTGCAGAAACTGATAGAGGCCTTATTTGAGTGCGCTGGTAGCACTCTGGTTATTCCTGATACATAATCAGTGTTTGTCTTGGGCCAAATCAGGTCAGCAAGCATGAGAACAATTGATGACCTTTTCTTTATGATGTCTATAATGCATGGAAAGGCTTTCTTCAAGCTTTGTTGTCTCCTACCTACTTTTTCCAATACAATATGAACTGAGTGCTTAAACTTTTTCTTGTTGACCGTGTTTTCAACACCTGTTATCACCACCATCCTCTGAACTCCTCTTTGTGTACATTCTTGAACTGTAGCGCTTGAGATGAATGTGTGCTTCCACCCAAATTTGATTCCTATTCCATTCCTTATTGGAGTGGCTGAGTGAAGACCAGGACTTTCACCTTGCTGGTGGTACACCATGGCAGCCCCCACTGCTGTGCCCCCTCAGTCCACGCAGTGCCTGTCTGGGTGAGCAGCGTCTCACATAGCCTGCCTGTGCTTCTGCTGCAGGGCTTTTCAAATTGGCTTCAAGAATTTGCTCCCCTAAAAAGTTCTGCTCTGCTTCACGGTCTGGAGGTGTGGGGTGGTGGGTTTTTTGTTGGTTGTTTATTTTGGTGAGGAGAGGGAGAAAAGTAAGGGGTGTGTGTGTGTTGTGCTGCAGCCAGTGGGCATCCTTTGTGAGCAGTGGGAGCAGGGGTAGGGTGTGATTCTGTGTGCGGGCTGCAGTGCGAGTGGTGAAGTCAGTCGGCAGTTATTCCTGTTTGTTGTAATAAGAAAGCTGTTTGGTTACTGGTTAATAAGCATGAGTAGAGCAGTTTACAGGGCTGCCTTTGGTTGCCTTAAAGACCCCCCTGCTGGCACACTGCTGTGGCTCTCCTGGCTGCGCTCATCTCTCCACACCTTACTCACGTGTGTCTGTACTGCCACAAGGGATCAGGGCTGAGCTGCTGCCTTGCTCACATGGAGCACTTCAGGCCTGCCCACCCCTGGCAGTGCAGTGTTCTGCTGCGCTCTGACCTAACGCTGGTTTGATTCTGCCTTTGTGAGGCAGGGATGGGAAGGAATCTGGGTAGCGTTACCTGACCGTTGAATAAAAGCTAAGTGCAAGTAAAATGTATGCAGCCTGTTCAAACTTTCAGTTAGAGGTGGAAATTCTAAAGCTGGGGTAAGGCTGAGTGCCACACAGAGCCACGTGCTCAGGAGCGAGGGCTGTTCCTTCTGCAGTTGTTCTGCAGCACAAATTGCTGATCAGTTTTCCAAGTGTGGACTCCCAGTGAATTTCTCTGTTGTAGAAGGTGCTCTCAGGGGATGTCTTCAACTCATGCCTAAAGCATCTGTTCCTCCATTTTTAAGGGTCCCTTTCCCTAAATGCTATAGGAAGCACTCCTCCACCATTAACTGTGTCTTTTGTATGCCGGGGAATGTTTGAATTCCATTCAGCAAACTGACTTTCAAACGTTTTCAGAAATTCTGACTGAAGTAGTGCATGGTGTGCAGTGTCAATTCTGTGAATAGCATCTCGTGTTCCCTATCTTTAGACAACTTCATGTCACGTTGGGGGTAGGGGAAACTGTTAATAGATTGGCTGCAAAGGAACTGATCTAAATACCAGCAGATCGTAACCTGAATTCTCACTCTGATGTTTGTGTCTTTGAATAAATGACGTTGCAGGTTGCTGTTTGTGTGGTGTGATGCTCACGTCTGCGTCCAGTGCGTCCCTGTATGAGGTGCTAAATAAACACCATCCTGCTGCATTTCCACTGCGCCATTTAAATAAAGCCTACTATGAACAGCAGCTCTTCTCTTCTTAATTCTTACTCCATGCTTTGTATTATAATGCAGTGAAATAACTGTTACACAAGTGCAGTGTTGCGGGAAAGACTTGGTATTGATTGGAGGCTGCAGTCTGGGGCAGGATTGGTGCTTGGACACGAGCAAACTGCTGGAGAGCTTTGGAGAAGAGCGGGGAGGCTGTGGCTCTGTGGGAATGCTGCTGTCTGCCTGTCCATTTCAGCAGTGCTGGCCCTGTAGGGCTGTGTGTGGTGGCCTTCAGGAAAATGCTGAGGGTTGTCCCATCCTCGCGTGGTGGGGGCACCTGCACAGGGCTGTGCTTGGGGCTGGCAGTGCGCAGCAGGAGCAGCAGCCACGTGCAGCTCTGTGGGTTCTGTGCTGTGCAGGGAAGAGCCCAGCGCTGCTGGTCCTGCAGTGCATCCCCCTTCCCAGACCTGCTTTTGTCCTTCTTAAACCGCTGCGTGGAGCTCACCTGTTGGTTATGGGATTGGTCTCAGCGTGTAACAGTAAAATAGGATTAAGATGGCAATTAAAGAGCAGAAATTCCACTGTTTGAAGCTTTCCACAGTTTAGAAACCCGTGCTGTTGTCTGAGACTGCGGTGAAAGCATTTACTGCTGAACTTGGAACAGATCTGACACAGCAGCAGTGAGCTCCAGCGTACGGCTGAGCGGCACAGGGAGACCTGCATGGAATAAATAAGATTTGTTTTCCGTGACTGTCATCAGGGTTGGCTGGAAAGGATTACTGGGGATGACTTGGAGCAGATGTTCCCCAGTAAACTTGGAGTGAATTAACCCGGACCAGTCAGCCTTCACCACACGGGAACAGCATGGGGTCATTTGGAATGCAGTGTGAATTATTTGTAGTTGTTTGCTGCCGGGTCCTGGGATTGCTTTGTGGGAGGCTTTGTTTTGGGGCAGCAGTGATGGGTTGCAGTGGAAGCAGACAAAGGCAAAATAGAAATGAAAGCAATGTGCAAGTTGGAGGCACGGAGTTGTGCAACTGCGCTCTTGCACGGTCTGCAGAGAGGTTGCCCAACTCCCCCTCCACTGTGCTGCTGCTTTGCCTGCTGTGTGCCAGTTAGCGTTTCTAATAACTGTGTGTGAATAAATGCTCCTTCCTGCTGCTGCTCACAATCGGGTGATGTCCTGACAGGTTTGGTAGCTTTGTGCTCCTGTCAGTTGTGTGACAGTGTGAGTGTTCTGAAGCCAGTAACTGATGCTCTAAGGGAAGGCCCTGCTGTGCGGTGTGGATGCGCTGCTGTTACCTCCGTAGGTGCCTTCATCTTAAAAAGGTGGCACTTGAGGCCTTTGGGAGCTTCTGGCGGCCTTGTTTTTTCGTCACAGCATTCAACTGTACCACGAGAGATTTCGCTCTGTATTATTTTGAAATCTCTTTGTGTCAGTTCGGGTGAAGCACTCCAGAATGGCGACCCCAAACTTGTGGGGGAGGATGGAAGTTGTTGATGGAAGTTGTTGCTTTTCTTTTTGAGGGAGAGCCCAGCTTTGTGTCACTCAGAGCACGAGGAGAGCAGGAGCTCCTGCAGTGTTTGACTGTTGGCACTCCTTGCACTGAGCGCTTCAGCACGACAGCGTTTCCCATTGGTTGCAGATGCGTGAAGAATCCCAAAAGGCGTCCTGTGCTGCCCTATGGCTGAGCTGTGGGCACAGGCTGTGGTGTGAGGCAGCTTCTGCTGTCAGAATTGGCACCGTGTTGTGTCAGAGGAGGGAATGGAGCATCTATCAGACGTGGCGTGAGCCTGGGCTCTGGTTGGCGATGGAGGTTTGGGCACAACCATTGATATCTTGGTATTCTAAAACAAAGGCAAAGCAGTTACTGGAAATTCCCTGACCAATTTCATCTTGCTGTAGGTGTGTGTATATATGATTGTATTGCTTTTCCCATCTTTACCTTTTGATAAGTCCCTTTTTTGCCATCAGTTTGTCATTGAGCTGCTATTTGGGGATTACCAGTAACTGTAGAACTGATTGTCCCGATTACTGACGTGTTCAATGCTCAGAGCCTTCCTGCACCCCTGTAACTCCTGTTCTGAAAGATGTGTTGAGAAAGAGAACATCATCAGCTGTCCTAAATGCTCTGATTCTAGAAGCTTTGGGGGAGCTGAGTGGTGTCATGTGTCAAAGTGCATTCTTAAACCATCCTTTCTGGGCACTGAAGGAGTGCAAGGATCCACTCTTACAGTCAGTGCCCTGAAATGAAATTCTGAGTGCTGAAATACATCGTGTGCTGTTGCTGCTTTAAACCTTCAGAGGAGCATTCCCAGCCCTGAGCTGGGCGGTGGGGCTTCAGGTATCTGCAGGGGCATCCAAGAGAAATTCAGCTTTGGTCGGCAGTTGGTTTTACAACCTGAGTTCGCATCACTCAAAGCCTACATGGACTTAAAAAAAAAAAAATACTTTGGATAAAAAATGACTCAAAATCAGGGAAAGCATTTCATTGTTGGCAGCTTTATCCAAGGCAGTCCTGGTAAAGCCTGGGACTGGCAGAAGGGTGGGGGTGGTGTGGAGGAGCTGAGCCCCACACGCTTCCCCTCTCCTTACAAAGGAGGTGGCAGTGCTGCGGGGTGCAGCTCTGGGATCCCATGGGATCCTCACAGAAGTTCTGTGGCAGATTTTCCACGGGTGCCGTTCGTGTCCAGTTGAGTCACAGTGCAGTTAAGCAATAAATGAGGTTCAGTGATTCATGTTTTCCTCCTCTTATCATTTAAATCCATCTACAAAGGTGAGTTAGAAATTCCAGGTTTCAGTGCCGTTAGCGTCAGGTAATGGAAACGAGGATCTGAGTTCTGTCAGAACGTTTTAATTTCACACGTGGGTCTGCAGATCTGCTCTGCCTTGCACACAAATGTTGCAGTGAAGCCCATCAAAAATCTGCGATGTGCTTTGTTAATGTAAAATGGGTTTCTGACGTTCTGCTCGCTGCCTTACAGACTCGTGCAGTGCCATTCCTGCACCATGCAGCCTTTCAGGCTGCCGGAGCCGGGTGTCTGAGGACCCCTACCGGGCACAGCCTGCAGCGCTGCGTGGGGTTGGGGCAGTTTGTTCCTTGGTGTGACTGCAGGAACAGTTTGAGCAGAATTAAACAAAGGAGACTTATGTAAGTGTAAGGCAGTGCTTAGAGCTGAATTCTGCGGTTCTGATTCCACTGGTTGCTCTGCTCAGTCCACTTAATGCTTAAGTTTCCTTTTAGGCTGTAGGACAAGTAACTGATGCCTTGACTGAGGGCTGAGAACTTTCCTGGTTAGCTCACTGATTTTTTTTCTGCTATTTCATTTGGTTTTATGTAAGTGTGTGTTTGTTACAGCTCCTTCAGTTTCCAACTAGGTCAGCAAAGTGTCCTTGTCCCTATTTTTTGAACAGTCTGCTCCCTAAAGCTAGACAATGTGACAGCAATTTTGTGATTAATGTTTCCAGCAATTATAAAGAAGAAGGTCTTAAATCACATTTGATAACTGAGACCTGTACATGAAATGTGCAGTGACTTTGTCTTCCTTATTGCAGATCCATAACATGGTGGCAGTGCTGGAAGTGATCTCCAGCCTGGAGAAATACCCCATTACCAAAGAGGCACTTGAGGTACGTCGCCATCTGAGCATCGCTTGATTTTCTTGTGTGAATAAAAGGACTTTTTCTGCCTGTCTGATTTCCATAAGAGCTTTCCTTGAAACAATGGATTGATTGTGGAGGATTCACGATGAAGGTGTCATCATTTCCCTCTCATGCTGCTTCTGCCATCTCTGTGTGCAGCACTTCTCTCTGGGTTCAGCTCGGTGTGCTGTGCAGCCTGGTTCCCGTTTGTGTAAGGCTCTGTATTAATCACGACTTGCTGCTTATCACGATGCTTCCTTTCGCTTATGGAACCATGTTGGGACATCTTAGGAAAGCTCATCTGTTGGCCTTTCAAGATAGGGAGCAAAGAGGGAGGAGGCAGAGGAGGAAGATAGGACATAAATCACACTTTAATTTGTACAGTGGAGATTTATATTGGCCTGTTACAGCAACATGTGGACAAGATGCTGGATTTTCAATGCTCACCTCTTGGGTCTCAGGTTCATCGTAATTCGTGCACTTTTTCCACCCTGGATGCTGCAGTTCCCTCACATCAGAGCTTTCACCTCTGTTCTCAAAATTCTTGTGGATTTAAAAATTCCTTTCTGATGTTTTCACAGCTGATGGCTCTGGTGCCTTAACCAGGGAGGAAGGAAGGGGTGGCTTAAAACCAGCAGTAGGTGTCGTGCTGTGTGGCACAGCATAGAACAAGAGGGGTTAACCCTTCCAAAAAGATTAATTCAGCTCTTGCATCTCTAGCATTTTGTACTAGGCATTTCTTAGGGTAAGCATTAGAAAGCAGGAATTTACCTTAAAAAAGGAGTTAGAATTTTGTTTCGAATGATACTTGTTTATAAAACAACTTTTTTTTTTTTTTTTTTTCTAGGAAACAAGGCTTGGGAGGCTTATCAATGAGGTGAGGAAGAAGACATCCAATGAGGAACTTGCCAAACGTGCCAAGAAATTGTTGCGGAATTGGCAAAAGTTGATAGAACCTGTGACCCCGAGCGAGGCGGTGCCAAGAGGGCTGCAGAATCCGCCCGGATCGGCCAACGGCGGTGCTCACAACTGCAAACCAGAAGCGCCCCTTCCTGCCGTGGCTGGGTCAAAACCCATCAGTGAATTGAAAAGCAGGAACGATATCCAGAAACTGAATTCTCCAAAACCAGAGAAATTGGGAAATCGGAAAAGGAAAGGTGAACATAGGGATGGGCATCAGGGCCCTCCTCCCCCGAAAGTCTCCAAAGTTAGTCATGAAATATTACAGAACTCTTCACCCCCTCCAACAAACGGAATTGGAGGTAGTCCCAAGAATTTTCCTAGTCCTGTAGATGTAAATCTACATGCAGGGCCTGAAAGCAGCAGGACAGAACTTAGCGAAAACGATAAACACAATAAGATCCCAGTAAATGCTGTAAAACCTCACACCAGTTCTCCAGGACTCGTAAAACCTTCAAGCACTTCCTCCTTATTAAAGACTGCAGTGCTTCAGCAGCATGATAAATCGGAAGAAACCTCCGGGTCGCACCAACCCAAGAGTCCGCGCTGCTCCTCGTTTAGTCCCAGGAATGTCAGGCACGACGCGTTTGCGCGGCAGCACACCACGTACTCACCAAAGGATTCCATGCCTAGTCCATCTCAAAGGTCTCAGTTCTTAGACACTGCACAGGTGCCGTCACCGCCGCCATCCTTGATGCAACCATCAACACCTCCGATGCCAGCGAAAAGACTGGAGTTCTCTCAGCAGTCGGTATCTGAGGTGTCCCAGCACTGGCAGGAGCAGCAGGCGCCTCCTGACAGCCAACACAGGCACACAGCAGGGACGCTTCCACAGCACACGTCTCCCGGTTGCAAAACCAGCTCCCACCCGGGGGAATCTCTCGTGTCGCACGTCGGCTTTTCGCAGGACGCTTCGAAAATGGACAGTGATGATGCTGCTTCAGGTTCAGATAGCAAAAAGAAGAAAAGGTACCGACCTAGAGACTATACAGTCAACTTGGATGGGCACGTGACAGAAGGGGGTGTGAAACCTGTGAGATTAAAAGAGAGAAAGCTCACTTTTGATCCCATGACAGGACAGATAAAACCTTTAACACCGAAAGATCCTTTGCAGGTAGAAATCCCTGCGCTTACTGAACAGCACAGGACAGAAACGGAAAAGCAGGAGCAAAAACCCAACCTGCAAAGCCCCTTTGAACAAACGAACTGGAAAGAATTGTCCAGAAACGAAATAATTCAGTCATATTTAAACAGACAGAGTAGCTTGCTGTCTTCATCAGGAGTACAGACTCCAGGAGCTCACTACTTTATGTCTGAATATTTAAAGCAGGAGGAAAGCACTAGAAAAGAGGCTAGAAAGACTCACGTTCTAGCTCCTAACAGCAAACCTACAGACTTGCCTGGGGTCACGAGGGAGGTCACGAGTGATGATCTCAACAGAATACGTGAACATAACTGGCCAGGCGTGAACGGTTGTTATGATACACAGGGTAACTGGTATGATTGGACACAGTGCATATCTTTAGATCCACACGGGGATGATGGTAGATTGAACATCCTGCCTTACGTCTGCCTAGACTGAGTACAGGTTTGCTAAGATGCTTTTACGTTTGCAGTTAGCAAGAATGGCAGACACTATGCCACTTAAAGATGGAGAAAGCCTCCTGTCCTGGACAAATAGGCCCAACGAGCAGAGGGTGAGAGGGAGCTGCTTCTGTACAGCTCTTCCCTTTAAATTCTCCTTTTGTGAAATGCTGCTACCAGTTTACTAACAATTGCAAAGGAAGGCATACGAAGGTTGAGAAAACTGAGTTCAAAACTCTATAGCAAGCCAGCTATAAAAAGTGTTAGTCCCCAAAAGCGAAGATGATTTCCAGCACTTTCTGAATGCCGGAATCTGACTACAGGCAGGTACAGAGAAAATTGTGGAAGTTACCTTAACAAAATATGCATCTATTTATTTGACTTGATTTGGGTTTTTATTTGGCAGTGAGATATTCAAGAGACGATGTGCAAAAACTGTAGTTTTATTTGTATCGCATCTCTGAACATGATTGTGTTTTTAAAGTCATGTGGTACGGAGATTGGGTTTTAAACAGCAGGTGTTGCACTGCAGGCTGGGAGACCAGCTTCAGCTCAACATTCCATGGGCATCCACATATTTCAGTCTGGTTTCAGTTTAAATCCAGTCTCTGAGAAATGCTGCAAAAACAGATGTTTAATGACATTTTGATCCCACCACCACCAGCCAAATATTTTTCCTCCTTTTCCCTTCCTGCAAACTTCTAGGAAAAAAAATAAAAAAAAAAATCACCTTTTCTAGAACTTAAATGTAACGAGGGTGCTACAAGTTCGTAACTGTACTGTGAGAGGGAAAAAGGAAGCCTGTTTGTATGCTGGAAATATACTTGTTACCATTCCTTTAGATATTGTTTGCCTTATGGATATCCATCATAAACGCAATTTGCAAAAACAAAGAGCCTTAGTGAATGTACAGTACCTAGACTTCTGTGTTCCTGGGATGCAGAAGGGAGCAACTTTGCTATTTGGTCCTTTAAGTGGACACATTGTGATATAAATGTGGAAATAAAAAAAATTTGCACAAAGCAGTTTGTGAATTATTTATACTGAACTAATTTATTTTTAAAAATCTGCTCAATTCAGACAAAGTAACAGAACCCATCGGAGCCGTGCGGCGAGGCGCAGCCCAGCAGCAGTGCCAGGCGCTGCTGTCAGGGCGCAGAGATGTCTTCCAAGTGTGTTGGTGGCGTTTGGTCACACAGGTTGGATTGTTTTTAACTCTGGTTGCATCCAGGGGTGAGAGACTGATGACACAATTACTGTTAATGTACCTCAGAGTCTAAAAAATTGTAGTTCATCTTGGTAATTTTGTAATATATTATTCCTAATTGTTAAAAATATTTCTAAAGCAGCCTAATTCAGAATTCAGTACAGAAAGCTCAGAATTTCTATTACCTGTATTTGCTTTAACGTTTGGGACAAGCCGTTTTCTACAGTCCCCGCTGCTGGACTTCTGTCCAGGGAAGAGGGGAGGGGACACCAGGGATACCAAAAAGGTGCTGAGGTTCAGTGCTGTTCGTTCTGTGAACTCATCTGTGCTGAGTCTCACTGCCGTGGTAAAAGTAGTTCTGCCTTTGAGAGCGGAGTCAAAGCTCTTCACCGTCAGTGTGATTTTAGAAGTGTTCCTCATGCGTTGCTTTGGTTTATTCCATGGAATGCAGCCGGAAACATTTGGGTTGTTTTTGTCATTCTTGTTAAAACCTGCTTTTGTGGTTTGACTGGGACTGCAATGTGGGCATCTCAGAAATCTTACTGGCGTTTGTTTGCTTCTGTTTCTGAAACCCGAGGACTGCGTGAAATCTAAAAAAAAAAAAAAAAAAAAAAAATTGGTTACCAAAAATTTTTCCAAGTATATTTTCAGTTTACTTCCATTTTATCCTCTGCAGTTGATGAAATCAGGCAGTGTTTTTTAGAGTTGCAGAAAGTTGCTGTCAGGAAGGTAGCTGTGATGGCAGAGGGCTCAGAAGTTGCTCACGTTGGGAAATGTTTATTTTCTGTTTTATGTTTAAAAAGAAAAAAATTTTTTAAAAATGTGCATTTTATTCAAACCCTCCCCAACCCCTCCTCCCTCTTTCCCCAAATGGTCCTATTTAGGAACAGGGTCTGTGCCCTTTTGAGGCCTTTGAATGTGGGGCAAATTTCAGGAAATTACGAAGTACACTTTATAAAAACCATCCTTTACTTTCAGTTGCTTACATTTCTGCTGCAGTCGATGGCCCGGAAGGTCGAGTGATGTCCTGAGTCCCTTGGCTGCTCTCCATAGCAAACCGGCCGTGCCGATGCTCGCTTTGCTTGAGGGAGCTCCACGTGCTGGACGCGGCCCTTCCCCCGGTGCTGCAGGATCTCCAGGGACATCACGTGATTTGCAGCGTGAGCTTTAACTCCCGTTTGTTTCTGCTGTGAGGGTCAGCTCGCTCGGATGTGATCTGGGGTGAGACGAGGCTCGACAATCTTTATTTCAGCATGCTTCTATAACCAGTTCTGTGAGCTCCAAAAAATGTGAATAAGTTTACAAGGTGATTTTGTCAATTTTGTAAACAAGTTCAAATGAAGTTTACCATGTGCATATCTGCTGTGTACTCTCATTTTTGCATGCTTAGTTTCTCTGCTCCTGGATTCTCCCGCTCTGCACAATTTATTCTTTTAAAGTCTAAAATGAACACCGCCCTCTGCAGCGAATGACACGGAATGGTTTTGGGAATCGCCGTTACCTCAGGTGCCTGTTTTTAGAGGTACATAAATGGCGTAGAACGTCTTTTGAAAGAGCGGATGGAGGATCGTCCTCCTCCCACGGGTTCTGTCCCTGCACTCCCAGCAGCTCCCTGAGGTGGTTTTAAAGGCCTCGAGGGCTCCTCTTCACTGCGCTCTGCTCGGGCCCGATTTGGCTCCGCTCTCAGGCGGTGCAGATCCGCACTGCTCTTAGGGCCGCTTCTGCGGCTCAGGAATCCCACTCGGTGCGGTGTTTCGTACGCCGCGTATCTCCCCGGTTCCTTCATCCCGGGCTGCGCCTGTGGGGCGGGACGGACGGGGCGCAGCGGCTGTCAGAACGGAGCGCCGAGGCGGAGAGTTCCGGTCTGAGGGCGGCCCGTCCCCCAGCGACCAGAAGTGGACAGAGGAGCCGGAAGTGACGTGAAGAAGTGATGCAAGCGGAAGTGACGCACACACGCTCCACCGCCCCCTGTCGGCACCCGTAGTGCTGTGCCGGCGCTGAGCTCCGGCGCGGGTCCGCCCCAGGAAGCGACGCGTTGGCGGCGGTGACGTCCCGGGGGCGGCCGTGCGGCTCGGGCAGCCATGGCGGCGGCCCCGCTGGCGGCTCCGGGAGGAGGCGGGGCGGCGGCGGCAGCGGCGGGGGGGGCCGGGAGCCGGAGGGGCCGCGGGCCGGCGCTGCGGGAGGGCGCGCGGGTTTCGGCGCTGTGCTTGGCCTGGTACGGGCTGAGCGCCGGCGGGAACGTGGTCAACAAGCTGCTGCTCGGCGGCTTCCCCCGGCCCGTCACCGTCTCGCTCTTCCACATCCTGGGGCTGTGCGGACTCCTCCCGCCGCTGCTGCGCGCCTGGCGGGTCCCGCCGGCCGGCCCGGCCCAGCTGCCGCCCCGCGCCTACCCGCGCTACATCCTGCCGCTCGCCTTCGGCAAATACTTCGCCTCCGTCTCCGCGCACGTCTCGCTCTGGAGAGTCCCGGTCTCGTACGCGCACACGGGTGAGGCTCCGGGCGAAAGTGGGGGTGCGCGGGGCGGCGGTGCCGTCCCGTGGGGCGCAGCGGGAGCGCGGATCGGAGAACGGTTTGTGTTGGAGGGACCTGTAGAGACCTCCCGGTCCGACTCCCTGCCGTGAGTGGGGACAACCGCAGCTCCAGCGGGTGCTCGGGGCCTCCTCCTGCCTGACCCAGGCGTGAGGCACCCGGCGCTCCTCCGGGCAACTTGTGCCAGTGCTTCACCACCTTTTTTCCTCGTGTCCAGTCTAAATCTTCCCTCTTTTGGTTTGAAACTATTTCCCCTCGTCCGCGCCCATCGGGATGCCCCAAGGCTGCGCGCACTGCTGCCGCTGCCCCTGTTGTCACCTGAAGCGCGCTGTGTGCTCGCAGTGCTGCCTGCTGCCGTGTCTCCCATCAGCTGTGCCTGTAGGAGCCCGGTGCGGCACTGCGGGGTGCGCTGTGTGTTCATGTGGGTGTCCGGCGTGGTGCCCTGTCCCTGATGTGTGCTCACAGTGCTGCGGTGTCTGTGTGGCTGCCTGCCGCAGCACCCTGTGTCCTGGTGTGAGCTCACAGCAGTGCCTGCTGTAGGGTGGAGCACTGCATGCTGCCCTGTGATGGCACAGGGGTGAGGGGTGACCCCGTGTGGGCTGAGGTTGGGGTTTTGTGGGACTGAACCTGAGCCCCTCCATTCCTAGTGCTCACCTTCTGCTGATGGTGTTTAATGGAGTTGGCTTCGCATCCCCACCGAAATTTTCTTTCCCTTCTCAGTAAAAGCGACGATGCCAATATGGGTGGTTCTTCTTTCGCGGATCATTATGAAGGAGAAGCAGACGACGAAGGTGCGGACAGGTTTGCTGAGGTTTCTTCTCTTGCTGGTGTTTGTGGTGTGCTTTGCTCGCTGGGATCGGGGAGGTTTGGGTGAATGTTGTGACTAGGATTGCACCGGGTGGATTTGCCACGTTCTCTGTTCCTTTTGCAGGTGTACTTATCTCTTATTCCCATAATAACCGGTGTCCTGTTGGCCACGGTCACTGAACTGTCCTTTGACATGTGGGGACTCATCAGTGCACTTGCTGCTACTCTGTGTTTTTCACTTCAGAATATCTTCTCAAAGAAGGTAACAGTTTTGCCGTTCTGTGATTCATTGGAATTTTTGGTTGTTTCTGTTGGCAGCTGATAGTGCTTCGCTGTACCAGTTCATTATGTATCTTGCTGTGTCGTATCATTTCTTCATACTGAATGAGTCAGTGTGAGCACTGGGCACTCCTTGAAATTGTAGGAACAAAGAGACAAAGTTAGAAGGTGTGTCTTGAGTGTATTCCAAAATGAGTTCTGGTTTGTGGGACATCTTAATGTGTACGTTGTTAATCCTGGGAGAGTTGCCAGTCAAGAAACCACTTTTTCAAAGAGAAATCTGTTTTCTTTGGTTGTCCTCATTGGAAATTCACACCATTCATTTCCATGCTGTAACTGTCGGTTGCAGGAAGTTGTTATTATTACAGGGAGAACAGGGGGTGGTTGGGCCACAGCTGTAATGTGTCCTCCATCAGGTGTTGCGGGATTCCCGAATACATCATCTTCGGTTGCTGAACATCCTGGGGTGCCATGCTGTGTTCTTCATGATCCCAACGTGGGTTTTGGTTGATCTTTCTTCCTTCCTGGTAGAGAATGACTTGGTAAGTGTCGCTTTTGGGAAACTCTCGTCTATTAAGATAAAAGGGGAAAAAAAACACGTAAAAAAAATGTTCACTTAGGTAGTTCCTCATCAGTGTGGAAGGATCTGTTGTGAAATACCTGCAGATTGTTTCACAAAAACCACAACCAACGAGTGTGGTGTTTCTCATTAGAATTCATGGCAGGGTGAGGAGTGGGAGCCAATGTGACAGCTGAAGTCCCAGGAAGTAGAGCTGGAGACAGGAGGACACGCAGCTGGAGTGCAGTGCTGTGTGCAGGGGATGCGTTATCAGAACTGGTAGCTGCGTGTTTGGTGCCTCTGTAGAGAAGTTGTAGATGTAGGCAGGGAAGAAGCGACTCGATTATTTCTGTTACTTTCTCTCAGGTTTCCAATAGGCGACAAATGTATGTAATTGTAACGTTTGTTGTTATGACAGAGCACAATGTCTCACTGGCCCTGGACCTTGATGCTGCTTATAATCAGTGGGTTCTGTAACTTCGCCCAGAACGTCATTGCCTTCAGTATTCTTAACCTGATCAGCCCACTGAGTTACTCTGTCGCGAACGCCACCAAAAGAATCATGGTGATCACTGTGTCCCTTATAATGCTTCGCAATCCAGTCACCAGCACCAACGTCCTTGGGATGATGACAGCTATCCTAGGGGTCTTCTTATACAACAAGGTAAGTTGTTCATCTGTTTCTTTGTTTATTCAGGGAACTCACCTGAACCACTCTGGTGGCTTTGAACTGTTTTGTAAAGCAAGTTAACAGCAGAACAGAAATGAAGAATGTGTGATGTAGAACTTCACTGCATGGGAGTGCGTGGCTGAGTGCTCAGTGCTTGGGTCAGGCCAGCTGCTGGGTGTGACAGACTGAGATCTTAATATTGTATTGAAGAATGAGGATTAGTATCTCGCTAAAATGCCTTGAGCAAAAGCAGCTTCGTGATTTGTCATGTGAGGAGGAAGTGATTTTTATTAGGAGTCGCTCGTTTGAGACTCTCATAAATGTGGTGGTGTT
Source organism: Lagopus leucura (assembly GCF_019238085.1). NCBI lineage: Eukaryota > Metazoa > Chordata > Aves > Galliformes > Phasianidae > Lagopus > Lagopus leucura. Next base: position 634,934 of record NW_024962316.1, on the reverse strand, counting down.
TTCCCTATGTATATTTTGGGTGACACCTTAGAAAAACTTTCTTTCTTTCTTTCTCTCCTAGACAAAATATGATGCAAACCAAGAAGCAAAGAAGCAGCTCCTTCCAGTCACAACTGCAGACCTTGTGAACTTGGACCGGCACCGCAGCGCTCCGGAGAAGTCTCAGAATGGACTGACGGCGTTTGCCCCGCATGGAGACTATCAGTACGGCCGGGCCGGCGTCCTGGCTGAGCACTGCCAGCACAACCGACAGAGCTGCCCGCCCGCCTACAACTTCAACCGTTTTGATATATAGAATCCTGACACGCAGGTAGAGACTGTGATATTAAAGTGTCCCCAGCATTATCAGAAACTTTTAGTACATCCGTGAATGTAAAGCCATTTTATTGTAAAGTTTTGCAGAAGGGAGGATGCATGTGTAGTGAAAGTGGTACAGACCTTCAGCTTCTGCTGAGCAGATCTTTCAGTGTGAAGCAGCTGGATTGGACACCGGACCTGAATGCAGCGTAGCTCTCGTACAGGGATTCGGATGAAGTGCAGGTACAACATTTCAGAGCAAAGCATCTGCTGTCGCTGCTCCTTTTGGGAGTCTGTCAATCGGTTACCCTTTTGGCAGCTAAACCCTGGCCAGTACCTCGTTTCCACACTGATAGTGTCACTTTTAATTTGTTCTCTACTGTTTTAAGAACACTTACATGAAATTGTCAGGAAAAAAAGGGTGTAATTAGGCACACAGCTGGTGATCAGGATTTGCCCGCTTGGGAGGATTGTGTCGGTTGTGGATAAGGAGCCTGGAGTTCATCTTGAGCCAATATGAAACTTCATGCGGGTGTTAATTACCTCCATGCCTCTGCCTTCAGTTTTTGATGACAAACCAGAAGTATTTCTGAAAGAACAGACAGTAGAGATCCCTTCAAGAGATGCATTTAAAGCATAGAGAAACAGTTTTCTCTAAAATCATTGTTGTCCCAAACAGTGCAGATAGCAGAAAAGGAGACTGAGATCATCGTTGTTTTCTCAGTAATGCAGCCCTGTAAACTCAGACATTTTTCTTCCTTGGCAGTGCAGGAAACCCCTGACAAATAAAGCATTTCTAATAATGCCTTTTTTTTTTTTTTTTTTTTTTTTTGTGTGTGCTTTACACCTCTTACAAACCTGTCTTTGTGTCAGGAATTGAAAGGCTTAGGGTATTTTTGTCTAAGTTTTATGCATAAATTTTGCTCCCTAGTATGATTCACATTGTAAGAATGCATGAACGTGGTTAATAATTCTGCATTGTTTCTCAAATCCATCTTTTTGGCCCCTGATTGTGTTTTTAAGTTTCTTAATTAGTGGTGCTTGAGCTGCTGTCACGTTGTATCCTTCTCTGTTCCTGCGACTCCCCTGGCTCAAATAGTAAATTCAGAAAGGAAATATTGAAATCAGCAGTAAGCATAGAATCTGTGGCTCATAAGAACTGATTCAGGTGGTATAAATGAAGACACCAGGTTCAAGACAAGTGGATTTCAGTGCATCAGGCGCCACATTTGTGCATGGAAGGAATGAAACCAGTGGAGTTCTGGTTTCACTGAATCAGATTATTATTATTATTATTATTACTGTTACTTGAGGGGAAAAAAAAACCAGGTTTTAGGGGCCTTCTTTTCTTAACGGAAAAGCTGTTGTACAGTGAGATTTTGATAGCATAAGTATTGTGTTTTTACTAGAGATTGTCGGGTAGCAGTGACAGAACTTACGGTGTGCTGTACAAACATTCCTTCCGTTTATTTATTGCTTTAAAAATGGCCATTTCCGTGATGCGAAATGATGATTTGGCTCCTTTCTGGGTAATAAAGAATTTATTTTTAAGGGCAAAGTCAAGCTGACCTTATTCTTTTGGCTGACTCTGGAGTTAGTTCTGCAGATTGCCTTCCAGGATACAGTCCAAAAGAGGAAATGGTTCTCCTGAAACTTCAGAGATGGTTTAAATATGCTGCTAATGTCTGCGGGCAGAACTTCTGGACTTGCCTAGAGTTGGTTCAGCTCCTTCTAGCTTAGAACTTGGGCTTTTATTCTATAAAATGTGAATAAATTATTTCCTAGCCCTGATTAACAGATAAGGTTATGAGGAAAGGCATGATTTCATAGGAAATTGCTTTGCCTGTTCCGGTATTAATTTATGTATTATTATTTCCTTTTATACGATGAAGTGCAAAATGTGTATTTTTAGGGCTCACTTCCCAATATTTAAGTGCTGTTACAGAAATAGAGAAAGAATCGTGTGGACTCTGGATTTGTGTTAGATTCTGGCTCTGCACAATTTCATTTGGTGTGTGAAACATTTAGGCTGGGATTTGTAAGGGGGGCTGAATTGTTCAACCGCTTTCAAAGGGAGCCACCTGGAAGCTGTTCGCCTCCTGCAAATGCTCAGTTGTGTTCTTTGTGCCTCAGTTTCCCTACTTTGGAGGCATTGAGATACCAGCAAGGGGTCGCAGCGGGGCCCAAGGATGTACAGATGTGATGTGAGTTCATCTGTAAATTTCCTGGTATGTCTACTGCTGTAACAGGGTCATGCAGCTTGAAACTGCAAGTTGGAATAAAACTCCATGTACTGTATTCACAGATTAGAGATTTCATTACATACATTTTGAAGGCTTGCTTTGCTGAAGAATATAACCAGATCTGTTCTGCAGCTCTTGACGCGAAGCTTTCGTGCATGCTCACTGTGGCAGGTCTTTAGCTCAGCTTTTTCCATCAAGAGCATGGTAGCAGGTGGGAGCTTCCTGCTGAAAATAATGACAATTCCAAGTTGCAGTCTGTGCGTGTGCCCTCAGCACGTGTCTGAAACAAAATTACTGCACTCACAGAGTAGAAAGAGACCCAAAATGGGGCCCAGCATGTGAATCTCTGGGCTTTTTCCCTGCAGCCTGCTCCACAGTGTTTGCACCCTTCTAGTTCAGTTCTGTGGTCAACAGGAATAATTTGCATGGGGTACAATGGGTGATTAAAACGAGCGAGTGCCTCATTTGCAAGAGGTGGTTTTTCAGAGTGACCGAATCCAAGTCCTTGGGCAATATTGCCCACGTTCTGATAAAGAGGTTTCTGATACTGTTGTATATGTATTTCAATCTTGGACTGCTGCAAGATTTTGTTTGGCAAGGTGAAACATTTGTTTTAACATGGTTTGTAAATTAATGACGTATTTAACTGTGTACATAGGTCTGTAGAAAGTGTGGAAACTGGAATAAAAAGGGCATATGGAGACCATCGTGTATAATGACCCAGTTCTTAAAGCAAAGAAGATTGCTTTGGTTTTCTTACTTAGGTGAAACTTTGGGAGTGCAGTATGTGAGTAGTAGTGGTCACCTGTGAGAAATCAGATTGTTCTGCTCAAAGGGAGGGATACCTGGCTGGCTGTTTACATAGGCAGAAGCTAGCATGATCTGGGTGCTGTAATTAGTGTCAGCATGTGAGCCACTGTAGCCTTAGACATCTTACTGGGTTTTGTGTTGATAGCTCCTCAGAACATGTGGTGCTCTCAAGATCTGAAAGCATTCTGCTTTCTGATTGCATTTTAGTGCCAGGTAGTGGTTAGAGCATCTTTATCAGCTGGGAAAATGCCTGGGTTTGTTCATTTGTTTTTTTGTTTTTAAATTACCTGAACATTAAATGAAATCCAGGCAATACATAGGCTTTGTAGGAGCACAGTGAAAATAACTGTTGGTAATTTGAGGTCAATTCATGATAATTCTGAAGCTCAGTGCTTTTCTAATATATGTTCAAAGCCACATTTTTCTGATGTAGCATTTTGCAGCAGAAGGGAGTTCTGCTATGTAGCCGTTTGTGAAACCACTGCAATATAAATACAGGGAAAGTTTTGTTTTTCTAAGGCTTCCATTTCTGAATCATGCTGTAAGCTGTCAAAAATAATTATCGGGTAACTTTGTAGTAGTGGCACAAGATGATAAAACAAATTAATTGATCCTGAGATCATGGGTGTATGACACAACTGTGATATATAGCTACAGAAGTGCAGATACACAGGTGGCAGTCACCAGATGTCTTTGTTTTGTGTCGGTGCTCCATACTTTGATGTGAGTATGGGTGCTTTTACCAAAAAAAGTTCCTAAATCCTTGCAGTATGAAATGTGGCACTTCAGCGAATGCACAGTTTTGTATTGTTTTCCTCTTCTCATTTTAACTCTGCTGTTCTGTGAAGCTCTGGATGGTACCTGGTTGGATTGCCTGTGCTGCTGCCCTCCAGCCTGTGGATATCGCAGCTGCGAAGACCCCTGTGTGGGACTGTGGGAAGATCACACATCAGTGGCTCTCAGGGACAGTGACACTTCATAACCTACAATAAACCAGATGTCGAGATGCTTTCTGACTGACTGTCAGGTAACCTGAAGCAACTGCCTGAGCTCCGATGTGCAGAGCTGATAACGTTTTTGCTGGGCTGAAAGCAGCAGTAGGGATTGTGAACGAGATTTTTAAATATGAGCTAAGACAGAACTTCATCCGATTTCTGGGATCAGTGTTTGTCTCCAGGACTGCAGGTAGAATCACAGGCAGACTTTGTGTCTGACGTTCTTTGTATCATTTGGATACATGAAAACATCCATCTTCTGAGTTTTTATATTCAGTAGCTAATACAGTGGGGCTTCATGGAATGTCTTGTTAAGAATAAAAAGTTCTGCCTTTCTGTGAGGACGTCTGTGAGTGTTGTGTGTGACTGGAGGTCCTGATATGGCCCTGGAAACGGGGAGCGATGGCAGCTCCTGAACGCTGGAATGGCCGAAAGCCCCGGGAAGTGCGGGCTCACTGCGGGCCGCCCGTCCGGAGCTCTTCGAGCACTTCCAGCAACGCTGTGGCGGAGGGCTCCCGCCGCGCCTCGCACCTCCTGCCGGGCGGCAAAGCCGATCCGTCCGTCATCGCGTAGGATGCTCGAGTTCTTACTAACGCCGCTCTGAGGAGTATCAGGTGTAGAACCAATCTGATTTTAACTGCATAAAGAAATGAAGTCACTTGGAAAGTATCAGTGTTCAAGTATCGTACTTAAAAAGTATTACTTAAATGCCCCTTTATAGTGCAATTAACTGTCGGTTTCTATTGGCTCTGTGCTCAAGCGAGCGGCGGCTCCTCGGCCGCCCCGCCCGCTCGGGAGGCCCCGCCTCTCACGGCTTCCCGCCTCCGGCCGGGCCCCGTCACGTTCCCGCCCACTGCGTGCGGGATCAGAAGGGGGAGGGGTCGAGCGGCCGTACTGGTGCCGCGCCGCGGCCGTCTCCATGGAGATGCGGCCGTAAAGCGCGGTTGCGCGTGTCTCCGGGCGTCTCGCGGCACTTCCGGCCGCTGCGGCCTAGCGGCGGCGCCCCGTTGTCCCGCGGCCATGGAGATGCCGTTGCCGCCCGACGGTGAGCGCAGCCAAGGGGGGCGGGCGGGAGCGGGCGGAGGGGCGGCGGGGCCGACGCGATCTGACGGAGCTGCCTCCTCACAGACCAGGAGCTGCGGAATGTCATCGACAAACTGGCGCAGTTCGTGGCGCGGAACGGGCCCGAGTTCGAGAAGATGACGATGGAGAAGCAGAAGGAGAACCCCAAATTCTCCTTCCTCTTCGGGGGCGACTTCTACGGCTACTACAAGTACAAGCTGGCCCTGGAGCAGCAGCAGCGTGAGTGGGGCTCTGCTCCCTTCCCGCGCGGCCGTTGCGGCCTTCCCCCCCCCCCCCTCCCTCTGGTTCGCCGCTCTGCCGCCCCCGGGCGTGGGCAGCGGGTTGCGGGTTGGTGGGCTGTGCTGGCTGTGAGCTGCAGCTCGGCTCCTGCAGGACGCCCTGGTCTGGCCAGCGGCTCCTGGCAGTGTCCAACTTGCGGTCAGCTACGACCCCCAGATCTCTTCCATCGGGGCTGCTCTCCAGTGCCATGGTCATGTGGTCATTTGGTATTAAATCGTTGCGTAAAGAGGGAAGGTCTATTTTGGAACCAGTGTGGATTTCGTTTACAGATACTTTAAGAGCTCACTTTGTCTCATAGTGTTGTGCAAGCAAAGTCAAGACATTGAGGCTCCTCCACAGATCCAGCCGCTGCCACAGCCATCCCTCCCACCTGCTGCTCCTATCCCTGCTCCGCAGGGCACTCCTTCTGTGGAGGAACTCATCCAGCAGAGTCAGTGGAACCTGCAGCAGCAGGAGCAGCAGCTCCTTGCTATGAGACAGGTTGGTGTAAAATAAGCACTTGGCTGGCTTATCTTGGGCTGTAAGAAACTGGAGTGAAAGGAGAGAGGAAGGCTTGCTTCTGATCGGTGGTGGTGAGGCGGTGCGTTGGTGAGCATGGGACGTTATTTTACTTATTTTTGTTCTGTTGTGGTTGCTTTCATCTGCTTAGAGCAGATTACCTGATGCCTTAGTAAGATTGATCCTTGATTAATTTATTTACTATATGGAAAGGCCTGCTGATTTGCTGAGTGGAATAAATTGTGACTGCTTTAATCTTCACTTAATGCTGCAGGATGCTGGGAACTGCAAGAAATTCCATCCTGTAGTACCTGAAGGCAGATTCTGATTGCGGGTGGGACGGCACTGTGTATTTGAACTAATGATTTTGTAGCCATTGAATCATTTATGTGTAGTCCACTTGCTGTTTGGGACAGCTGCTTTTGGTTAAGAGGCTATGAGGACTGGCATACAGCAATTCAGTTCTCTAAAAGAGCATTGGATGCAATGTAATTCTATTAATTTTTTTTTTTTTTTCAGGAACAAGTCACTTCAGCAGTAGCCCTTGCAATAGAGCAACAAATGCAGAAAGTTTTGGAGGAAACTCAGTTAGATATGAATGAATTTGACAACTTGTTGCAGCCAATAATTGACACATGCACCAAAGATGCGATCTCAGTAAGTGATCTGAGTCTGGAGTTACTTGGTGATGTTATGGGTTAAGTACAGTTGGAATTTTCTGACTGTATAGAAAGCAGCAGCTTAATTACTGTTGGTAGGCAAGAAAATTACTGGAACGTTTCCTCTCTGGCAGTTATTTCAGAGTTGTAGGAAATCCTTATGATGTGAATGTGTTAGACTGACTTAAAATATTTAAAATCTTCTTTTCTAAGGCTGGCAAGAACTGGATGTTCAGTAATGCAAAATCTCCTGCACACTGTGAGCTGATGGCTGGGCACCTGCGAAATCGCATAACAGCTGAAGGAGCTCACTTTGAGCTTCGGCTGCATCTCATCTACTTAATCAATGATGTATTGCATCACTGGTAAGGATTAGATTGTGTTTTTCAGCTTCAGGTTTAGATTAATGTGGTGAAATCTCTGCTTATTGTGTTCTCAGTATGACTCTTCACCTTTTATTTTTAATGTAGTTTTTATTTTTAGCCCATAGCTGATGCGAAGAGCTGCTGTTACAATAGTGGCATTCAGCTTTTACCTACTTTGTATGTTTTTATCTCATAGAAGGCTGTACAGTAAAAATGACGAGGAGGGACTTCTTTATTTCTGTGTATCCACTATTTTTGGTAGAGTGGGGAGGAACTGAATTATGGGGTTTTCCTGCTGTGGTGGAAGGCAATAACTCTTATCTTCCCTTTCTTTTTTTGAAGCCAACGGAAGCAAGCAAGAGATCTTCTGGCTGCTTTACAGAAGGTGGTTGTTCCTATCTATTGTACCAGCTTTTTAGCCGTGGAGGAAGATAAGCAACAGAAAATTGCCAGAGTGAGTGCCTGGTGTTGGTTTAACTTCATGCTTTGCTTTGCTAGGTTAATGCTAAGCAAATTCTCAAAGGATGAAAGAAGACTGCTGAGAGTTTTCTAGTCTGGTTGTCTTCACAAAGCCTATCACAGGATGTGCTTTGAGTTTAAACCTTAATTTGAACAAGAACCTGAAAGTCCTTGCAATTTATGTAGAAGCTGCTGTAAGGATGAGTGTGTCCGAGTCTTCAGTGGCTCCAAATACAACTTGAAAATCATAAATTTTACAAAACTGGAAACATAAAGAAAAAGATGAGGCACTTTTTTTTTTTTTTTTTTAATTGTTAATCATTCTGAACACCTCTCACTCTTGAATTTGTGCAGCTTCTTCAACTGTGGGAGAAAAATGGGTACTTTGATGAGTCAATTATTCAGCAGCTGCAGAGCCCAGCTCTTGGACTTGGCCAGTACCAGGTTAGAAACAAACGTAACACTTTTCTTATTTATGTACACATTTTGAAAACAAACTTTTTTAGGTCCAGCACAAACTTTGTTCATAATTTCTCATCAGGCAAATTTGATCACTGAATATGCGACTGTAGTGCAGCCTGTGCAGGTTGCCTTCCAACAGCAGATACAGAACCTGAAAACTCAACACGAGGAGTTTGTAAACAGCTTAACGCAGCAGCAGCAGCAACAAATACAAATGCCACCACTGGAGAATGAGGTGAAATCAACTCCCCCTCCTCAAGCGCCCACAACAGCGCCAGCCTCAGCTCCACCATCTGCTCCAGTTACACAAGCAGGTACTGAGCTGTTCTGAGACCTGTGCAGAACTCGGTGGGTAGATGTCTGCACTGTGTTCATGTATCCAGCAAAGTTCAGATGGAGTCTTTTGTGTTTTCGTAACTGCACGTAGCTTTGGGTGCCTCCAACTGTTTCCAATTTGTTTCAGATGATGGTAAATCGCAGCTGCCTCTAGCTGGTTCTTCAGAGTATGACACAACAGGGTCTGGGGTGCAGGATCCTGCCTCTGGTGGACCACGTGGCCCTGGGTCTCATGATCAGATTCCTCCAAATAAACCCCCGTGGTTTGACCAGCCTCATCCTGTTGCACCGTGGGGTCAACAACAGGTATCAAACACTGTTCTGAAACAATAGGTAAAGGGAGGGGGAAATTCAGAAAGGCAGAAGACTGCCTTGGTATAGGAAGTGTGTTGAAAATCTTGGAACGTCATGAATCCAGGTTGGACTACAAAACTTTCTTGTTTGGGGCAGTTAAAGGCAAGGTGTAGCCTGTGTTTCATGGTTTTTCTACAATGCTTTCCCTATGAACGAGCAGAACAAGAAGTACTCCCCTGAATGCAGCACTGTGTGTGCTGATCAGTTTGGTCTTTTCTCTGAAGCTGTGGTGGTTCAGAACTTGTTTCACCTGTGTCTATTGCCTACAGGCGGCACTTATTTAAAAGGTAGATTGCCTTTGCTGCATTTATTTTTGTGTCCTAATGACCAGGCTCCTTCCTTACTTTTCCCACTAGGGACCACCTCACTGTCCTCCATGGAATAACAACCATGAAGGAATGTGGAATGAACAAAGAGATCAAGGCTGGAACAACCAGCGAGAGACACCTTGGAACAACCAGCCTGATCCTTCTTGGAACAACCAGTTTGAAGCACCGTGGAACAACCAGCATGAACAGCCTCCATGGGGTGGGGGTCAGAGGGAACCTCCATTTCGAATGCAGCGGCCACCTCACTTCAGAGGCCCATTTCCTCCACATCAGCAACATCCCCAATTCAACCAGCCCCCGCATCCGCATAATTTCAACCGCTTTCCACCTCGCTTCATGCAGGATGATTTTCCACCTCGCCATCCCTTTGAAAGGCCTCCTTATCCTCATCGTTTTGATTACCCCCAGGGGGATTTTCCTCAAGGTAAAGTGTGTAGCAGGCCAGGTTTTCTTACACTGCAATACTGATTACCTTTACAAACTTGAGTGCTTCTGGGTGACAGCTGGGGTGACAGCTTACTCAATGAATTGCTCAGGTTTTCCTGAGGAACACTGAGTTTGTGGGTTTGGGAAGCTGCTCCGAAGTGGCTCAGGAAATACTTACGGAGTTGGATGCTTCCTTACTTTTTTGAGTCATCCTTTCTTTCCTCCCTAATGGATACAGATAACCGGAAACCATTGTCCAGGCTCAAGACAGCAGCTGTTTGAGCATTTCTTTTGCAATCATTTATTTCATTTTTAAAGTAGCACAGAAGTGAAAATCAGCATTTTCCTGCACATCAGGCTGTAGGTGAGGGCTCCTCAGCTGGCTCCTGCACTGCTGCAGAAAGTCAGAGGAATGAAGTCTGGAAGTCTTCTTTGATTTAGTTTCTATTTCATATTGAGAAGTTACGATTATTCTGGGATATAATCATTGTCAACTTAGAGTCTAAGGATCCCTGTGGTTCTGTGCAGCGGGTTGTGTTAGAAATGGCAACGTAATTGGTTTTGTTTTTTGCTTTTTGTAGCTTGAAATGGCGCTGTAGGAGTTGCTATTCTAAGCTTAAGAGGTTCTGAGTTCTGCAAGGCCAAAGAAGGCTGAAACCCAGAGAATGATATATTTGGAATCTTGAGCGTTCTTTTGTTGTGTCTTTTTAAGAGATGTGGAAGTGAGTTGTGAGAACAGCTTTTCGTGTCTGAGGAAGGACGATTGAAGCTTTTATTTCAATAAAAAACGCTTTTGGATTGTATTGGAGACCAGAACATTTGTTCTGTTATGCAAAGTTGTTGGAGGAGGGGATCTACTGAAACAGATGGCTAAAATTAGGGAAGGGCTGAAGCAGTGACTACACATTGTGTTCTAAGTCTGGTAAAGACGAGTCAAATAGCACAGGCTGAAGAGAGTTGCAGTAATGATGGCTGTAGAGACTTTTCCTGGAAAAATTCCTGCTCCCTCTGCAGGTGTTGATTTTTCAGTCTCCCATTTTCCTCCATGCAATGAGTTTGGCAGAATATGGTGGCATTCATGACAGTGGTTTGTCTGTCAGTGATTGGATGGATATCTCTCATTTCTCTATTTTAACAGGATATTATCTCTACTCTTCTTGAAACACCTCTTTAAACAAAGTATTTTCTTGTTGCCTACGCATGTGAGTTGATTCCTGCTGTATTTCTTTCTTTACAGTCTACGCTAAGTCAACATATGTACACATCACAGGTCTGTTTAGATTGCTGCTAAGCCACAGTTGTGTAGTTAGGCTCCAGAGATAGATGCCATCAGTATCTGCATTGCTGCATCTGAAACCTTTTGTTCTTAAGCATCTTTCTTGGACTTTCTGACTGCTGTATGTTCTACGGTAAAGGATGGCTTACAGTTAATAACCAGGTGTGTTCGGGGTATTTGCTATAGCTAGAGTGGGAGATGTGCTGCATGACTTTCATGGCCACAGGCCTGTAGCCAGCCTCTAGTTCTTCTGTCCTGTTGCTTTTCTTGATCGGCAGGACTCCAGGGTGCCAAGGTTGTTTTTAGGATCAATGCACTAACTGCAGTGCACTTCTGATTGCCTTTGTTTCTCTACAGCTAAGTAAAATGTTTTAACCCTCCCACTCTGTGCAGAAATCGGACCTCCTCATCACCACCCTGGGCACAGGTTGCCTCATCCTGGAATCAGCGAGCATCCTCCCTGGGGGGGGCCACAGCACCCTGATTTTGGGCCTCCCCCACATGGATTTAACGGGCAGCCTCCTCACATGCGGCGACAAGGCCCCCCTCACATGAACCACGATGATCCCAGCCTGGTGCCAAATGTTCCCTACTTCGATCTTCCTGCTGGACTGATGGCCCCGCTTGTAAAAGTAAGTGCTTGGGATGGGCCCAGACTCGATTGAAATCCCTAGTCAGCACTGTGGGCAGTTTAATGTGGACATTCATGGTTTCGCATCTCTCCATCCAGCAGACGGGAAGGGTTGTGTAAATGCTGAGAATTCCAGGTGTTTGTCCCAGCAAAAGCCAGTGAAGCCTGTATACATGAAAGACTGATGTGGTTTTGAAAACGTTACCTCCACTGATTTTCATATAGGCAGAGGGAACCCGTGGTTCTGGTGGGGCTGCTGTACACTGGTTTTGCTATTTGGACTTCTTTCTTGCATAGATGTTTTGTGACACTAATGTTGTGCACACAAACAAAGAGTGGTACGGAACAGGATATGTATCTGTGTCAGCATCTTGGGGGATAATTACATTTATGCATTCTGTGCTTGAGATGAACAAACAGGCCTATTCCATTTTAACTTTCTGTTACTCTCAGCATGCACCAGTTTTTACCAGGTTTCCAATCCAGGCACTATTATCACAGAGCTGGATAGATAACACCTGCATTTTATCTACCTGGTGATCCAGTTAATGTCCCAGTACCTGTAGTTGCTGGCTTATCTCATAAGAATCAAAATGGTGGTGATAGCACAAGAAAGCATTGGGTCATCTGCAGAATCCTTGTTACTGGAGCATTTTTATCCAGTAGTGAACTGTGAGGTCCCTACAAGGTTAAATCTATATTAATCTCTTCGGATTGGCCACCCCATGACACATGACAAGAATGTAATTTGTTTTGTTTCCGGCAGCTTGAAGATCATGAGTATAAACCTTTAGATCCTAAAGATATACGTCTTCCACCCCCAATGCCCCCCAGTGAGAGACTACTGGCTGCGGTTGAGGCATTTTATAGTCCACCATCTCATGACAGGCCTAGAAACAGGTAAGAGTAGGTATAGCTAACAATGTGGTAAGGAAAATGCCCTAAGGAGCTGTCTCAAACCAAGAAGTGGCTCTCTCTTCCTTCACCCATGTCTTGGTTCTTCTAATGCTAAGAACCAGTGCTCTTGTTATGTGTTAAACCGTTTGATCTTACACTGAGATGCGCAAGACCTCGGTGCCCAGGCTCTTTGTTCCCTACCACATTGAGCAGAAATCCTCTGTTGATGGTGATTGAGTTTTACAGGCGTCTGTTCTATGTGTGATTGATTTATTGCAGTGAAGGCTGGGAGCAGAACGGGCTGTATGAATTCTTCAGAGCTAAAATGAGAGCAAGGCGGAGGAAAGGTCAGGAGAAGAGAAATAGGTGAGAGACCTTGAATGCTGCCTTCTGATGCGTGCTGTTCATTTGGAAGGTGCTAGGACTGCCTTGCAGTGGTGCAGGGGAGCAGTTCACAGTGTGTTGCTGGAATTAACTGAGTTTTAACTTGCTGGAAATTCTCTCTAATCTGTAGAAAGTATTTTTTTCACACTCAAGTTTTGTTGGGCTTGTTTGCTGAAACGCTGTGAGTGTGTGATTTCAGTTCGGCCAAAAGCACATCTGCATTTCTCAAGCATCTCCAAGGAGTTTCACAGGAGTTTTTCTGCTTCTGTCTGTGCAGTGGCCCTTCTCGGTCTCGCAGTCGCTCTAAAAGCCGCGGTCGCTCCTCCTCCCGCTCCAACTCACGATCTTCAAAATCATCTGGCTCCTACTCGAGGTCCCGCTCTCGCTCCTGCTCTCGCTCCCGCTCCTATTCACGCTCTCAGTCCAGGTAGAGTGCGGTGAGGTGAATCTCAGGAGCTCAGAGGTGGAGGTGGGGGAACAACCTGCAGGGCTGAGCGTGGAGCCCTGCACGTTGCTCTGCTGCCCCGTGCGTCTGACGGTGCGCTGTCTCTTTCCAGAAGCCGGAGCAGGTCCCGCTCTTCTCACAGCCGCTCGCGATCGCGGTCACGGTCGAGGTCCAAGTCTTACTCCCCAGGCAGGCGGCGCCGCTCCCGGTCTCGCAGCCCCACCCCTCCGTAAGCTCTTGTTTGTTGGTTTCTCTTTTTGCCTCCGAAAGTTTACAGCTTTGTAAAAGAATATCTCAGTAGAGGGGGTGAGGTTATAGCGAGTGTTAATGTTTAATGGAACGTAAATGACTTTGCACTGGATCCGAACAGCTATTGCTTGTTCTTAGTTTCATCTTTGTATTTCCTTAGTTCTTCTGCTGGCTTAGGTTCCAGTTCTGGACCTCCCATCCCAGAATCAAGACTTGGAGAAGAAAATAAAGGCCATCAGATGCTTGTGAAAATGGGTAAGGTGCTGTTCTCGAATCTGACATAAACCAGCAAACAAAATGAGGCACAGTTCATCTTTGCACGTTTCTAAATATTGTCCCTTTCAGCACCTTGGTATTCTAAGGTCAGAATAAGGATATTCAGAGATGTAATACACAGAACATGAAACGGTGGTGATTGCTGTTCTGAGAGGGATATGGATGAGAGAAGGATGTGAGTTTAGCATGAAATAGAATTTAACTACCTGGCATCTTTCATCTCCGTATAGCACAGATCAGCATCAGCAGGACCGACAGGACAGATTGGCCTTGTGCTTGTCCTCCTAAAATGTTTTTAGGGATTGAGCTGATGCATTTCAGCTCCCAGAATCCCTGCTTTTTAAGTAGAGGGGACAGTTCCTATGTTGTTTCAGACCGTTGCTGTCCTACCACGTTGAACTGGCAGTTCCTGTAGTTATTTCCAGAATGTCTGTTGAGAATTCTAGTGCTGTAATGGTTACAAGCTGCAATGTTTGTACCTTCTGCAGGATGGAGTGGGTCTGGTGGATTGGGAGCCAAGGAACAAGGAATTCAGGACCCAATCAAAGGAGGAGATATTCGAGACAAATGGGATCAATACAAAGGAGTGGGAGTTGCATTGGATGACCCTTACGAAAACTACAGAAGAAATAAAAGTTACTCATTTATCGCACGCATGAAGGCTAGGGATGAATGTAAGTAAATGTTGCTAAGCAATTAAAAACTGCTCGTGTTTGTGGTTTTGTTTTGTTCAAGGAGTTTTACTGTAGAATATAAACTCAAAAACAAGTTAACTCTTAATTCTTTCTAACGTAATGAAGAGAAGAAACAACAGGTAAGTGAACACTGTGATTGACCCTATGTCTTCTACTTCTCGGGATTGCGCTGTATTCTAATTTCTGAAGCCTTCATTAATTATCATGTTCTGTGTAAGCCACATCCTGCCTGTAATACCAGTAGTCTCTGTCTTCAGATGTTATCCTTTAAACAACGAGAAGACTGGTCCCAAAAGTAGTAGAGGGGGCCATGCCATGGATGGATGGCTGCCAGAGCAGGAAGGGTGTTGGAGGGAAGCTGGCCCACGCTCACTGTTTGGCCCTGCCCAGCTCCTGCACTGAGTGCTGTGTTCTGTCAACCCCAGAACTGGTAATAAATTCACTGTAGTGCAGTTTCAGGTAGGGTGCAGAAAAAATGGAGGCGCTTCTTAGGAGATGAAAACAGTTACCCAAACGAATTTTTGCAGTCTGTGCTGTGTAGAACTACACTTAGCAGTGATTAGAAGGAAAATAATTGGCATGCCAGATGAAAAGTCACTTCTGCCTACGACTGCAGTCGATCTGCATAATAAAATGAATTCAAATTGTTATTAGTAGAGCCCTCATTCCATGAAGCATTCTGCAGTTACCTAAGCTGTCTGAAATGTGTAAGTGCTCTTTTCCCTATTGTTTCAGTGAAGCGTGAAACGCAAGACCCTCCACCACCTGAATAAGACTCTCTGAAGAAAGATGTCTTGCATCTTCTACAAAACATTAAACTTGTATAAATGCGGATGAGAGTCTGGAGGAAGTGACAAATGAATTACTTTTAAAATATGGTGGAAAATGGAAAGCTATGACATGTAATTCAGCAATTGTGATTTAGCAATGGTTAAAAAGGCCAATTGTTCCTCTGACATGTCTAGCACACTTAAGGATTTCCATTTTATTTTGCAAAATTCTCTAGTTAGCCAGCACTCTGATACCAGTTAAACCCCATTGAGCTCCCCTGGTCCAGGGTTGTAACTCATGCCTGTGGAATACAGACGTTTTCTGATACGGTTCTATGTCTCTAGTTCCATAATGTATGTTTATTTCTCTCAAAAGGTTAATTCTATTTGAAGTGGAGGGGTGCTGCCTTGGGATCAAGTCAGACTGATGCTGAGCAGTGTATCCTAATGTCTAAATGGGGAATGAAGCATCTAGTTCCAGTACAGGTGACCTATGAGCACTGTGCAAGCTTGTTAGAACCTACCATACAACTTAACACCCCTACACACCAGCTGCTGCAATCACAACTCTGTTCAGAACACGAGGGTTAAACGTTCTAGCTTTTCAAGCGCTCTGAGGGATGTTCAATGCTTTGTAACGGAAGACATTCTTTAAGCTTTTTATATTTTTGTATATACCCTTTAATAAAAGCTAATTAGCTCAATAGAAGAGAATCAACTTTCTCTGTTCTGCAAGTTTCTAACAGTGAAATGTTCTTGGAAAGTTCCTTTAACGTGAACGAGAATAAAGTTTTGTAACCGTTCCCAGAGACACCAGCTGAAGGCGTTGGGCCCTGACACTGCACTTCCACTCCCCAGGTCTGCGTGGTGGTAACCACCTCCCAGAGTAACTTGTTTGTATAGCGGAAACCCTCTTAAAACCATGCAGTTAATATGGTGAACTATCAGTTTGTTCTAGATCTACTGTAGTTGTGAAACTGTAACTGTCTGTGAATCAGCATACAACACCTGTATGTTACCAACTTGTGAATTTTATTGTTTTGCCTTCCAATAAACACCTTTTTTAATAAAAAACAACACAGTGCTTCGTATTTCACGGTAAATGGATTTCAGTATTAGGCTGTAAGTTTCCCTGTACTGAATTTACTGTAACTCTGCCTATGTTGGGTTTTGTAGTAATCTGGTAAGATGCTTCAATGAAGCTCTAACAGGACGGTATTTTCCTGCTGTCATCATAGTCCTTGATGCTCGGGTATAGACTTCCACTTTTATTATGATAAAAGAGCAGCTGATCTATGTGATAAACACACAGAACTTACCCCAGTCCTTTCAGATAAGAGCTATTTTGGTTTTCTTCTTTGCTAACCGTGCTGACTCATAGCTCTCATCAATCCCTGCACCATGAACAGTAGTAAAAAAATACAAACAAGCAGGAAAACAAAAGATGCATTACAAGAAACAGAGCAGCTGGTACATGGTTTGCAACTTTTTATCTGTGCAGCCTGACAGGGTTTCTTGTTCTGACTTGAGATCTGTAAAGGAATGTTTCAACATTCATGATGGTGGCAGCATCTCTTCCGCTTCCTGGATTTCTTCAAATGCTTGTTCAATCGTTAAAGGTGGGGATTTGTGACTCTTGATGTACTGCAGAAAGTTAACACACAGTTTATTTGTGTAGAGAAATACCTCATAGCATGTAATACCTCTATCATAAATACCTCTTTAGCCTCTTCCAGCGTATGATAGTGGAACTTCTCGTTCTCTAAAGACTCCACAAGGGACAAGCGAAGGTGCTGAATGTTCTCCACAAATTGCTGGGTCAACATCAAGTGCTGTTTTAACATGGCATTTAAAACAAGAACTGAGGGACTGTATGCTGTCAAGGCTGCAAAGAGCAAAGTGTGTATTTCAGTAACATCGCAGTCATGGCAAGCATTAATAGCGAGTCAGGCAGTGACTCCATGCATCAAACAATCAAACAGCATTCAGAGAAGTCTTTCAGTACCTTCCACTGCATCCATGCTGATGACATGACTGGCAATAGGCACCGGATCCACGTAGCTGTTTCCAACAGGCAGACCAAGCAGTGCAGAGCTGTTTGCTGGGCAGACAACAAGAATTACTGGGGTTGGAGGGTGACAACTCAATACTAGAATTCAGTTTCAGCTTTAGGGCATTGGCTTCCTTAGAACAGCTCTAAACCCAACAGGGAATTCAATCAGCCAAAATAATGCTGAATAAGTCTGTACCCTCCTCCCTTTACTTTCACGTTCACCCACTGCCATTGTGGAAGCTGTATTTTCTAACCTTGGACACTAAAGGTTCTCATACTTGAAGGAAGCCACTGTTCTCAGTGAGGTCCCATTTTCTCCTGTCTATGGCAAAAAGCATCTTTCTTAGTTTTTCCCTTCAAAGAGGAGTAGGAAACAAGCTACCCCTCAGAAATGAAGGTCACAGCTTGCTTACAGCTATCAATGTGCCAGTAGAAGCATTTTAACCACAGCATGTCAGCCAGGGGAAACTGATCAGGTCAGCATGTAAAATATGAACAATCTCAAGATTGAAGAGCGTGGCATCTTGATGTAAACATGAACTTACTCCTTGGCCAGCAATAGGTGAATGGAAAATCCACTGTCTGAGCTGCAGTTTCCTTTACAGCTACTCTGTGTGCCTGTTTGTGCCTCTCTCTGGTAAGTAAAGGGGACGATGCTGAAGAAGATGGGTCTTTTCCAGAATACGTGTAACTCTCAGAACGTTCCTCTGACATTTTTGTTACAGTTTCCCTGTCTGTTGTAGGTGGAGATGGTTCAAAGTCTTCAGAATATTCTGAATTAACAGTTCTGTCATCATGATCAGGATAATCCTGTCTGTGTCTAGAAAAACATGCAGAAACTTCTCCTAAATGCTCAGGGATTTCAGCTTCAGTCACGTTTTCAGTATCCCTTTCAGAAGCATCAGCTGCACCAATTTCTGCACTTGTTTTAGAAAAAGTTGGATCCTTTTCCCCTAGGAATGTGTCCTTTTTTGGATTTCTATTTGTTTCTTGACTAATTTGAGTGTCTGTCCCCTGTAAAATAAAAGAGCTGTATGTTAAGAGAATCAGCAATATATAACATAAATATGGCTCCATTATTCTTAATCTTTGCAAGTAGTGAGCCATGCCCAACTCAGAGAGCTTTCCAGCAGAACAGATGTGTTTATTTTAGAACCTCCACCCTTCATCAAATGAAGGCAGAATGGGAAGATGTGTGAAATTTCTACTTACTTGCTGCTTTAATTCTGCCATCCCGCTGGTATTTGGTGCCAAATCATCAAGGCTCAGGATATTCTGCCTGAAGTCTGCAATTGAATGACAAACTGTTATGAGAACTCACAGGAAAGTCACAGAATGCTTCCTACGAAGGACATAAAGAAAAAGCGTAATATTAAGAAGGAATTTACTTCTAAAGATTCCTCCTGTCTGCAGGCAGACCTGCCTGCAGCTCAACAGGCTCTCAACCTCCTGCATTTATGCTTGTTTTCACTCACACCCAACAGTGTCCTGTCCCACTTATATATCAGCATGAGTCTGAATGCTGGACTTGTTTTGACGTCACAACTGTGATCCAGAGAAGCTCCTTAGTTGAATTCATTAAATCAAAAGCCAAGAAAAACACAAATGTGTAACAAAGACACCTATGTCATTTCTAAAACCAAAGCGTATGTAAAAATAGCCTACTGAATATTTCCAAAGGTAGTATCTGCCCACACTGGTTTGTAAATAATGAGTACAATTTGAGCCAAGTCTATCAAGATAATGCTTAGAAATGCTTACCATTTGAGCTTATGCTAGTTGAATCTTCCACATCGTCTGCTTTTGAAAATAACTCATCTAATGATTTTATTTCACTTCCATCACTTCTCTCTGACAATTGACTTTGCTTGGCATTGCTTCTTCTGGGCAAAGTAATTTTTACAGTATTGTCTTTCACGGAAGAAGATGGTGATTGAGATCTCAGATTATGTTGTGCTGACTGATTTCTGCTGGCCAGTGGAGGTCTTAACAAATTACTTCCACTTAAAACGATTTTCTCTGAGTTTTTGCTGTGAAGAGAAAGTACTTTGGGTACCTCTGTCAGTGGAATTTCCTTCTGGGATGGAGGAGGCGCTCCTGGTGAAACTGGATTCTTACTCTTTCAAAGAACACAAAAAAGAGATTTATGCATTTCCTCATTACTGTATGTAGATCACTAAGAACAAAAACAGACCATAATGGGTGAATCCCAGTCATTTCATAGTGTGAAACCATGCCAATGCGTATCATGAGCAATCTGCAAAGACGTTAAAAATTGTTTCTGGTGTTAGTAAATAGAAAGCAACATGATAAGTGAAAATACCACCATCAAAGTGTAAACAAAAATACATAACACACTGAAGTTTGTATTTACCTTTCCACCCCACCTGGAATCAGCTGTAACACACCTTTGGTTCTCCCTTCCACAGGAAAACTCCAAAGAGCTCTCCGTGACTTTTCTCATTTCCCTCTCAGCACCGCCCAAACCAAGCTGTTGTGTAACTGCAACGTTTCTTGTGGGGCTTTGGGCGCTTTCCTCTTCCTCAGAGCAGCTCCCGCTGGCAGCCACGTTCTGACCAACTTCAGCGCAGCCCTTCAAGTATTTCTTGCCTCTTGCGCGGCGCTCAAGACTGGAAGCAGATGAGGAATCTTCACCCAGAGGCTTCCGGCCCAACTCAGCGCTCTGCAATTCCAGCCGCTTTTTCCGACTCAGGATTTTGCTTTGCAGCTGCGCCGCTTTCCTCAGAACTGAATTCGATCTCGCGTGAGAAGCGCTGAGCTGAGCGCTCGTGGCTCCGGGCGCTTCGCCGCTCCGCGCCTTCAGGAACCTGCCGCGGCCCGGCGGGACTCTTACCGGCCCCTGCAACTCTGCGCCGTCCTCTCGGAGCTCAGCGCAGGAGCGGAGGAGGCCGCATTGCCCGCCGGCGGCGGCTGCCCAGCGCGGAACAGCGCCGCGTCCCTGCCGGGAGAAGACGCGAAGTGAGGGCGCTCCTGCGGCTTGCCCGCACCTTCAGAGCCGCCCGGGCCCGCGGTCTCCTGCCGTTCCGCACACGTGGCCGAAGTACCGGCGCTGGGGCACGGCACGGCACCTCACCTGCTCTCCACCCACCTGTCTACGCACGGCCATCTCAGGACGGACGGCGCTCTTGCAGCCGCAGATCCGCCAGGCTCCGGGCCGTATCCTGGAAACGGCGACCCCCCCCAACATCTCGTCCGCTCATTGGCTGCACACAGAGCCCCGCCCCCCCCAGCTACCCTTGGGTGTAATCAACCAATCCCAAGGAGACATGCTGCGGCCGGCCGGTCAGCGCCGCCTACAAGTCCCAGCATGCACCGCGCGGTGCGGGGACGTGCAATTTGCATCTCCCTTGGGGACTCTAAGCCAATCGGAACGTTAGTTATAAAAGACAGGGAATGCGTAGCCAATCAGAGCCTAGTATAGAATGGGCGTAGGCGCGAAGTTTGGAGGACCGGCCGGAGGCGCGAAGCCGTTGCTGTGTGAGAGCGATGGCGGCTGTGCCCGGAGCGCGGCGGCGGAGCAACGCAGTCGGCGCCGTGCTGCGGCTGGGGCTCCTTGGGGCTGTGCTGGGGACTGCCCGGACTGCGGTGTATTTCCGGGAGCAGTTTCTGGACGGAGGTTGTGGGAAAGGGAGGGAGGGTGAGGGTGTGATGAGGTGGCTGGCAGTAAGGGCGGTGAGCGAGCTCTGAGGGGAGAGGGGGCGGGAAGGAGCCGAGCCCTGCCCTGCCCTGCCCTGCCCTGCCCTGCCCTGTAACGCTCCTTCTGTCTCTCGGTCCCGGCCCAGCAGGTGGTTGGCAGAAGCGCTGGGTGAGCTCTGAGTCCAGGCCAGACCTCGGCACGTTTCAGCTCTCTGCTGGGAAGTTCTACGGGGATCCTGTGAGAGACAGTGGTATGTGGGGGCACGGGGAGGCAGTGTGGGGCCCTCTCAGGATAGCCTGCATAGAGCCACCGTGTGTGGGGAGGGGAAAAGGCCTTTTTTCTAAGAAAATTGAGGGAAATGTAAGTTTGAATATTATCTTAATACCTTTATAGGTCTACAAACAAGTGAAAACTCCAAGTTTTATGCGATCTCCTCACGATTTAAACCATTTAGTAACAAAGGGAAGACTCTGGTCATTCAGTATACTGTGAAACATGAGCAGAAGATAGATTGTGGTGGGGGATATGTAAAGATTTTTTCCTCGGACTTGGATCAGAAGAACCTGAGTGGAGCTTCCCCTTACTACATCATGTTTGGTGAGTCTGTAACTGCTTCTCCATTGGCACAGCATTGCCACTGCTGTTGTGCAGCTACTGCAGGATATTTGTGGAAATGACAAAAACATTCAGGAGAAAGTTGTTTTAATGGGAATATTGTGGCTGTAAGCAGTTATCTGTTCTATACCTGAAATTTCTGAAAGTATGCATTAAATTCTCAGCTGACTTGAAGGGCGTTCAAATATTTTAGGCCTTTACCTGAAACAATGTAGCAGAGGTTGTTGTCTGCCCTTAAGGGTATTTGTATGCAACTTAGTGAAATTCTTTGCTTGTATCTCAAGGTTTGTCGTTAGGTATCTGATGTGATTACATAATTTTTACATAATCCTTCAATCTATGCCATAGATAGTAACCTGCATTTTTCTGCAATGAAATTAAGGATACAAAACATATGATCTCTTTGTAGGGCCAGATATTTGTGGATCTGAGACAAAGAAAGTCCATGTTATTTTAAATTACAAGAATAAACTTCATCCAATCAAGAAACCGATCAGATGTAAGGTAAACACGGGTTTCAAAAGTAAACCTCGAGTTCCCATCAAACTCTAGGATCACCAGTCAGAGGGCTATGTAAGAAGGAAAAAAACGCACTATTGCAGGCATATATTGTGACCCTGATGCAAGGCAGTTTCTATAAGCTGTACTTAAGGCTTTTAAAGTATCTTATTTGCCTTCTTTAAAACCCAGGTTGATGGATATACACATCTGTATACTTTAATCATAAGGCCAGACCAGACTTATGAAGTAAAAATTGATAACGAAGTGGCTGCTTTGGGCAACTTAGAGGACGATTTGGATTTCTTGCCACCAAGGAAAATTAATGATCCAGCAGTGAAGAAACCCAGTGATTGGGATGATCGAGCCCACATCGATGATCCAAATGACATCAAACCTGAGGTAACTCAGCAGTTTGAATCTGTAGTTATTTTGCATTATTGAATTATTTCATTCCTGCTGAATTCATTTTATGGATTGAACTACCCATGTTTTTGATTTTGTTAGTCTTTCTATGTCTTCAAAGGATTGGGATGAACCTGAGTACATTATGGATACTAGTGATGAGAAGCCAGAAGACTGGGATCATGCTGTGCATGGAGAGTGGAGTTATCCTATGGTCAAGAATCCTTTATACAAAGTACAGATAACCTTGTAGTTCTAGCTGGCTGTGGCACTTCAACTCTTCTTTGTCCAACTGCATTCTGAATACATGGTTTGTTCTAGGGAGAGTGGAAGCCAAGGCAGATTGATAACCCAGACTATAGGGGCATTTGGCCCCATCCACAGATCGACAATCCGCATTACTCACCTGACTGCAATATCTACAGCTATGAAAACATTGGCGCCATCGGACTGGATATCTGGCAGGTGAGTTGCTTTTATAGGGGAACAAAGGACTTAGTTTTCACTGGGCATCACAGAATCACCAGGTTGGAAACGACCTGCAAGATCATCTAGTCCAACCACCCTCCCGTTCCTATTAGTACCACAAGCACTAAACCATATCTCGTAAATGTGGCATGTGGCAATTTGTTTATGCTTTAATATAAGTGTTATCTGTTGACCTGCACAACCTGGTCCACAGAGGCTGCTATGCAGAGGGTTGGACTAGAAGATCTCTGGAGGTCCTTCCAGCCCCTACAATTCTGAGATTCTGCTTTTTTGGGATCTCTGGAGATGACCTGTGTTTTTTACTTGCTTTTATTTAAATGTATGTACAAGATGACAAAGTTTCTAAGATGTGTTGGTTCATAACCCTCTACAGATAAGTGAGGGAGAAGTCCAAACTAGTCAGTGTAAGAGTTGCAAACTGTAATTTGCTCGACCTGACTTGAGGCTTCCAGCAGCTCAGGTACTCCTGAGTCGCTGAGATTAATGGGACGAAATCTGCCCTCTGGAGGCCGCTCTGAGAAATTCCTCAGCTTTCCTGCCCAGCCAGCAATCAGACTTGGCACTCCTAAGAGCACTAAAGAAAGTTAAAACACGTTGTTTTGAATGTTGAAAGTAGCTTTCCAAACATAGATGTTTCTCCGTCAAATTCTGTAAAAGCTTGTGGAGTTCTTAACGTGTTCACTGCCTACTGAATGCGATACAAGGACATTGAAAGACAGAGTAGAACTGTAAAGAAAAATAAAGAGGCATCCTGTTATTATTTTTCCTCCCTCTAAGGTGAGAGCTGGCACAATTTTTGACAATTTCTTGATAACAGATGATGAGGACTATGCAGAAGACTTTGGAGATGAAACGTGGGGAGAAACAAAGGTAATGTGTGAAATTCTTATCAGTCTCAGTTCTTATTGCCACGTTAAGAGTTCTGTCTAATCTGAGCTATGTTCTATTGGTGCACAAAAATGAAATCTTAACATTAGGATCCTGAAAAGGAAATGAACATAAGGCAGGCTGAAGAGGAGCAGCACAGACAAAGGGTCACGGAAGAAGAAAACTTTGAGCAATGGTTTAAGAAAAAACGAGAGGGAAAAAGCGAATCTCAGAAAGATAGAATAATGAAGAGTCCTGTTGAGAAAGAGGAGTTGTAATCGTTTGAAAGATGCTCACATCGCTCTGTAAGGACTTTGATGTTTTGTTGAAGTCTGCATTGAAGCTGTATTAACAGGATGTTTTTAGTGGTAATCTTAAATTTGTGAACTCTTTCAGTTACTTTTTAGAAAAATAGAGTTATTAAATTAGCTACTAAACAGGGTAACTTTTATTAAATATATTTTAGCTGTGCTAAGATACCCATTTTGTTTTGATGTTTTGAGACTTTTTGATGATTTAATATGAAATGTAAATTCATGCTGATACCAAAATAAGCTTTGTTTCATTAAAGGCTTCAGCATGTCAGATACGTGAAGCATTCTCACAACCTACTTCAAACTAGAGATAAGCTTTGCCAAGCCTCTCTAGTAATTACATCTTCTATGCGTAGCTTTTTCCTTTCCGCTCTTGTTTGTAATGCTATAAATTTGGTTCAATCTGAAGCCAGACTTTGAGCCCATCACTTTTCATTACCTCTCCCAATCTCTATGCAGTAAGGAGGGAATGGAAGGAGTGGTGCAGGCCTTGTCTCAGCTGTGGCGCTGTGACCAAACTGAGGTCAAATTCCTGCACTGATCCCTGTCCTCTGTCCTTTAAGACAACTTAAATGGCCCTTCGGGGTGCAGAACTTTGACAGCTACTGGAAAACAGCAGGGTGTCATCCTTGACCTTTTTGCTAAACAAATCCCTCTTACTGTAGTTTTCATGTGACCTTGCATTCATTCAGGCTGCTTCCTGCTCTCTGTGAGCGCAGGCACCAGCTGTTAGCGTTGTTCTTCACACTGAACGTTTGATCGGAGTCCCGAGGCAGCTTAATGGGGTGGAAGTTTTGTTTCGACGAGGTTTTGTGCAACACAATCGAAAGTGAACTCGGACGCGGCTCCTGCAGCTCAGCGCTCCGTCAGAGCCTCGCCTCGCTTCCCGGCGCTCCGCTCCCGGCCCCGCTTTGCCCGTCACCCCACGGCGTAAAGCTGCGACGGCTCCCGTGGCTGCTCTCCTCCGGCCGGGGCCAGGGCCCAGACAACTCCCGCCCGCTTCTCTCGGCCTCCGAGGCGGCTCCGCTCGGCCATTTCCTCCGCCCTCCCGCGGCCCGCCCCGCTCCGCCTACCGCCGCCGCTCGCCCCGCCCCCCCCCCCCCCCGCCTCGGCCGCTGCCCGAATCGGCGGCAGGAAGATGGCGGCGCTCATCCTGCTCAGCCAGCAGGTAACCGGCCCGGCCCGCCCGGCTGAGGCTGAGGCTGAGGCGAGCGGAGGGTTTCCGGGCCCGGCGGCCGGGCGCGGCTCGGGGAAGGGGGAGCGGGGAGCGGGCCCGGCACGGTGCGGGTCCTCCCGCCGCGGGAGGCGCGTCTGCGGCCGGGTCGGTGCTGGGACGCGGGCCCGGCGTTTGCCCGCGGCCGGGGCAGCGG
Organism: Lagopus leucura; assembly: GCF_019238085.1. Lineage (NCBI taxonomy): Eukaryota > Metazoa > Chordata > Aves > Galliformes > Phasianidae > Lagopus > Lagopus leucura. The sequence continues at coordinate 609,447 of NW_024962316.1, read as the reverse complement.
AGGGACGCGGTGGGGCGGGGCGGCGGCACGATGGGCTCCGTCCTGCAGGCCGCGCGGCTCCGGGCGCCGCGCGTTCCTCGCGCTCCGCTTCGCTCCGCCCGCCGGCGGTGCTCCGTCGGCCGGCGCTCCGGCCGTTAACGTCTCCTTCGGCTGCCGGGACCGACCGCAGTGCGCGAGCAGCGCCGCCGTGGGCGCGGGGCCGCGGGGCTTTCCGCAGCAGCGGGACCCGGAGCCGCGGGCTGGCCGAGGTGCGGCCCGCACATCGCGGGGCGGTGCTGCTGCTGCTGCTGTCACAGAGTTCTTTGGCTTAATTTCCCCCGAGTAATTTCAGCCTGAGCGGTGCGGTCGACGTCTGTGCTGTACGTGAAGATGCTCGGTTTTCTTATGTTCTCCAAATGAAAACAGGAGCCCCGTGAACAAAACATCCTCGTGTCACGGCTAGGCCAAGCAGGAATTCATAACAACCGCTGCTGATAATTCATGTCATGCAAATGTAGCTATTTCGCTTAGTTGTGAATTTTCTAGGAGTGTAGAACATCCCGAGCTGGAAGGGACCCCCGAGGGTCACCAGCCCAACTCCTGACACACGCAGGTCTGTCATTTGTGACACCAAAACCTTACCTTTTGATAGAATTGCCTTATGTTTGGTAACACTAATTTGCCGTGTCCCTTATAAAGGGAGGGCGCTGCTTTCTTAGCATTTTGGGTAGCAGGAAGGCTCCTGATTAACATTTTGTCATTAAGTGGACATTCAGAAAGATCCAGTACATCCACAAGTGTGCAAATTGTTGACAGGTTTCGAGTGAAGCAAAGCGTTGCCAAACGTGTATGTAAAACGGTCACTGGATTTGAAAGGGTTTGTTGTTGTACACGGGTAAAAACGCATCGAGTGTTTCTTTTACTGGAGATTGTGTGAATTCTGATGCTATCAATCGTATTTTCTGTTGTATAACATAGTACATTGTCTTGAGGAAAAAAAGAGCCCTTGTGAATATATTCTGTGAACACATCTGCTATTCTGGCGTTATTTTACAATGAATTCATTGGAAGCTGTGCTGAGGGCAGAAACAGAATTTTGCTGGAAATGAATAAACTTCCTCTGGTAATGGTCTCAATTTCACGATTACTGCAAAGATATCTGCTTGTTATAACAAATGCCAGAACTGGTATTAAAAGGAATAGGAGGGATTACACATCCATTGTGTTGCAGTGCATTCGCTCAGATATAAGAATGTTGATGGCAGCATGCTATGAGCCACAAGCAACATGTGCAGCTGAGACATGTGAAAGCATTTAGCTATATTTGTTTTAATACATGAATTTAATTACAGTGTTCTTCCTGTTCTATGACGTTCTGTTTTTAGGAAAGAAAATTCAGATGTCTAGCCTGCAGCATGCACAATGCTTAACAAGTCTCAGCTGTCCTTGGCTAAGATGGCTGTGCACAAAGTTTGAGAGCCAGCGCCTAAAATCACTCCTCGTGTGAAGTAACAATGGAAACTGGTTTTGATTTACCTTTGATAACTTTATTATCTTGAATATTTGGTCACCTTATCTCTAGTCTTTCCACTCTGCTGGGTGTGTTTGACTTACAACCTTTGAAAGTTATGTACAGTTGTATTAGGGATGTTGGAACAGTGCTGTCAATCTGTCCTCTGAGGCAGCTCAGGGTACTCAGCAGGTGGAGTCAAGGCAAAGGTAATCTTTCTGGGGCAGCAGTTGTTGTCTTTTGGCTTTCATCTCTGTGGGACAGTTGGTTTTCCCCTTTCAAAGTACCTGTTCTCATCCACCGTGTGATGTGATGAGAGCAGCCAGAAGAAAGTTGTGAAGCAGGAGGGCACAAAGCAAATGGCTCATCTGATGCAGTGCCCTTTGTGGCCCTGATGCGACCTCAGCAAAGAGGGCTGCTAGGAACTGGTTTAGTATTAGTTTACTAATACTGCTAAACTAATTAGTTTGGTAACTGTTCTGATGGCAGCAGCTTACTGCGGCCTTTTTCTCAGGTCTGTGTTAAAGGACGTAGAGATGTGAGCGTGTGCTGCGTAGTGTGATGGGTAGATATGCAGCTATGCTATTTTTGTCACTTGAGCCCATTTTGTCTGGTCTGCTTCATCACAAAGATGCAGTCATTTAGGTAAATCGGTCAGAAAAGCTTAATCTTTGTAAAATAGTGCAAGTAGGGAGTGGAGTGATAAAGTGCTTCCAGCAGCACTTGGGTGCATTTGCACTGCTGTGTGTGAAACCTCTCCGCATTAAGCGCATCACCCTGGATTCCTGCCTCCTCTGTCAGGTAAGTCAGCTGTATGTCAAGGCTGGCAGTATCAAATGAAGATGGGAGGAATGTCTGGTGATCGGGTGAGATCATTCCATGCTGCTGCCGGAGTGGTTTGCTCTATCTGGGATGAATCCAGTGCTCTAGGATGTTTGCCAAATCGGTTGGAGGAGCTTGTAGCTGGCTGTGGCTGCTCTGGGCTCTCAAGAAGTGGGAGGTGTCGGGCTGGGTGCAGCTAGCTAAAGCATACCATGTTTTATTCAGAGTCGGACAGACTGTTTCCTATTTCCTCATCTTTGAGTGATGCGTTTCCTACTCTGGACAGGAACACAGGGCTTATCCATGCTGTTCGTTTAGCTAGCAGAAGGATGAGTCAGGCTTATGAGTTATGGCCACGGCTTTCTTCTGAAACTCTTGTCCTGCTTCTGGAAGAGTAAGGGCATCTGGTGGTGTGCAGAATGCAGTAGCTTCCTTTGCTGATGGGTTTAAATGGAGAACATTTAAGATGTTTAAGAAAGTTCTGAAAATTGTGCTAGCCCAGTAGAATAATTGGCATTCAGAGAGCTCAGTGTCCACTTCTAATGATCAAGGGTAGTCATATTGGATAGCTCCTTAAATTAAGATTTGCCCAGTTTACTTTGAACACATGGGAAGATTCTCTGTGTAACATGACGTTTCCTCCTCTTCACCAGTCTTCATTTTATTTTGTGCTATTTCTCTCTCCCTTCTCGGTGTGGGCAGAACATCCAGAAGCCAGCTTGGGTGATCAGGAGGAAGGTGGAGGTTGGGAGGTGACAGTGAATGAAGGAATCCTTTGTTGGGTGTCTGAGTAATGTCCTGCAGGTGGAGAGCAGTCGTCCCAAGCGCACTTTGGGATGTTTCAACACCTCTGCATCTCAGTCATTAACTTTCCTAATGGGTTGTTTTGTTGTTTGCCTTTCAAGGCCTTTGGCTGCCATGAGGGGTGACTTTGTTTCAGACAGTGGTTGGATTGTAGTATTTTTGCTGTTGGTAGCAATGCTGGAGAACAGTGAGGAGGTGTAACTGCTGCACAGCTAGGACTTGTCTCTCTGTTGTAGGAGTTGTGTTTGGGGCTTCTCCTCTTTAGGAATTGCAGTTCTCATTTCTTTGGAACCTCGGGGAGAGAAGTCTGCCCTTTTGGTACGCCAAGAACACGCCTTTGTGTTTGCTGCTTTTGTGTAATGCAGTGGTAGCACCAAGCTGAAATCTTCAAACAACATTGCCAGGGAATTATGACATTTGGTAATAAACCCTGGTGTTCACTTTTTTCCTGAACTCTTTAAAAATATGCATTTTTTGATAAAAATACTGCACAGGGTACTATGTGCTTTTTATTTTTCTCGTGGTCACTAAATGCAGGCAGTCTTTGATTGCAGTTCATTATTTTCTTATCATCCCTCTTGTTTTTCAGTTTTCTGCTGGGATTCCACTGTATGAAACTTATTACAAACAGGTAAGTTTGAGGAGATTGAAGCACAATTTCCTTCCCCTCTCTCCCACGCTAAACTTCTGTAAATCCTTTCCACTGAGTGGAGCCATATGAGGTGTTACAGAAGCATGAATAAGACATTTCGTTTCTTGTCTCTGCTTACATGGCATCCTTCAGTTGAAGGCAAACCTCTGTCTTCCAGGTAGATCCAACATACACGGGGAGAGTTGGGGCAAGCGAAGCTGCGCTGTTTCTTAAGAAGTCTGGTCTGTCTGATATTGTCCTTGGAAAGGTGAGTTGGAGGAACGAGGCAATGTTTGCAGTAATTATCTGTGCATTTGTTTCACTGCAGCTAAGACTGAGCAGAAGGGGTTAATGAAAGCAGGTGAGATGGACTGTGAATCGGATCCTTTGACCTCCAGGTTAACCACTGGCTGCCAAGAATTCAGGGTCTTTTCTGGGCTTTGTAGGGATCTGTGAGGAAAACTTGTCTCTGCTGTCACGTTTTTGTTGTTAACTTGAGAATTAAATAGAACTGTATTTCATAACTTGGCAGTTGCAATTAACAGTTTGAAAAGGCGTATAGCATGAATTGTTGAGCTGAGTTAAATTTTATTTTAAAGTTTCAGTGGCTTTTAATTTGTATCTCCACAGATATGGGATTTGGCTGATCCAGAAGGTAAAGGGTACTTGGATAAACAGGTAAATAAAATGTTCCTGTTAACCTCTTACATTGCCTTCTACAGTGGAGCCTTGATTCCAGAAAACCCTGATATCCACAGTAATTCCCCTTAGCTTTTTTTTTCTCCCCTCTAAATTTTCATTTACAAGATGATTTTTTTTGTTTTTTGGTGCTGCTGATGTTCAAGTATATTATTCAGTGAGGCTGCTGGAGTAGTTCTTGTTTTCTGCTCCTCCTGTTTTCTCAGTAATCAATGTGTGATACGTAGACACACAGTCACTGAGAGTAATAAATACAAACTCTAGTTTTAGGATCTATTTTAGAAATCGTTCTTGTACTGGCATTATTTGAATGACTTGGAATAACACATGCTCTAGTTTTGTGTACCTATGGAGCGTTGTTGGTTTGTTTTCTGAATGTTATTAATTCTTAAGAAAAAAAGTTAAAAATAGTTATGAGGCAGCCCTTAAAAACCAGCTTTGAAGATTTTTACTCCTTGTTCCATGTCACTACAAAGTCTTTTCTGAATCTCTTCTGAAAGCAGTGAGGTATTGCTGCAGTGCAGTGACTGCATGGGGCTGCACATCTGTTGTTTCCGTGCTTTACTCGGGGTTATGTGTATGCTGCTGGTAAAACCCTGAATGGGTTATTGGAGCTGGTGAGTTAAACTGGCTGCTTATTTTAATAGAAAGCACTATTGTTTGTAGGGCTTCTATGTGGCATTGCGCCTCGTAGCGTGCGCACAGAACGGCCATGAGGTTAACCTGAGCAGCCTGAACTTGACTGTGCCACCTCCTAAATTTGTAAGTAATACATACCTGAATGTTTGCATATGTTGCATGAGAAGTAAAGCTTCAGCTGAAGTAGTTTTATAAATAATCTGTTTTATAAACATCATGGTTTTCAGACTTCAGGTTGCCATCAGTGTTTCACAGCACATCTGCCACTGTCCTGTCTTCCTGTGAAGTTCCAGCCCCATCCTGGGCTGCAAAGTCAGTGCAAGTTTCACTGCAGTCAGCTCGTTCCGTGCTTTTAAGCTGATGTGGCTAAAACCTCCGTTTATGGGGAGGGGGGAGATGATTTTTGATCTGTGTCAACAACAGTGAATAGCAATGGGCATGACTACAGCTTTGCCTCTTTCTGTGTGTGTGTGTATGAATAAAAGTAAAACTTTCATTTTAGCATGACACCAGCAGTCCCTTGCTGATCACCCCGCCTTCAACGGAGACTCACTGGGCTGTTAGGGTAAGTGTGAAAGACAACACATTCCATTCATTCTCTAAATGTTTTCCTTGTCTCTGGTGTTCCCAGTGAGAGAATTTGATATCAAATATATTTCCCATTTCAAAAGTCCTTCCTTGATGGCAGACTTGTGTGTGGTAAAGAATATTGAGCTTACAGTTGAATTAAGTATTAAACAAGCCTGTGACGATCCCGGGTGTGATGTTTTTAAGACAGAGTGAATTTTGATCTTCTGCCTGGATTTCTTCCAGGATCCTAATAGTAGGCACTTTGATGCTTCTATAAGGAACCCCACTGAGAACAGTGAAGCATTTCAGCAAATTCATCCTGAAGAATTAATTTCAAGCTTGAGTTCACGTAGTATTTAGTGATAATACACAATATATGTCATTGGAATAAAGTAGCTTGTGATAGCAGCATTGGAATATTTGCGTTTACTTGCTTTGCAGTTGCAAACGTTTTCCAAAATGGCTTCTAATGTGATCTTTCACTTATATGTTGTACCATTAAGTGGGAAGCTGATCTTTTGGAACAAACAGTTCTTAGTTGGTTTAAAATCTTATCAGGAGTGTCGTAATCAGAATTTGTTGTCCTTTCAGAACACTGTAGAAATGTATTTTCTACACTGCATGCTAAAATCTCTTAGATATCACATCCTTAGCCTTGAAACCAAGCTCCACCATCAGGGCAACACTTGCGAGAAAGCTTGGAAATTTAGAATGAATGCTTTACTGTCCAGTCTTAATTTCTTGCAAGATCTCATTTTCAACACTCACGCAGGCACACTTTTTTACTTATTCAGGCTATTTCTTACCAACTAGGTGGAAGAAAAAGCAAAGTTTGATGGTATTTTTGAAAGCCTTTTGCCAGTAAATGGTTTACTTTCAGGAGACAAAGTAAAACCAGTTCTGATGAATTCAAAGCTACCTCTTGATATCCTAGGAAGGGTAAGTATGCTGTTTAGGTTTAGCTATTCTCTATTTAGCTTCTCTTACCTGCAGTGTTTAATATTAAAGTGTAATTTATCAACATAAATAGGTTTTTAGCTGGATTTTACGTCAAGTGCATGCTAAAAAGTAGGAATGTTAAGTAGTGTCTGAAATCATCCGTTTAGAATAATAATAGTAATTTGGGCCCCTGAGTAGATTGGTTCCATTATCTCCCTGTTCATTTTAAGAGGTAGAAATTTTGACTGTGGTTGTATTAAGCACAAACAAATGAGGAAAAAAACAACAAATCACTTTCTCCTAAACCCTAATAGCTTTTATAACATTGGATTACACTGTTTTGTCACTTTTCCAAATGCAAGTTGTTAGCCATACCATTAAATCTGTCTACTGTTTGTACAGGAGAGCACTTTACAGCATCTTAGTTCATTGTAGCTGTGAAATTGCCAAGTATTTTTTTCACATGTATTTATAAATAGTTCTGAGTTCAGTGCATCCATTCTGTATTTGCAAAAGCAACAGACCTTAAAGCGTTTTTCAGCTTCAGTTTAAAGTGTGTTCCTTAGTGTTCTCTTTGCGTGTTGATATGATGGAGAATTTATACATTGTGTGTAAGAGCTGTATCTGCATTATCATATACTCCAATGTCTTCAGGAAGAACTCAATATATTGTCTACAAAATCTGAGTATGTTTTGTTTTAATTCCGCACTTGAATATTGTGAAGCAATCTTGGAACTCTTCATATTTGATTGTGTTACTTTAGTGACAGAAATGCAGGAAGCTTACCTGTGTTCAGAGGAGTTTGTACATGGGATAGGAGAGGGGCTAAATGGGCAAGGGACATAAATCAAGTGTCCTACATTTGTGTGGACACACAGTGAAAAAGCCAGGAGCAGAGGTCAGATGGTGGAGCCTCAGTCTGGCAATCTGTACACTCAGAATAATTGGTTGGACAGTGTCCAGGCATGGCCAGGTGTTAGAACACTCAACATTTTGCACCTTTCTGTGGAAGTCATTGTCTGTACTTGACATTAATAATGAAATAAAGTTGACAGATGCTTAAATTCTCTTGCAGAAAATTCTGAGGGCTGGCCATGTTTTTTGTCTGAAACGGAAAGCAGACTTTTGAAGTGAAATGCAAATGAGAAATATTGACTTTTCTAAAGTGTCTTAACTTTCTTACAAAGCAAACTGGGATGATATGTCAGCATACACCATCTGGGGAATCACAAAAACATCCCTGGATGTTTGTAGTTTGATGAATCTTTAATTGCAACACAGGAAGATGAAAAACATACATCTCTTATGTGCTGGATTTATTAGAGCCAATGTTTCCACAAAATATTTGATTGACATTGCCAGAAAACTCCAAACCAGTCTGTTTCACAGGAGAATCACAGCTAGATCTAATATGATGCTGTTTTCACCAAAGTGTGTTAGAAGCTGTTAGAAGGCATGCTTAATGTTTGACAGCTGATATCAAAGGCACAGAATGTAACTTGTTTTTATCATAAATGCCGCAGGTCTGGGATCTCAGTGATATTGATAAAGATGGTCACTTGGACAAAGATGAATTCGCTGTGGTAGGTTGCTTTATATCTTCAATTCATAGTGCATCTGCTAGAGCCAATCGCTCTGCTGTTACCTGAGTGTTGCAGCTTTGCTCTGCTGCGTTCTGTTTCATGATCCAAATCATTCACGTGCACTTATGGTCTTTCTCAATCCTTTTGAACTCTTGCCTGTGTCATCAAGATCAACATTTTCATAATAACATTCACAATCATGTTCTTCTCTGGCTTCTCTCTCTCTCTAATCTTACTGTCTTTGTTTTACTAATACATAAACTGCTGATACTGGAAAATCTCATTGCTTTTTCTTTTTTTTTCACTGTTAACATTATATCTGACCTCTTTGCCTTTGCAGGCAATGCATTTGGTTTATAGAGCTCTCGAGAAAGAGCCAGTTCCTTCACTGTTACCCCCTTCTCTCATACCACCTTCTAAAAGAAAGAAGACACCTGTCTTTCCTGGTGCAGTTCCTGTTCTCCCTGCAAGTCCTCCTCCAAAAGACAGCCTGCGTTCTACCCCATCTCATGGTAGTGTAAACAGTCTGAACAGCACGGAGAGTTTGTCTCCCAAGCACAGCATCAAACAAGCACAGGTGTGATTTTTCTTTTTTTTCCTTCCATATCAGTAAAGTGAAGGGGGGGATGGAAAGGAGAGGGGAAATGCTTCCTTGTGTAGGCATTCTGAAAATGCAAGGTTTTTTGAGTGGAGAAAATGGCCAGAGAATGGAAGAAGAGCATGTGAATTTTAGTTACGTGAACATGAGACATAGCAAATCTTAATGGAGAATTTTCACGTTCCATAGAAAGGTTTTCTTTAATTAAAAAAATAAAAATAATTAATCTGCCTTCTATAATTCCTGTGTGAAGGTAGCTGGGTCTGTATTTCCAAAGAATTAGCATTTTTCAGCTGATGAATAACTCTTTCTTAGTATTTATTAATTCAGGTAGTATTCAGCTGAAAGATTCATGGGAAAAGGGAAGTAATTGTTTGCCATCAGATTAGTTTGTGCAAGATACATTCAGCACTTGCATGCTGAAGAACGCTGTGCGCTCTGCTCTCGCTGTCTTTTGACTCCTTCAGCCTTTTTACTGAAGTCTAGAACTTTTTTGTTTACAGCCATCTGTGAATTGGGTCGTGCCAATGTCTGAGAAAGTGCGATACGATGACATTTTCGTAAAAACAGACACAGATATGGATGGTTTTGTGAGTGGCCAAGAAGTAAAGGACATTTTTATGCATTCAGGTCTGTCTCAGAATCTCCTAGCACATATATGGTAAGAATTCTCTAGTAGCTGTATTTTTGCATCTCACTGGTCTGGGAAGGCTGTTGATCCATTCAGAATCGTAATCTTAACACTAAAACAATTCAAAAAAAAAAAAAAAAGCCATCAGCCTCATTTGCTTGTCCTGTTGCAGGATTATGATGTGGGCTGTATGGAAAATCAAGAGAGAAATAGATTCTCACTGGGCTGTCCTGGGAGAGGGGTGTAGATCAGACTGAGCTGTGATTGTTTTTTGCAGTTCTAGTGTTCTGAAGATTTTGTCAGCATGATGCTTTTCTATTCAGTCCAATATGCCTGATAGAAATTGCTCTATGGAGCTTTTTCACTGCAGTAAACAAGCTGTGATGGGGCTAAATCAAAAGAAAATTACGTATGCTTTTTTTATTTCAGACTTTTTGGTAAAGAAGAGTAGTTTCCTTGTTTATAAGTATGATCTGTTTTTTACCAGGGCTTTGGCAGATACAAGACAGATAGGAAAGCTAAGCAAAGATCAGTTTGCACTAGCAATGTATCTCATTCAACAGAAGGTCAGTAAAGGGATCGATCCTCCACAAGTGTTGTCCCCAGATATGATCCCTCCCACAGAGAGGAATACGCCCATACAGGTAAGTAGTGGCTTATTTGTGGATACACAGAGCTTGTGTGCCTTGATTGAAATGGTCCATGAGTATTAATTTCGTAATGTTTATGTTTTGCAGTGTGATGGTAAAGAATGGCTTTTTTTCCTCATTTTAGTGATGTTTCCTTTTGCATTTCAAAACTGACAAAAATGTCAAAGCAAGGCAGTAACATTTCATTAATAACTGAGAAAAGCTGAACTGGAAAAATACTCCTTTGTCACAAAGTAGTTGGTTTTTTTAAAAAAAAAACCTTCCTTAGGAAGTGCTGGAAGACTTTCAGTAGTCTGGCTCTGGCTGTGGCCAGGACCAAATTCCTCCCATGAAAATGTGAAATTCTCCTAATGGGAATCTGGAGGGTAATGAGCTTCTGGGAATTGGTGGTTGGCTTATCTTTGTAGCATAGCAGTCTGTAATCCAGTGTCCATCACTGTAAATAACATATTATTGATCATGAAAGCATTGGATCTTATACTGAATGTTATTTGTTCCTTTTCTTAATAGCATGGCTCTGTGTTTCTGAAACTTCTATTAAGGAACACTTTTGGCATGTCTGTGTGTTCACCTTTTCTGTAAATTAAGTAGCATTTTCCATTACTTTTCTACTTTTCCTAGCCAGCTTTTGAGTCTGTAAATATATTTCTGTTGTTGCCATTGCTCTAGTCCTTTTAAGTTTTTTCCTGTATCCTTTTTCTATAGACTCTGTCAGGTTACTTGACTCCTGTAGGAACTGAAATCTCAGCACTAACAGAAATGCGTCGTGTGAGTAACAGTAACATTGCAGAATTGTTTGTGCACCCTGCTTAGAACTCAGAGTTTCTTTCTATACCTTCTCTCTCTTTGCACTTGTGGTCTTTGATTCTTGCTGTTTGCATGATGGAATTGTGCAAGAGAATTGTGTCCCACCTTTGTCTTCAGCCTTTGTAAAGGAAGATCTGTCACAGCTGTGTTCTAATAGGCTGTTTTGTTCCTAACAGGATAGTTCAAGTTCTGTTGGATCAGGAGAATTTACAGGGGTGAAGGAGCTAGATGATATTAGTCAAGAAATTGCACAGCTGCAGAGGTAATACTTGTGGGCCATTGACTGTAAATCTAGAAGTAAGAAAACCAATTGAGTTTATAGTGCTGATGTCATTTACAATTATTTTCTTTTAATCTGTTTGTTACTGCTTGTCACTGAGGTTGGTAATGACTCTCCCAGTTGTTCCATCCAGTTAGCCAGTTTTGTAAAGTCAGCCTGGAGTCTTCCAGGTGACTGCAGAAGGTCGAAAATAGGTCATATTTTTTTGGAGAATAATTGAAATGTACCATTACTTCCTCAAAGATTTTTGTTTGTTTGCTGTTTCCAGAATAATATTTACTTGGTTCTTGCACGTGTGTTGTATTATTTAACTAATCATGAAAACATTTGCTTGTTTATCTTACAGGGAAAAATATTCTCTGGAGCAAGACATTAGGGAAAAGGAAGACTCAATTAGACAGAAAACGAATGAAGTTCAGGTAAAAACTCCTATATTTATAATCACTGATTTTTGTAATCTAAAATAATATAGTGAGAAGCCTTCTTTCTTCTGCCTTTCCATATGTGGTTTCTGGACAAGTCTCCTTCTTGCATGGGAGTTTCTCTAACTTACAGAAAGGTCTTTAGTTTCCTTTTCTCCATCAGAAATGTTTTGTTCTGATGCTGGTTAATATAAATTGATAATGATGCATGAATGGTTTGAAATGTCTTAATTAGTGTTTGACTGACGTTGCACAACTAGTTTGTTTTTCATAGTAAAGGTAACTCAATTACATGTGTTCTGCATCACAGATCCTTTCTTTCTTCTGGGCACTGATTTGTACAATATCTGCAAATTCCTGCTGAAAGAAAGTGTGTGTACACAGGAAATAGTCTGTATGACATAGAAAATCCTGCTTAGTGTGCCAGCCTTTTTCTCTGTGATTGATCGTTCTCATAAGGCATGAGCTAAATGTAAGTTACAAACTGTGTGATTTTCCTCAGGAGCTGCAAAATGATTTAGACAGGGAGACAAGTAACTTGCAAGAGCTTGAGGCTCAGAAACAAGATGCCCAGGACCGCCTGGATGAAATGGACCAACAGAAAGCCAAACTGAAGGATATGCTGAATGATGTAAGGCAGAAATGCCAGGAGGAAACACAGGTGGTGAGTGTATGTTTATGCTAGAGGTCCTCAAGTATATTGTGTCTTTTGTTGAAGGAAGTTGCATTCATTTCATAAACAAGCTTTTGCTGTCTGTAATTTTTCAACCATAAATAGCAATTTCCACACAAATACAGAGATCCGAAAAGGATTTTGTTAACTTACACAACTTTCATAACAGTTATAAATGTGGCACTCCATCAGATGATCTACAGAAGTCCGTCCCTATGAAAATTGTTCTTTGACTACATGAAATATTCAGCCCATCAGCCCACTGGAACAGTTAGAAGCATTATTCCTGACCCATCAGGCAGTCCATGGGCAGTAGTGTGTATTTTTATCACTGTGAAACTCAGATCAGTATTTTAATTTAAAGGTAGGTTTTCAGGGAGATACTGTTATCAGGAACTTGGTGTATAATGCCATGCAAGAAAGTATTTCAGGAGAGCTTTATGCAGCTGTATAAATTTAAATCTACCAGTTAAAAAATCAGCTTTGTAGCACTTGATAAATATTTCAGTGGAAAAGGCACCAAGTTCTGAAAGCTACAGGATAACCACTTAAGAAACAATCTTTAATTACTTTTACAATTAGTGTGGTATTTATGTCATTTTAGATACTAGTAGTTCTTGGTTTTATAGAATATTCTGCATGCTTATACTGAAAATTCTGTGTAATGTAAAAAGCATGCAGTTCTTCAGCTTATGATTTTTATCTTCTGTAACACTGGGTAAGTTGCTTTACAGCTTCATACTTTTTATGAATTCATAATGTATTGAGGTACGTTTACTTCAAATTTCTCTTTGATTTTTATAATGTTTTGTTTCAGATTTCATCGCTGAAAATGCAGATTCAATCTCAGGAATCAGATTTAAAATCACAGGAAGATGATCTTAATAGAGCAAAAGCAGAGCTGAATCGCCTCCAGCAGGAAGAGACACAGTTAGAGCAGAGTATCCAGGCTGGGAAAGTGCAGCTTGAAACAATAATCAAGTCTTTAAAATCAACACAGGAAGAAATAAACCAGGTATTCACTGTTGTTTGCATGACGTCATTCTTTTCCTTCTTTAAAGTGCTAGAAGTTGAACATCAACTAGAAGGATGACTTTACAGAAGAGAAGAAATAGTGGTGCATGAAATAAGCCTTTCTGATTGTTGCTCAGTAGGTCAATTCCCAGTCTGAGTCGGAAGAAGTTCAACTCCTGAGGGAGTTGTGGGTAGGGAGGGGGAAGCAACTGTCTTGCAACCATGTTTAACCATGGGTGAAAGGATTGTCTTCTTACTGAATCTCTGAAGTAACCAGTTCCATAGTAGCTGCACCCTTCAGTTTTGTGAGGATGACTGCGGTATTGAAAGATCAACATACTAAATAATTTTTCACTACTTAGGCAAGAAGTAAACTTTCTCAACTTCAGGAGAGCCATCAAGAAGTCAGTAAGAGTATAGAAGAATATAATGAAGCTCTCAATGGGGTTAATGGTGGTAGCCTGACAAATTTAGCAGACATAAGTGAAGGCCTTGGGCAGACAGAAAGAAGCAATTATGGAGCAATGGTAAGAAAAGATTTGTAATGTTATTTAGAGTGTTTTGAATAATGAAGATCTGTTATTTACACCTAATCTTGAAATCATTAAGCAACTTCTCTTGCTATAAACTTGTCCTTAATAATGCATTTCTTATTTCCAAATATATATAATATATATATTACACAGTTCAGTTTAAAAAAAAGTAAGTTTACTTTCCAGAATGTATTAGTATTTCTCTTCTGCTAAGACAGTTCCAGCACTAATTAAATCATTTCTTGTGTTTCCTTTAAGTCAGTATTTTGTTTTCTGAATTCTTAGGATGACCCATTCAAGAGTAAAGCCTTGATGTTCACCAATAACACGCAAGAATTGCATGCAGACCCATTCCAGTCAGAGGATCCTTTCAAATCTGATCCATTTAAGGGAGCAGACCCTTTCAAAGGCAGTAAGTGACCAATGGCTTACCTGAGACCTTGAAGACCAACTGTTGAGTAAATGATATTTTCAAACTTTTATCATCTTGCTAAATAGTGGATAAAACAAGTGATTTTTCTGTCCTGCATAGGTGACCCATTCCAGCATGATCCTTTTGCAGAGCAGCCACCTGCTCCAGCAGGTAATAGCCCTTACCATGACAGGACAGATGAGTTAGACAATTTGTAGCCAAACACAAAGATGGAGCTGGCTTTTGGTTTGCATGTGGGAGCTTAAAAACTTGGCAGTCAGTGCAAACAAGATCAATGCATTGCATACACTGTTAACTTTTCACTGAGTGGAGTCTGTAACCTTGTCAGATATTCACCGAAAATGTGTACTTGTTGCAACTTAATACCCAGAACAGAAAGTATCTGGAAGTTTGTTGGTTTGCCATGGTGTTTTTTTGTTTGTTTTTGTTGGTGGTGGTTTCATTTGTTTTCTAGTAAGAAAAAAAAATCAGTGAGTATGAGGTCAAATGAAAAATGGTTCATTATTGACACTACTTCTTCTAAGTGCTACATTCTATTTACCTTTTAATACTCCTTCTAGATCCTTTTGGAGGTGACCCATTTAAGGAAAGTGATCCATTTCGTAGTTCTGCCCCTGAGGATTTCTTCAAGAAGCAGGTGAAGAGTGACCCGTTCACATCAGATCCATTCACAAAGCCCTCCATTTTACCCTCAAAGGTCAGTGATTTGTACTTTGTACTTGATTTAATCACAGTAGTTTGCTTTTCTGAATGCTTCTGAGTGTAATTTCTTATTTTGCCCTAGGAACTAATACTGATTGTGTTTGTGTGATGTGCTTTTCACTGTGTTTTGGTTTCATTCAGTGTTGTCAGTAGCCAAATACTACGTATTTCATCTGTTCATCTGATTTTATCCCATTGTATGTCCACTAAACAGAGTGATCTGAAACTGGAAACAGTTTGTCCTAAAGCAGTAAATATTGATGTGCATAAAAGAGAAGTGTGCAGTACAGCACAACAGTAATTACATATCTGTTCTTATTTAGCCTGACCCTTTTGAAAGCAGTGATCCTTTTACCTCTTCCAGTGTCTCTTCAAAAGGTCCAGGTAAGAAGAAAAACAGTTTGCTCTTTTTTTTTCCTAACACACTGATAGAAAGCATATTGCTCTTTGCAATCTTCTCATAACATCGCATGGATGGAAAAATGCAAGTGTTGTTTATTTCCTACTTTTTCACAACAAGCTCTTAAAAATTCTTATGCATAATTGTAATGACTTCTTTCATACCTGTTACAGATCCATTTGGAACATTGGATCCATTTGGAAGTGGCGCTTTCAGTAGTGGCGAAGGATTTGCAGACTTCAGTCAGATGTCAAAGGTAAAAATCACGAGGAAAGCAAACGTGTGCTCTTAAAAATTCCTTAAACGTTTTTGAAGGGTGTGATATAATTGCAGTGTTCGAGCTGACAGTCCATTTCTGCTGTTTTTTGATCAGTCTCAACAATTCCTTAGCAAAATACCTTCAATCCATCTCAATATGTAAAAGTTCTAATCAAGACCGTAGGTTCAAGAGGGGGAAATTGGTTTCTACACACATTCTCAAGTACCAGTGGAACAAAAGAAGTAACATCTATTTTTCACTTGCAATCAAAGGTAGTTGATCCAGATAATGGAAGGCAGGTGCAGCAATATATTGTTACGTTTGCTTTGGTACCGACTGCATTTCTCATGGCATTCTGACTTGTTCTTAAACTTCTCCATAAGTATGGGGAACCATGAGAAGGGTGGAAAACGTGTGCTGACGTTCACATTTAACAGGATTGCTGTTTTTTGGTTTATTGTTATAAACTGAGTGTATATGATGCATTCCAAGTAGTTGTATCTCCATACCTCCTAATCTGAATGGGAGTCGCAGTCTGCTATTGGTTTTGTGAGTCTGACTTTGGAATTTGCAGTTAATTTTTTCTGATGTTTCTGTTTTTGTGAGGTTGCTCTCCAGTAGATGGCAGCAGTCCTTACAAATACCGAAGTGTTTGGTTTGGGTTGGAGGTTTTGGTGGCTGTTAGCTTTTAGCTTCGCCTACAAAGCATTCTTATTTCAGGATAGATTTTCCTGCGTGGTGCAGTTTGTTGTGCCATTTGTCATCATTAAGAGAGTCTTTCACAAAAAACAGCTGAATATATGACGTATGTTAAAACAGTGCATTTTTAGAATTTTCCAAGACTTTACAAAAAATACAAATAGGTGTAACTTAAGTAAAGCTCGGAAGAAAAGCTGCCCATTCTACAGTCTGTCATAGTTTCACAGTTACTACTTTGTTTCGTGGTTCTGATTTATCATGGAGTGAAGGCTCTGCTGTAGTGTGAATGTCCATCACTAAATAATAAAAGGGAGTTCTGCTTCCTTTTATTCTTCTCAGCTTTTTGCTAGGGGTAAAAGTTTGAGAAGCACTTAAGTGATTAAGAGCACAGCTGTCCTTTATTACTTGTGCTCTTAGACAAAGTCCTGGCACCTCTGGCAGTAGATATGAGCATCTTGTGCTGCTGACATTAACAAGAATTGAGGACACATTTACAGAATTGAAGTTGACACTTTTCAGTGAGGTAACTTAGAACCTTTGCAAAACAACAGGTGTTCTGCAATGTGCTTACATTCTTTTTCTTTTTTTCTGTTGCAGTCAGTAGCTTCAGACCCCTTCACCTCCTCGTTTGGAGGAATGGGATTCTCAGATGACCCTTTCAAAAGCAAATCAGACACACCAGCATTACCACCGAAGAAAAATGTCCCTCCACGACCCAAGCCACCCAGTGGTAAGGAGGTTTTATTTTTAATAACCAGTTCCCCCAGTATATTACTGTATGTTCTTGGAAATAAGGACAAGTTGTCAGTTTTCTGTCTTAATATTTTACATTTCAGCTGTGGAAGAAGGTATGAGATTATCAGCAGATTGGCAGGAATTGTCAATAGACCAGAGTGAAACTGGTTGGAAATTCAATCTCCCTCCCTAGAGCTGATCTTTTTAAAAAGCTGATTTTCAAAAACATTCAGATACCAGTGAAACTGTTTCAAGAACTGAAGCCACTTTAGAGCTGTTAGTTTCAGGTCTACTTTTAACAGCAGCAGAATAGTTCAGTTAATATTAGCAGTGAACGTTTAGTCGGCTTACCTGAAAAAAAAAAGAGGTCTGGATTCTGTATATGAGCAGACCCATAATTCTGCAGTAAACGTGGGTCAATGTTCAGAATTTGAAAGGTGTTTATCTTTCTACTTGTCTGCTAGTAATTCTACTGAGGATTGTCTGCCTTTCAACTGCTGTGTTTTGGAGAAAAGCGTGCACCAGCACCCATCCTGTTTACAACAAATACTGTTGATCTGACAGGTTTTGCAAACCAGTTGTGCTAGAATTAGATTCTTGGATAACATGAAAAGCGCTTTCTATCACAGGGATGCCCATAGATTAATCCAAGGTTTGCAAAATACTGTTCAATAGAACAGATATAAGCATACCATTGCTACAGCATTAGATTATGAACAGAAGAAGTATTAAAGCTGAAGGTAATCTTTTTTTCATGAAAGAGTCAAACAAGTACTAAGTACACCTATGTTATTTCTTTAATGTGGTTTCTTTATGTTACTTCTTCAAAACATGAATGCTCCTAGCAAATACACTTTGCAGAAATGGGCAATCCATTTCACAGGGCTGACTTACATGCATGGTTTTTTAGTGTTGTATTTGTCTGTCTGCTTATTCCCTCTTTTGTGTATACTGAAGAATTTTGGACACACAGCTTTAATAATTTGCTTTGATTGTAGATGTGTGCACTCAGCCTTTAATCAGTCTTTTCAAAAATCTTGTTTAAATGTGTAATTTTCCCTCTTGTTGTGAGACACAAGATTTGTAAGGTTCCACTGCTCTACCCAAAGCAAATGTTGTTATGATAAAATAGACAAGGAGGAAACAAAGCAGGTTTTTTTTTTAAAGCAAACGAACCTCATGTGCTTATGCAGTTATACTCCTCCCTTCCTTCCACACCAAAGCAATCTTCAGCGGTTACTTAAAGCATGAGAAATTTCATAGTAATATACTGCGATTTGAGCAGGAGATAGAAGCACACGAATGTGTGTTAGAAATGGGAACACTGCTCAGAAAACAACAAGAAAGAAACTTCCGTTGTTTCTTACTTTCCTCATTGGTCTGTTTAATTAAAAAAAAAAAAAAGTATGTGATAAAGATCTTGCTGAAGGATGAATAAATGCCAGTTATTAGCAGCCAAATCTGTAGGTTGCATTTCTGTTCCCAGTTCATACTTGCTTTTGTAAAACTTCTTGCTTTTGAAAATGACTTGTGAGGCTTGCTTGTCTTTTGTGAGGTCAGGTGCAATAGAGGTCTGACAGAAAGCTTTACTTGTTCTCAATGCTCTAAAATCAAGTAGAATCCACTAACTGATGTTTTTGCAGAGCATTAAAAGTTGCTTGATTTCCTAAAGTAACAACTTCCTAAGGTAACAACTTTCAAAGTTCAGTAGGGCTTATGTGGCATACAAACATGGTCTCATCTGTATATGGAGCTAATGCAGGTTGTTCTGGATTATCAGATCATGGCCAAGGTATGCCATAGTTTCCCTTGCCTATATCTCTGTATTTTGCCCAGAAAACATGGAGTTGTGCCTCAGTTGTTATTTCTTCATGAAAATGGTGCAAACTTCTGGAACTGCGCACAGGGTCAGGGAGATGCTTCAGATACAGCCTCTGTTGGCCTCTTGATGGAGGTCCCATCCAAGGGTACCTGCACAAACCTGCAAAAGAAGTGTGTTCAGATTAGCTGCTCTCAAATAAGGGCTCTAGGGATGCTTTTCTTGCTGTGCTTAAGAGAACTTCTCAGTTAGGGCAGCTTTGTCAGCAGCAGAGTTTCAGTGGGTAATCGTTTCAGCATATAAAGTCCAACCTGTAAACTGAAAAATTGGTTGTTTTTCCTCTCTTGCTGTTTTTCTGTAGTTGGTGTTTTTTTCAAAGCTTGGACATTGAGAAGCAGCAGTGATCTGATGGCTGTTGGCAGATACTTCTGTTTGCAGCTGTCTGTGGTTATTATCTAGAAAGGATAGGCAAGCACTTGCTATGTGGCATGGCTGAGACACCCTTGAGATCCGTATCTTTCCCTTCTCAAAAACTAAGGTTAGGAGAGGGGATAGCAATCATGAGAGTATTTCCTTAAAGCTGTATCTTAGGCTGAATCTCAGGCTTACAGTTATGTTCTTCATAAATCAATTTTTATTCTTTTTCACCCTTTTTTGAACCAAGGCCTTCAAGATATCTCAGATGTTTCTCAGTCTTAAACTGATCTTTGGTCCAAGAGAAATCTCATGCGTTTGTTTTTTTGATTAAATGCCCTTCTGTGCCTTTCCAGCAGAAGTACAGTCTTTTAAGGAGAGTTGGAGTGTATAAATCAGTGTATAAAAACGAAGACAAGGAGATGACAAGGAAGGGAGGTATTTTAGAACCACGAGTCTGGGTACAGGTGTACATCACAGCTCCAACACAGCTTTGTTACATACACAGATTTGAAAAATCGGTGTCTCTGTCCCTTACCTGGTTTAAGATTCTTCTTGGGCTGAAGGAGATCAGCTAAGAAAAACCTCTTTAGCTGCTCTGACCAGACTGTTCTAATAAAAGTCACCCGGGGAATACGTGCATGCTCTTTTTCTTCAGGAATGCATTTGCAGTCCACAAAGTTCCTAATGGACATTAGGTTTAGTACAGCCCCGCTGGGAGCAGGCTGAAGTAATTTGATGTTCACCAGGTGGTACTGGACAAACCAAAGGGTTTGTTTCTGAGAAAAATGAAAGTTTTCCAGTATTTATTGATGTTGAGTTTTAGTAATGCTCAAAAAGCACAAAAAAAAGTTATCCAGATTGAAGCAGTACTGTGCTCTGCATAGTGAGCAGTGCATTCCTCTTCTCCTTCGCCTGTTAATTGAAAAACAAGGCAAGATTAATTATTACTAGTATTAAGAAAAATAATGGTGTGTGTTGACACACTGAATAGAGGTGCCCTGTGACAGGGATCTGAATCCCAATGCAAGTTATTTTCTCATGCTGTCACAAAAACTGACTGAAGTTGTGTAGATTTAGAAAATGTATTTTCTGTCATAAAGGCTCCATTTATTAACCTGCACTGCTCACATATTTCTCATACTGGATTTCAGACTTTGTAGAACTGTTGTGTAATTAAGGTTAAATAGTCAGAAAGAGATGATACACTGAAACCTGGCAGTTGAAATGGTCTTAGGAGGTTCTCACAGTTTAACAATTATGTTTTCTGCCCTGAGCTGCAGATTGGAATCAGTCAGAGCTCACCGCTAACTAGTTTCTAGGTAAAAGTTGTTGATTACAAAAAGAGAGAAACAGATTTTTTTTTTTCTTTTTTCTTTTTTCTTTTTTTTTTTAAAGTACAGGAAGCTGCTGTGTGGGTGTCAGTGATTGGGTTATAAGTAAAATTCAATGCTCTAGTGCTTTGATCGTGGGACCCAGTGCATTTGCCCCACCCTTACCACTTCCTTTAAATGCAGCACCATGCATTCCACATTGCGGTTATAACAGTACTGTTAACCAGTGATATTAGTGGAAGAACCTTCACCACTAACCAGTGTGTAACCTTCAACCTCTTCTAAATTTTTATTGCCCGCTTATAGTGGTTTTGACCTTTTTAACCTTGAAAGAATATGAAGTCCTAAACACGGGCAGGAAGGCGTGCTTTGTGATTTCGGTCTGTTTTCTTCTTGAAATTGTTATTTGATAAAAAGGGTTGTTTTGATCAGTCTGGCTTTTTTCAGTCTGTGTACACTTTACAATTTATTTTGTACAGATTGAATATCAGTGGCTAACAGAGATGGTTGGTATTGTATTAATAACTGAGTACTTCATTGAGTATGTACTTGAGGGAATTAAGTTTTCCTCTGGGATACCAAAAGATAAATAGCAGAAAAACATCAGAATTGGGAATTCAAAGGACTGAGCATTACATTCATTCCATGTAAAAAAGGGATGTGTAGTTTATCTTCCTGCTATTTGAAGCTCAGGTATTAAAGTAAATTACACTGGAAGCTGTTATCCCAGGCTGCATGCAGTCCTTCATCAAAGAACTTGGGCTTTGTTTTTTGATCCATTTATTCGCTGTAGCTCTGAGGTATTATGGAAAATGAATTTATAGGTTGGCATTTCAGAGGTTAGTGGTTAACACCTCTGCCTTTGAGTTAAGGGCTTCGATTCCATTCTCACATGGGTTTTATGACAGGTAGTGCTTTCAAAATGTCAAAATATTGCAAAAAATGTTGAGAGGATGGAAAAGGGGCCAAACCAGCCTTGCTTAAATTAGTGAGTATGGTTCTCATCCTTCAGAGATGCCCCACTTATGTGGAGTCCCATGTAAAAAGAAATGGTATCTAAATCTGCTGAAAAGGGGTGGTAGCCTCTAAGGTCTAATTAAGGTCCATTAAGAACTATTGAGTACTGTGAAAACTGACAGCTGCGATGCATGCAGCAATCCATCATCTACAGAAATAAGTCCCTAGCTTGGGGTGAGGATGCTTCACCCTCTCCTCACAAGTGTAGTTGCCATAGAAGGTTATTAGTCCAGAAGGAGCTTGGATTGGAAGCAGGTATACTGCTCGTAAGCCTCAGAAGGTAAATTTAAGATTCATCTGCCCACTGAGTGATCATGACTGAGAGAAAATACTGGAAGAAAATAGCCTGAAGGCAGTTTGACTTCAGAGCTTTGGTGAGTAGATTCTGTAGTGAGCAGATACCCAGATGGGAGATGTGCACAACTTCCAGGCTTGCTTGGACTGCAGTTGTCTAACCGGAAGCTTTCAAATAGGTTTACACCATGGGACTGTGTGCAGCCCTGAATGATGCTGGATGCCCTGCAGCTGTGTGTGCGTGCTCAGTGCACAGGGTGGAGAGGCAGTGCAGCAGCAATGTTTGTGCAGCCCTGTGCCACTGCTGCCTTCCTTTGTATTTGATGCTTCCTCCTCCTTTATGTCAATGATAAATATAGGTTTTTTTATGTGTCACTTCTCTAATCTTCAGGCATTTTATGGTTTGACTGGTTTTACAGTTTTAGACTTATTTTTCATCCTTAAAGCAGCATGAAAGCACTGTCAGTTCACATCTATGTGGACTTCTTATTAACAGCACTGAGGAAGAAAAAGGGCTGAAATCTTTGCTGCTTTCTGGGTTGCACATCTCAGTGTCTTTGTGTGCCTGCACTGTGTCCTCCGTGGCTGAGCTACACGAAATGCAGTCTGCACTGTTTGTTCAGTATCTCAGTTTAAAAGAACTTGCAAAACAAAGCCTGGATGCTTTGTGTGCATTTACTGGCTGCGTTTCTTAAAAGAAAATCTTATCTTGTGAGCAGATGGTGCTAAGCACATCACATATTTGTGGGCACTTTTTGACCTGCATCATGTGCTACATTCCCAGTATATGAATTTGCATAGAAATTTTCTGTATGTTTGCAGTGCATTAAGTGTAAGGAGAAAGAAGCCATGCCAGGTACAATAGATTTAATCAGGAGTTAGAAACGAATGAAAGAAATCAGTTAAGCATTTAGTTGTACCAGGAGGAAGAAAATCCCTCGCATTTTAACTTTTATTTTAAATTGCATGGGCATACTGGAGTCATGGATCACCTTTGGTCTGAAGGGGAGCACAGAGTTCTGTTACGCATTGCATGTTGTTTCTGAGTGGCCCTGCACACCTGTTTCCGTAGAGCTCCTCAGTCCCCAAGGTTACCCACAAGCTGCCCATACACCTTTATTTTTTCCTCATCTGCAGCTGGCTGTGAAAAATTCAGCCTCAGAGTTTGTGAGCAACAGGGAAACTTTTGTTTTCGTGCCTTCTAGAAGATCTGACAGTTGTGTTAGAATAAAAGCATCCCGTGTTGTTTAGGACAAATGACTCATGGGTGGAGCACCTGCCCCAGCCACAAACTAAAAATTCCATTCACGCTTTGATTCTGTTTGTGCTGATCTCTCACAATAAAGATATTTCAGTACCGATTGTTGAAGCAGGTTGTTTAGAGGCTGTTTCAGAACAGATCGTTAATATATAATGATTTTTCTTCAAACCTCTCTTTCCAGAAGTTGTAAGATCATTTCTCCTAAGCTGAGACATGCAGGGTTGCTGCCTAGAAGGGGGGAGAGTTTTGCAAATACTAAGCAAAAACACTTTGGGGGGGTTTTGCATAGGAAAAAATCTTACTTCTGTTACTAAAAATATATATTGTGAATTTGTGTGAACAGAAAGTTGAGTTTGAAACACAGTGAAGAAATAGCCCTCGTTGAGGACAAAGGCTTTGAGTATTCTGCAGAAAATTGGTTTTAATGTAATTTTCAGAACAATTTGAGGGCAGCAATACTTTTCTGTAAGTTCTTAAAGCTCACAGTTCATGGAAGTTTTGTTCTGCACCGGTGAAGAGCTTAGCAGCGTGTTGAGAAGTGTGCTGAGTAAGATGGGAATGTAGATAGGTCTGGTGGAGTGCCGAGGAGAGATGCGGGGGAGGCACCTCTCAGCCTCTGAACTTTTGCAGAGTAACACCTCCAGCACTTACAGATGGGTGAGGAACCTGGCATTGATTGTCTGGCGTGACTGCAGGACTGGGCTTTGCGCACTGTCACTGTGAGTCCTACAGAGCGTGGCTGTGACTTGCTGAGGCAGATCTGTCATGTTGGAGCACTGCTTGGAAAGGAGCGCTGTGCACAGAGCTGAAAGAACGCAGCGGCAGCTCTGCCCCGTTGGCCTGGCAGTGTGTGTGATGCACTGTGTGCAGCCAGCTCCTCTTCCAAGCAGAACGCTGGGATCATCCTCGACACGTGGGACACAGTGAGAACTGTATTTAATGGCTGCACTGTCCATATCTTGTTGTTCAGTGAGTGAAGTTCTCTAATTGCGTTCTACTGGTGAGAAATTGTTTGCCTTGAACTGTAGATCTCAGCCCTAAATTTTGCTCTTGGGTATGAAATTAGATAAACCCTTTGCATGGGTGGAGTTCACTACAAGTGAACAGCATTTGCTGTGGTAAACCATTTTGTTCATCATCTCTTTTTGCTGAAGTGAGCCCTCGGTGTGGTTTGGGTGCACCACTTGGGTAACTGCTGAAACTGCTGTGGTTTCAGAATAGGACCTGTTTTGCTTTTTTCTGAACTTTTTTCCCCTGAAACTATTAGCAGAAAAATCAAACAAGTCAGGGTTACAACTGTTTGCCTGTGCTTTCGTATTGCCATCCCTCAAAAATGTTAAACGGTATTTTTCAGAGTACAGTACATTAACTGCTGTTAGTTACTACCTGCAGTGTATTTTGCAGTATCACAGCTTTACCCAAGTCCTTCTGTTCAGTTGGTGACGTTTTAATGTGATGTTGGCATTCTTGCTTTACCTTATAGAAATATTTAACCCACGTGAAAATACAGAAATCTTTTTAAAATGTATCCTCACTGCACTGGGGGATTCACATCTGGGGTCAGCCTGCAACGATGTGCTGTAAGAAAGAGAACTCTCTTGTCACTGCTACCAATCTGTGGCTAGTAAGTTAGTAGATTTGAAATCTAACTAAGCATCTAGCCAAACAAACTTCTGCTAGCCTCACAGCCGTGCTTGCTGAGCTGTGCAGGATCAAACAAGCTATAAGCAACAGAGAGAGAATGAAAGAGGGCTCATTGAGGGCTCACGAGTGCTCAGGTTGGCTTATTCAGCATGGGCACTGCCCTTCGTTTCTCTGCAACAAATAATCTTGATTTTACAGAGGTTGCCCTGTTCAAGTTCTTCCTTAGAATCACAAAATTAAAACCGTGCTTTATTTTTCAACGCTCAGAAACTGAAGAAAATGACAGTGAGGACGTGAAATGATTTTTTTTCTGTATTATAACAGTCACAGCAGTATTCACAGTGACATTTAGTCTAGTGATCTGTCCTGAAGATGAAGCACACACAGCAGTTCCCATTATGGGGGTGTATGAACAAGAAATCGCCTACAAAAAGTGGGTTGCACAGCAGGCACCCCCCAACAAGGTGATTTCTTTATTGCACTCTTTTCTGTTGTAAGCAGCTGTAGAAGTATGAGCCAGTTCCAGGAAAAAAACCAGCACTTACATTCTGTACAGTCACAGACAAGTTACTGTTTAGTTCTACTTAATGCTACTACTTAAAATAATGACTTAATTATTTTAGTGATATAAATGTCCATGTGTTCTGCCTTTTATATAGTCCCAAACAAACTGAAATGTCTCTGTTCTTGGAAAATGAACTGAAGTCGTGCTTGTTGAGTTCTTCTGATCAGGTGTCTTCATGTTGGGTTTCATCGTTTAAAATCTCGATGGAATTAATATTGCATTTGTAAGAAAGGTAAATCTGATAAAATAAAACAGCTGTCAGAGATGAATTGCACTGAGAAATGAGTACTGTTGGATTTGGTTAAGTTTTAAAGCACCCAGGAGGAGTGGATGATACTAAAGTGCATCTCAGCAGTTTCCTATTTAAGGGATTTGCATTGTCCATGGTAAGTAACTTCTCTTTTTCTCCTTTTTTTTTTCCTGAACTTTCCAGGTAAAAGCACTCCTGTCAGCCACCTTGGGTCTTCAGATTTTCCCAAGCCCCATGATCCATTCCAGCCATTTGGGGCTGACAGCAGTGACCCGTTTCAGAGTAAAAAGGGGTTTGGGGACCCATTTAGTGGAAAAGATCCATTTGCTCCCTCCTCTTCAAGTAAAACTTCTAAAGACTCTTCCTTGGGGTTTGCAGACTTCAGCTCTGTAAGTTAAGTTCATTGTCTCTGAGCAAACCACTTTCTGCTCTGCTTGCAGCAATCTATTGGGTTCTTGTTTTAACTGCAAACCTACTGTTCACTGGCTTCTGTCTCTTAGTACCTTCATGCTGTCCTCGCTGTTTTTGTATTAATACGTCTGTAATAAAAAGGCATTATTTCAATAAAAAAAAAAAAATTGAGTTCCATACTAAATTTTGAAGGATTTACTTGCATTTAAATTATTTTAGTACAGTGTGCCTTTGCTCACAAACTCTTTGTAGCAGAATCTGTGTATTGTTTTTGTTGCATGGAGGCTATTTTGTAAATTGATTTTTGGGAGCCAATGATGTACAGATTCAGAAATAATTGCTGAAGACATTTATACAGCAATCTCACCATATCCTGAGAAGTGAATCCTTAAAGGGAAAGGTTCCCTGGAGTATTTGTATTTGTTATGAAAAAACCCTGACAATCCTGTCACAATGTTTGCTGTGTACAATGCAATGTGATCGTAAGGATATATATACAAGACAGAGACTGCAAATTTAGCTGTTGCATTTTGTTCCTATGAATGGTATTGTAGAAAAGCCCTTGTTAGACAAAGAAGACAGAGTTGTTACGTAGAACCAACGCAGAAGCTTCCATATTGCAATCCAAAAAGCAGTATCTGAAGGTTTGGAAGTGAAGCCAAGAACCCAGTCGTAAAAAGTCCGGGTTCCTGAGAGCCTGCTTTTGGTTTCCGTGCTGGCACTTGTGTTACTGAATTGGAAATCACTGTAAATATAGTAGTAGCGTGGTTCTTCCTGCTTCCACAAGTAGGTAGAAATCTGTTCCATTCGCAGCATCAGGTTTCTTCCTTCTTTCATGTGTTTCTGTTCTGACGTTGCCATGCAGTGAAATTGCCAGTTTGATCTGTTCCCGATGGGCGCAGTTTGGTGCTCAGCGAGTGGAGATCTTTAAGCTGAACCTTTCAGGTTGCTTGTTTTTTAATGTTTTCCCCTGATTATTAGCTAATAGTAAATGTGTGTCACTTTCCTATGTGATATTGTCAGTTGAGGTCACCTGTGCATACGTTTAGCTGGCCTCAGTGCTTTAATTTATCTGTGATACCGAAGATGTCCAAGTTGAAGATACTCTGTATGCTTTACCACAGTTAGTCTTAGCCTGTTGAATTTCATGCACAGTTAAGTTCTGTGATTGTATACAAAATGGTGACATTTTTAATAAAAATAAGACGCAAAACTTGCTTTATCTGAAATTTCTTGACCACCACCTAGCTTCCTCCTTGAAAGAGAGACAAGGAATGAAATGGAATCACTGTTTCCCAGCTATTGTCTTACTTACAGACTGCATTTCTTATGTTAAAAGTGTGGCTTACACTAATGGAAGGTGCTGAACAATTAACCACAGCGGGTGATCCCCCTCCCAATAGGTGCTCTAGCACTTAATTCTCTGTGCCATCAAGTTTCCAGGAGAGGAGATTAACTAAAAGATGAGGAAAGGTAGAAGTGAGCTCAGGAGTAGCAGCCCCTTACTGTTAGGTGGGACCTCATCCAATAAAACTAAAAAGTGAGTGATTTTGTGAGCGGCTCTCTACTGTTATAAAAGGAGTTAACTGAATGGGACAGCTTCCCTCATCTTTTTGGTGCTTATTTTTGTTTGCCTTGCACATGATTGTGGTGCTGCAATTGCTGCTCGTTACCTTGCAGTCAGGAAGAGTATTCTGCTTGTCTTCAACCGTTCCTTGGGAAACTTTGCCATTTTCCTTACAGAAAGTGTTCTGACACAGTTCAAATCTGTGGAACCTGAGAACAGTGCCGTGTTGGTTTGAGGGATGGAATAACCTGGCTGTGATTTGGGATTCTTTATTGTTGTAAAGAAATAATTAGTTGGCCATGGCATGCATGGCATGCATTTAAGGATGTTCTCATTGCATCCTTAGCTTTTCCACTGACACTAAATACGACTCTTTGGAGCAAACTGAAGTATTTTGGTAGCTTGTATTTCAGGTGTTTCTATGTTCCAGCTTCAATTTACAGATCAACAAGAAAAACCAATCCATCAGCCTGCAGAAAGCAATTAAATTTGCAAAAAACCACAGCATTTAGAAGCAAACTATTTTTCTTTTCTCATGATGTGATCTGGTAATTTAGCAGACAAACTGCTGTAGCTTTTTGTGTGTATTTTATTAGTTTTGCCAAAGTCTGCTGTTTTCCTCATTCATGCATTGGGTCTGACTGTACTTCTGCAAAAAAAAAACCCAATAGTTTTTATGAAAGGAGAGCTGTGTTGCATGGTTTTAGACTTGAAACCTGGACTTATGCAAAAACAAAAAGGAAGTTACCTAAAGTGACATGTCACTGAGTTCTGTGGGCTCTTTATGAGCCGTCTGTGCACGGGTCAGAGGCCGGGAGGAGTTGTGTAAACCAGCTCACCATCTGATGGCCAGCATTACGCCCCTGAGCATTTGAGTTCGCATTAACTCTGCGATAAGGCATGGCCAGCTTTTACTCAGCCCCTTTTACCCGTGGAAATAGAAGCTGTGCATTGTAAACAAGTCAGAGATTGTACTGTCAGATCCTTGGAAGACCTATCCAAAGATGCAAGCTGCAGGGATACAGCTGTTCTCACCATTATTGAAAAATGTACATATTAATAAGACACCCAAGGGGAGTTTGACCAAAGTTTATTGTATTTCTGGGAAAGAGTAACTGTCACTCTCAGTCATTCCAGCTGTAGGATATTCTTTTTGAGTCTGTGGGATATATGGAGAAGTCCTGCTTCCATTGGAGTCTCTCTGCACTGTATGTTGAGGAACGTCTACTTAAAATCTTAATGAGCACCAGAATCTTACCTTTCCCTGAACGTACTTAAATGAGAGCTGACAGTAGGGTGGATATCTTTCAAAGTGAAATATCATTGCAGGTGTGTGGGACGTTCATAGGATGTCAGTAGCATTGAATGGAAAGCTCCTCACATGCACTCCCATGGCACTGAAAGCTGAAGCATCGTTTGAAGAGAAGTGCTTAATTAGTCCTCTTTTTTTTTTTTTTTTTTTTCTCATCAAATCATCTTGATTTTAGTCATAAAGTGAGGAACTGAGCATACAGAAGCATCCAGAGAAAGCATAATTTAAGTAGAGTAAATGAGAATTGGACTTATAAATACAAAACTATGTATTGTAGATACAGCGCAGAATGGAAAAGTGGTGCCCTGGAGGTGTGTGCAGTGAGATGTGGGTCTGCTCCTTCAGGCTGTGCTGTAATCAGTGCAGTGCTGCAGGTTGGTCAGGAAGGAGCAGTGGTGCATCGCTGTGTTCAGTTATGGTGCTGTGGACCCCTGGGCAATTCTTGCAGTATATTTTCAGCTGAAATTAAACCACCACGTTCCATGGCCTTCTCTCCCCTCCTGCTCCTAAAAAACAGAAAGTTTTCCTGAACGTTCAGAAAAAGGCATTAAAAAGCAAGCTTTGGAAGCAGGATGTAATGCTGATATTCACGTGCAGCTCTGCCAACACTTCTGCTCGCTTCACCCTCTTCAGCAAATGCTCAAATTCAACAAAAGGAAATGATACTGTCAATTAGCTTAGATGTAAATTATTATTTCAGTTACAGAATTATTGCCAGTATTTGTATAATACGTCATGCAGAAAATGGAAGCAAACCAAACTTCTGCATGTTCAGCAGCAAACGCCGTCACATCTTGGAGCGGTTTTGTTGTGGTGTATTTGAAAGCGTTTGGGGAAGCTCAGGCATTGGAAGCTGAATGTTCAAATGTGTTCTATTTCCTCAGTGTTTTCTGCTGAAGTGAAGTGGGTTCTCTTTCATTGTTTCTTACTGGAAGAACTCTGCATGCGTTTTAGGAACAGTTACAGAAGCACTTTTTGTAACTTCTGATTAAGTGATGAAACTTCTCCCGAATCAGTAGTCTCCACAGTCATGATTAAAGCCCCTCACCCTCAGCAGGAAATGCTACAATTAAGCAATGGAATTGCACAAGAATAAATAGCTCTTGGTTTGACCATCTAAAAGCTAACAAATGGAATTCTCTTAAGAGGGGCTGAGGGTTGCGATGCTCCCAAAGTGCCACCTGGGGGGTTTGGGATGCAGGATGCACGGCTGGGTCTGATCTGTGGGGAGAGGAGGAAGAAGTTGAGGAGAAGAAAGAAAGGATAAAGAGAGGAGAGCGGTGAGGGGATTTTTGTCCTGGTCCAGGAGGATTGCCTAAGACAGCTCGGAACTTGATTCACATACTTAATGAGTTTGATTATAGTATTTCTTAGATAATTTCCTCCGGCTTTTCTGCTGAATTTATTAATTCGTTTTCCATTTTCGTTTTTTAGTTTGGAAATGAAGAGCAGCAGCTGGCTTGGGCAAAGCGTGAGAGTGAAAAAGCAGAGCAAGAAAGACTGGCTCGGCTGTGGAGACAGGAGCAAGAAGACCTGGAGCTGGCCATTGCGCTCAGTAAGGCCGACATGCCGAGCTCGTAGGGCTGCTGCGCTCCTCCCTGGCCGAGGGGAACCTTTAAACGCTGCTTCAAAAGATCCTCAACTCCTGTTCTGTTGTGAAAATAATTCTAGTCACTTCAACTCCATACAGGACTGCCTGGTTCGATGCAGCTGGGCTCTGCGCGGCTTTTCCAGGGCGTGAAATGCAGGAAATACTGTATTATATGTTCTAGGTAAAATTACTGCTTGTAAGGAACTTAACAGGATCTTAAGATACTGAAAACAAAGTTTCTTTGTCTTGAAGACAACGTTGCATATAGTAAACTGCACCTTGTGGATCTGGCTTTTACCTGATTGGTTTTGGAGGCTGCAGTACAAATTTCAAAGAAAAGGTGATAAGAAGATATTTATAGAATTAGCTTTCACTTGCTGAGTTTATTTAATTATTCCTGGTAGGCTGATGAGTGCGTTATCTATGTCAAAGTCTTCAGCACAAATTCATTATTAGGTGGTCCCTTTTTATCCCAGATATATGGCCTTTCTGAAAGAATCTGGCAATTTATATATGATGGATACCAATATAGATAGTATCAAGTGCTCCAAATTTAAGAACTCTGTGATTTAGGAGGTTTTCTTATTTAAACACTTGTTTGCATTGGATTTTAATTGTAGGTGACATTGTAAAAGATGGACTTAATTGTTGTAGTAAGTTGGAGAAGTGATGGGTTGGCAATTGAGTGACCAGGTAAAATCTTGCTTTATCTCATATGCAGATGTGATTACGGACTGTGGTAAAGGTTTGAGTGCTTCTTTCATATAGAATCAAACAGCTGAATGCTCAGCAAGCTCCAGCTGAGTTCTGCCCTGCAGCTCATCGTAGGTTGGCTCCATTTGCCAGAGCAAATCTGTCATCCCTCTGATGTGTGTGAGAGCCTCTACCTCTGTTCCTTGAATTCCACCTGTCTTATTTATGGGGTTACAGATCAAATACTGCTTAGCTGTGATAAGGCCAGGCTCAAACGGATGTTACTTGCAACACATTCATGCATAACTTGTGGAAGTCCTGTAGTCTGGATTGGCTTTAAAGTGTGGCTGAGGTACTGAGTGCTTCCTCCTGGTAAGGGCAGCAATGTATTTTGTGTGTCTGATTTAAATAAGTCCTTACGATAAATCTGTGAATTATGTGCTTACTAAAATGCCTTTTCTGGTCACCACAGGAATTCTGAGGCTTCAGTTATCTTCACCTTGGCCTCCATGTCTAACAGTGCAGAAGGCAGGCGCTCGATGCTCTTTGTTCTTCCTGATGCAGCCTTTCTCTTGTAACGTTCTCTGGAAGATGTGCTGTTCCTTCACCCTCATTGGTGCAGTTACATTTTTCTGCCCTCGCTTCCTTCCTTTCATTTTTCCTAACACAATGACAGTGCCTGCTTACTGAACGAAGGCCATCTTTCCCCGTTCTGTTGTAACTGCCTTATTCTTGATGCTTTCCTTCACAGAGATAATCAGATTGGATTATTAATTATTAATCTTATTGGTGGTTCTGAGCGTTGGTTGTCTGAGGTGCGAAGGGCTGAGTGCACCACAACGTGCAGATCCATTCCCTTACACCTGCAGCAGTGCATCAGACCGAAAGCCCATCTCGCAGTGCTTTGTCTCCTGTGCTGCAAACTGAACCTTTAATTTGCCTCAGGAAGGGAGACGATGCTCTGCAGTACCAAAACAGCCACAGGACGACTTCAGTACTTCTTTGAGTGAACCCATGTGAGCGCAGTGGGATTTCTAATCTTACAGAGTCTGATTTGAGATCCCTTCTCATTTTTCTTTGTAGTATATCAGATTAAATGATCAAACGTATTAAAACATCAAGGCATCCTCTTTTCTGATGGTTTACAGGACTTCAAGTCTCTGAAAGCGAACTTGGTCTGTCTGTAGCTAACATGAGATCAAACTTGCTGTGAAAGAATAATTTTCTTAATTGAATGACTGCAGTGTAGGAATCTCAGTGAAGTTAAACAAATTGTATTCATGAGTGAGAGTCTCCTTTTCATTTTCTTTTGGGCATGAGTCTTTGTAGTGTCTCTTCTGCTGTAATAAAACCCTGTTTGTATGCAGTGCCATTACAGAAAGGAAAACCACTTTTGGATACTCCTCGGATGATGTCACTCCAGTGGGACAGGGTGGATGAGCTGAACAGCTTGATTCATTGTCTGTGTTATGTACCATAACGAGACTCTGCTGCTTTGTCAGTGCTCAGAAATATTGGCATTTATAATGCTTCTCAGGCAGGGATCGGTGTTTTCAAGTTGCTGAGCAGGAAGGCAGAAATGTGAATTAATCTAGCATTCCACACAGCATTAGAACTAATTGCTCATTTTCCTGTTTCCTTATGGACTCATTCTTCATATTTGCTTCAATAAGCAACAGAAGATCTAGCAAATTAGCAAGGACAGAATGTGTCCCCCCTGCACTGTAAGATCTTGTTGCCTTCACTTTACTGAAACGCTTTTCACACAAAATTTGAGACACTGAAGTAGAGGAAAACATAGCTGTGATTTCTCCCTGTTGTGTATTTAATACAGTTTTCCACGTAGAAAAGATGATTTCCCACGTTCTTCCCTTTCGCCTGTAACTGAGCATTTTGTATCATAACTGCACTTGATTTGCTAAGCCAAAAGCTTTTATGGCAAGACATTGATCTCATTCTTCCTCCAGAACGGTGAAATTTGAAGCACAAATAGGCCTTTTGCTATTTGGGCAGATGCAACAATGCAAGATAAATAAAATGTGAGTATACACAATGCATATACAGTGTACATTTTGAGATCCATATTATTAGTGTGTATATATATAATGTCTAATGTAATAATAGTGTGTGTATATACTATACATGCCCGCATACTATGCCTAGTATATAGTTACTTGTGCTGTACATAAAATGTGTATATACAGTGGATATGTAGAATATGCATATATATTCTATATATTAACATTTGTGTGTATGTATTCTCTATAGAGAGATGGACACAAATGAAATCTGTACAGAAACACAGATGAGATTACGGCCCTTAGAATTTCAAAGTTCTGGCGAAAGAAAAAGAAAAAAAGGAGGACTGACAGCTATGAGAAAATTTGTTTTGAGCTTGCTGTCGTTGGCATGAGAAGCTGTGTTTACTCATGGTGCCAAATGTGAGAGACCTGGCAGAAAGCAGGCATCGTCTGCGGGCTGTGAGCTCGCGTCCTTCGCAGTGTTTCAGCCCCACTTTTCAGTTGCTTTGCAGCGTAGGCTTAATTTCTGATCCTCTTGCGTGCGTGGGCCACGTGTTGTCTATTTCTCAGGCTGAGGCCGTGATTTTTCTCTACATTTGCTTGTACGTTCTTTTTTTGCCTTTTCTCCCTCCCCCCCATTTAAAAAACAACCAACAAGTTCTTTCAGGAGCAGTTTCAACCCCCACACACAGATCACACATGGAAGTGCTGAGGTGAACAAGGTCTCCTCGCCTCGTTCCAGTTACACAGGCTGCACTTCGTGCTCGCCTGGACTTCAGTTTCCTCCGTTTCCACCTGAGCTGCTCCTTCAGGAGGAACACCAATGCGTTGGCTTTGGGGAAGGGATGGAGGTGATGCTACTTTCTTTTAGGACACATGATTAGACTGTGGTACACTGAGCCAAACAAAGAGGTCAGTGAGCATTTATATGGCACGTGTGTCTTGTGTGGAGTGTTGTCCCTGCTGCAGTGACTCGTGGGAAACCAGACATTGCACACAGCACTGAGGAGCAACAGCTGCAGGGAAAGACAATTCCTCACATGGAGCTCTGCATGCAAGCACTGCGTGTAGGACAGGTGCTGAGTTACTGTGTTCCCTTACAGAGCAGTGTGTTCACATCTGCCTGCACTGGTTTCCCCAGGACGTGGTCACGCGCTCTTGCAAAGCACGCCAGGCATTCTGCAGTAGAAGCAGATGCTCATTGAAGCTGTACTCCTGTAATACTGCTGTATGGGGTGGTGTTGTGTTGGCCAACTTTTCCTTGTGAGATCTCTGCCCTGTGAGACCGTTTGTCCCCACTGTATTCAGAGCTCCTGGAGCTGGGACGTCCCGAGCTGGGGCTGACTGTCACCTCTTTGTTCGTCTTTGAAATCTGTTGTTAGAAGTTGTGTAGGAATTATTTTGTCATCTTATGCTGAGAGATAATGCACTTTTCTTGGATTCTTCTTATAATCCTTTTGGGGTTACTATTTCTTCTTTAGTGTTTCTCCATTGAGAAGAGTATTTATTCTGTAGAACCACGGCCCAAGGAATTTTGGTCCAGGTAGAATCGTTGCTTTCCCAATGCTGTAAGAGTTTGATTTCTGCCGCCTTCTGCGTTTGATTCCTCCCTCTCAGGAATTCCACTTCTCTTTAATTCAGATGTTGAGTATCGGCTCTGTTATAGTGATTTATCTGTGCTAATAACGTTCCAACCTCTTCCTACACCAGAGGAGCAGTGAAGCTTTTGTGTCTCAACCATTGCATCTCACCATAGACTTCGAAACAAACATCTTTTCTTAGGAAGGAGTTTTGCTTGCAGTATGGTGGAATTACAGAAGATTTATTTTTAGAGTATGTTAACTGTTATTTGTTGACACACTTGTTTTATCAGTTGATCTACTGCTCTTTTTACTTGAAAGTTTTATAAATAAAGCAAATAAAGGCAAATTTGTTACAGAATGGAATTTTTCTTTTTGCAACTTCTGCTTTCCCCTTTAACTTCCAAAGTAAACTCCTGGGGAATTGGGTTCCGTCAGCTGTTAGCATACTGTGCTCTTTCTGGTGTCCCTTTCAGTAAGATTTTCTTTAGCCTGACCTAAAAAGGGTGGAAACGAAGTGGAAACTGCAATGTTGACCTAAATTTGACTAATATCTCAAAAAATGTACATTATTGTAGTTATATTTATCTTTTGATGGTCGTAACGCATTGAAAGAAAGGTATTTTAATTTTAACCCACTCGTGTTTATTGTTTAATATAATAAGAGAAATGTTATTGTTTAATATAATAAATGAGAAGTTACTTTTTGGAGCTCTGAGCCTTTGGCAATCTTTCTTTCTGGTGTCACACAAACCTCGCATCCAACAGCCGCCTCTCTGTGCCGATCCTTTCTCTTTCCCTCCTGCTCTGCCCTCACCTCCCCGCTGTGTCGCAGCCACCTTCGTCTGAGCTGAACAGTCAGAAAAGCCAACTGTGCCCTCCCCAAAGCACTGGTGGTGCTGCAGTGCTGAGCATCCCAGCCAGCCGCGCCGGGAGGCTCTGAGCTCAGCAGGGATGAACTCCTCCTGCTCAGTGGAAAAACACACCTCACTGTCATGCTATCCTGCATTATTCACTTTGACTCATTATTCTCCCATGTGTTTTATTTACTCTGCGCTGCACACACTGCCATGGCTAGCAGCAGCTTGCCGAGGCAGGTTTATCTCAAAATTGCTCTCCAGCAATAGTTTCAGTTTGTTGCCATTTTGACGCCAGGTTTTGCTGCACTGTGGCACGAGCACTTCCTACCTGAGTTCTTTCGTTGTGTAATTCCACCTATTCCCTTTCAAAAAGCAACAAATGAGGGCCACGGCTCTGTGTCTGGTCCCACTCAGCTTTTGGAAGCTGACCCACATACCAACCCAAGACTTCTCCACGTTTCTGCCCCATCTGTGCTATCCACGGCCAACCCAGCAGCGCTGTGGCACCAAGCGCCCACTGGCAAAGGATGGCTTCCAATGGAAACTCCCACATAAAGCTGCTCTCAGCTCCGCTGCGAGCCCTCAGAGCAAAGGCAGCATTTGCTGATACAGCACCTCCTACAAATGCTGCAGCTTTCCCTCCCACTGGCACTGCTGGCCCGGTGTGAGCGCAGCGCTGAGCCGCTCTGATCTCCCATCACATCCTCAGCGCTGTGGGGGAGCAGCGCCTGGTGCTTCTCCACTGCCCCACATCCCTCCTGCTGGATGTAAAATCATCCATCTGCCCAAACCGCCAGTGCTGTCACTGTGCACGGGCTGTAAACAAAAAAGGGGTTGTTGGGATTTGAGGGTTTTTTGGTGTGTTTTGGTTTGTGTTTAGGCCTCAGGCTCAGTAGCTTTCTTCTACTATATTAAATGTCACAGGGGATGTCCAGTGGGATATTCCAGATGTTTCCTGATGATATCATGATAGGCCAGAAAGCCAGGAATGCTCCAAGCTGTGCAAGTGCAAGAAACCAAAGTCAGAGTGATTTAAAGGGGCACCGTAACTGACTGCAAACCTCCAGCAGGTAACTTCATCCACAACTTCTGCGTTGCCCAAGTTATGCTCTCTACAAAGCATGGAATTCTTGTGATTGACTACAAGGAATTACAACTGAAGCAGGTAAATGAGGAGGTAAGTAATGCAAACTGTGGTTGCAGCCTTTGTTGTTGCTGCTCTCCTTGTGCTTGGAAAGGTGTTTTCTGTGAACGCGTCTTCGTTCCGTAAAGCGGTGCCTATGACTCATTTTGTGTCTACATAAAATATTACAAGATCAAATAATTGTGGCTGAAAAGTCAGACGTCAGAAGATGAAATCAAATGTTTTTGGCCCAACACGTTCAGGATGAATCCATCTCCTCTGCACTGGCAGCTCAGGGCTCTATTGCACAGCTAAAAATCTCACTCTGGAAAATGGGCAATTGGGCATTTGGCATCCAACAGTGCAGAACTTCACGGGATCTCCAAGTCAAAGCCATTCCCTCCTATGGGTTGGCAGTGCTCGGCTGGTGGATCTGTCCCATCCTGTGGGTCCACGGTGAGGACGTGGTGTTGGCCTTGTGCTGGCAGCAGAGTGCAGCCCCTAGGAGGTGGGACCCAAACTGACATAGCCGAGCACGGCTGCTTCGGCCCTCACTGGGCTCAGGAGGTTCACATATGGCACTGTGGACATCTCAGCCATGAGCAGCAGGGACAGCTCTCCCTGTCATATTACATAGGGTTTGAATTGAATTTACCTCTTTGTGTTTCCCCCAACACTGCTTGTTACCATGGCGATGGCTACATGACTTTGTTGCGTTTGTTTTATTTAAATATAGCAAAAGAAATTGCTAACGCTTGGGATTCTGGCTCAGAAAATTAAATTTAAGCAAAGCTTAACAGCCACTCTCTGTTATAGGTGCACAAAATAGCTATGGAAACCACAGAGTTTCTACCACAGAAAACCACAGAACCACACAATCCTATAATTTGAAGAATGGACAAACTTTTTTTGGCACTTCTTGTGGACGGAGGACCGCGGGTGAGCGGGAGGCAGCGTTTGGAGGCAGCCTGCAAATGGCCACCAGCAGCCGAGGGCTGAAATCCCCCATCCCTGAGTGGGGCAACAACCGCCCTGCTTACAGCTCCTGCCCTCCCTGCTGCCATCCCCTGCGCTTCACTGGGAGCCCGCAGGACAGCAGGAGGGTTCTGCCCCAGCTCCCATTTTGGGGTCTAACCCCCTGACTTTGGGAGCGGGCCGGGCTGAGCTCGGTGCAGCTCAGCGCTGCGGTGCTCTCTGCAGAGCAATGTGGGCTTAGCGCAGTGCAGGCGCTCCACAGAGCATTGGAGCGCAACGCCCCGATTGCGGTGTGGGATGGATGGAGCCCCGAGGCTGCGGGCTGTGCTCACGCTCAGCTGCGTTTGCTACAACTTTCACTTGGAACATTGTGCAGGATTTGTTCCTTTCTGTGCTCGGCTTGCTCTATCTAATCTACCAATCTATCTTGCAAGTAGATTGAGCCCATCTCTGTGGTATCTCGTAAGAGTATGTGTGAAAATGTTGTTTACAACGGACTCTTTGTTTCCTCCTATCGGGTTTGACAGCACCTTTTTCTCTCCCATCGTCCCATCTGGGGTGCTGCTGGTGCAGGCAGCTCCTCCCGCCCCTCCATGGTCCCTGTGTGCTCCAGGAGCTGCTCGGGGCCGTGGGTCCTTTACCTCCCTCAAACTCACTCTGACAATGACGGTGATGTGCTGCCATGAACACTCTGCGGAGCGCTGGTGCTCTCCTGCTGCCAATGGACGCACCGTGGGCCGGTGGAGCCACACCACGCACTGGATGTACTAATTTGAAGCAATTAACAAAAGAGTTGGCAGTTACTCATAATAGAATATGAGAGAGATGAGATCAGCATCTCTTTTTCTTCTGCTATGAGATTATCTTGAGATTCACAAAGCTGCAGCTTCCTGTGACGACCACACTGCAGTTCTCAGACGTTCCCTCCCTCTGGCAATTAGAACAGAGTTGGTGATGAACCTTTACTGGGTTATTGAGTCGTGCCCCTCATCCCCCCGTCTTCAGAGGTCCACATTGATATATCTTCATATGTCTTGCATTTATGTTTCTCTGTAAGGGGATGGCCCTCTGCTCAGATATACCCCTACGTTCAGATGCATTGCACCGCATCTGAAAGCACCTCGGTCACGACCCGCTGGTTTATAGGTGGCATCTCCAACGCTGGTTATGATGTGAGATAACAGGGCCTCATCTGGAGCCCTGCGAGCGAGGGGAGCGGGCAGTGCAGGCTGCCAGCCAGAGCCCAGCGAGCCCAGGAGCACCGGGACAGCGAGGGCTGCAGGCCTCAGTGCTGGGGAGCGGCACAGGGTGACACCTGAGGGTCCTTCCACTCAAACCGCTCTGCGGTTCGGTCGCGCTCTGTGCTGCACAGGAGCGGCAGGCGTTGACTGGAGGGCTGGGGGTGTTGTGTGCTTTATCTGTGTGCAGACGGCGCAGGGCTCACAGCTCTGCACCCGTTGGGTGGTAGCTGCCCCTCCCCCATGTCAGGGTGGCCAAGGGCACACAGCCCAGCGTCCTGCTCCCACAGAGGTTGGTGAGGAGCTCTGGAGCTCCCAGGCTCTGTCCCAGTGCTGGAGAGCGGCGCTGGGGCTGAGATGAGGGCAGCTGAGGCGCCTCCACTCCCCGTGCTTCTCACTCCATCGCCGAGCGGCGCGGAGCAAAGTGGCACCAACACCTGCCAGGGCCCAAACGTTCCCAGCTCTTCCCACAGAGCAAAGGCAGAGCGCGATGGGGAGCGGAGGGGTGAGGATTCCTTCCTGAAGGTTCTGAGCGCCAAAAGCTGTGCTGAAATCTGAAAATCTTCAGCTATGGGGAAAGAGAAGGAAATACCTCGAACTGTCGCAATGCTGCACGTGCTCAGTTTAGGGCGCCTTTCAGTCATCCTCACTTTCTGGAATTAGATTGTGCAATTTTTTTTTTCTCTAGCAAATACATGAGTTTTGTTTTTAATGAAGAAATGTTAAATCTCCCTTATATTTCACTTTGAAAGAGCTATAAAAGTGAAATGTGGAACTCATTCTTCCATGTGGATGATTAGAAGCCCAAAGTACATCTGTTCCACATGAACAACTGCAGGCATTGCTGTCACAGAAGGACCTCTATTTTTGTACTTTCCATGTATTCCTGCTGATTCCATTCCTGTGTTCTGCACTGTGAAGGCAGAAAAAGTCACAGTCCAGACTGGAATCAAACTGCTGCAAGTGCTCCAGCGTGAAGGAAAAGCGCTCTGATATTAAGTTAAACCTCTGCATTTAACAACAGTGAGTTTGGTGCAGCAGCATCAGGGCTCACAGCTGAACTGCTGCTGGGAAACCAGAGGATCCTCATTAGAGCTGCAGAGTAATTGCATAAATACAGCATTTGGAGTGATGATCTCATTTACATCTGTGGAGGAGCCGTGCACTGCCGGAGCTGCAGCACCATCCACTTCAGAGCAAAGCAGTTTTCAGGCTCCTGATCACTATTTCACTTCTCCTCCAGAACAGTGAATACCTTTCTTAGCTGCTGAGAGCCGGGTACGACTCAGAATTATGAGGTGAATTTCGGTTTTTGGGAATGAGTTATGAAGGTATTTGAACCTGCGCTGTGAATTTATGTTTAAATTCCACCACTGTTCTATTGGAATTCTGCACCGAGCTCTGGAGAGCGGCAGTAATTTATGTACGAGGATGCCTTAAAATAAGCCTCCGTAATTACAAAAATGCAGTGTTTAAACTTATAGTAAAAACCCACACACTGCTGGCGAAACTGTAACTGCATCTGGAAAACATTAAGGATGCTATTAAAGCAGTCCAGCATAAACTAGAAATGAGACTGAAATTACAGCGCTGCTTACTTAACCATTTTTAGGAAGCGTGTTTTGAATCTGAGCGACGTTCCTGTCTGATTTTCTGATGCAGCACCGCGTGGTTTCGTGTTTGCTGTCCTCTGTTATCTGCTCTGACAAACCTGCAGCCCCAACAAACCTACAGACAAACCTGCAGCCCGGCTGCTGGCGGTGCCCTCACAGCGAGGGCTCCAAGCACAGCACGGTGGCTGTGGGGAAAGGAGTGGGGGGGACCCCGAAGGACAAGGATGAACCACAGCAATTAAAAACTTGTTTTATTAAAAAGATGAAATGTTTTCAAACATTGAAAAACCACGTTTTTATAAAAACAGAAATAGGCAAAATACCCATTTGTCTTCTATTTACATATACAATATTTCTCGCTGTATAAAATTATTTACAATATATAAAAAAATTACAGTAAAATAGGTTATTTTCTTACAAGACATCAAGCCCTGTACTTCTAGTGTAGATCATGGCAAACATGAGTATTATTGCACCTGTGAAACAAACAGTCTAACAATAGGAGTGTTCTCTTAGCCATGCCTTCAGCCAAGATCTAAAATAACATCGAGCTACAGTAACATTCACTTAATCTCTCCTAGGGTCAACTTCAGGCAGTTTCCATACAAACGTTGTCTCATTAAGCTTAGGGCACTTAGAGCCGGAACAGAAAAAGAAGATATTTACAGCTTCTTCTATACAATCTGTATGGAGTCTCACGGAGTTCACCCTTCACAGAAGCTGCATAAATAACCCCTGTCCTCCCCGGACGGCACGGGCAGATTCGCAGACGCCGCCTCGTCAGGTTCTGTGCAGGAGACGCCGGCTGGGTCTCCTTGTGTCCAATCCTTGGCGGCCGGAGCGCGGTGCCTCCCCACGTAGTACCAGCTACAGGTTCGGAGCGTTCTGCACCTCAGCAGCTCACAAGGCTCACTGTCCGCTGGGCCCCGCGGCTACATGTGCCGCTTCATGTGCAGGGCCAGGTGGTCCGACCTGGAGAACGCCCGGTCGCAGAGGTGGCACTGGAAGGGCCGGTGCCCGGTGTGCTTGCGGTAGTGGCGCGTGAGCTCATCGGAGCGGGCGAACTTCCAGCCGCAGCCCTCCCAGTTGCAGTGGTACGGCTTCTCACCTGTCAGGGAAGCAGAGCGTG
This sequence comes from Lagopus leucura, assembly GCF_019238085.1. Lineage (NCBI taxonomy): Eukaryota > Metazoa > Chordata > Aves > Galliformes > Phasianidae > Lagopus > Lagopus leucura. Next base: position 567,723 of record NW_024962316.1, on the reverse strand, counting down.
ACTCAGCGCGGCGCTCCCACCCCGGGCAGCGTCACACAGCCTCATCCCAGCGCACAACACCGAGCCCTTCCCTTCCACGGGCAGATCCACTACAGAGCCACAACGCCGCTCTGCCGATTCCTTTACCGCCCTGAGAACCCGCTGAGAAAGGGCCTTGAAAGCCGCCCTTGGAGCAGCCCTGACCCCCAGACAGACGCCCTCGGTCTGACCACCTGTCACAGCCCAGCTGTGAGTGCTCTGGGGACTGGGAGACTACAGGATTAAAGCTCACACCGCCACGAACCACTCCAGCAGGCAGCCATCCCACCCGGCCGACCTTACCTGTGTGTGTCCGCAGGTGGGCCTTCAGATGTGAACTCTTGGTGTAGGTCTTCCCACAGCCCGCGTACGTGCACGTGTGCGTGGCCGTCCTCTTGCGGGGCCAGGAGCGCCGGCCTCTTTTCGGCTTGGAGTCCAGCAGCTCCAGCGGGGAGGATGGAGGGGTGAGCATGCCCCGGGGAGCTGAGGGCTGGAGGGGCAGGCTGTCCTCGAAAAGGCCGTACTGGGAGGTGTTCTGGTACTGGAGGTGGGTCTGCGGGTGGTGGAAGCTGGAGGGCGGGTGGTAGCTCTGCTGGAAGGACGAGGGGCACATCATCTGCGTGTGGCAGTCGTTCACCATGAGGTCGTCGGGGCTCAGCGGTGGTGTCTCGGCACCGGGGATCTGAGGAGAGTTGGCCACCCGTGGCTGCTCATAGGCCATCATGCAGGTCGCACTGCCCTCCTGCTTGATCTTCGGGCAAGCCTGCGGCACCAGACCCAGGACTGGCCCATAACTGTCCATGTCAGGCTCGGGCTTGATGCTGTCCACAAACTGCGGAGCCCCGAAGCTGGGTGTCACGAAGAAGCGGCCGTGCACGCTGCCAGCTGGGCAGTAGTCAGAGTCCATCTCGGGGCGGATCATCTCGGGAGCGATGCCGGCGCTGTAGGGCGGGGGGCTGCCCTGTTCCAGGGCGTTGTAGCATCCCGGGTTCGGGTTTGTCTGGTAGAAGCCTCCGCTCTCCCCTTGCGCGGGGGGAAAGTCCCCGGGGCCGGCAGCCCCCTGGCCGTAGCCGTCGCTGCCCATGGAAAGGATAAAATCCAGCACGTTGTTGAGGTCTTCATCCTCTTTGCGCGGGGAGAGGTCGCCCCAGGTGCCGCCGGGGGCCTTGGCCTCCTGCTCGCACTTCCACCTCTGGGGGAAGAAAGAAAAGGGAGAAGGTTAGCGGTGCGGCCGGGAGCGGGGGTCGGGGGCAGCGGGGCGGGCAGAGCCGCGGGGGCTCAGCGGGGCTCGGCCGGGCCGGGCCGGTGCCGCACTCACTTCGTGGAGCGCTTTCTCGCGGCAGGGGCTGGCGAAGGTGGCGAAGGAGGGCAGGATGGTATCGCTCAGCGCCATGGTGCGGCCGGGCGGGACGCGGCGCGCAGAGCCGCCCTCCCACCTTATAACGCGGGCGCGGGCGCCCTCAGGCCAATTGCAGGGAGCGGAGGAAACGCGTCCCGGACGGGGCGGGCGGGGAGGCAGCGGCTCGAGCGCAGCCTAAATTTAGCCCCGGTATAAAAGGACGCGGCGGCGGCGGCCGCAGCCCGAGCGGGGCGGAGCGGAGCGGGGCCCAACGGCGGCCCCTGACCGGCCCCCAGCGCGGGGAGCGGAGCCGGGACCCCCCCAACACGCGCACACAGAGACACACTCACGTACACAGACACACGCACACGGACAGGCACACACACACACATACATGCACACACAGACACACGCACACACATACATGCATACACACGGACACGCACACACACACACGCTCACAGGCACTGACATGCACACACACATGCGCACGCACACACACGCACATACATGCACACACACGCACATACATGCACACACACATGCGCACATACATGCACACATACAGACACAGACACTTCGGACACGGGGTGCCGGGGGTGTAGGGTCCCCGCGCGTGGCACTGATGGCTCTGCGTCTGTGTGGGACCCCCGTGGGGATTGGGGTCGGAGGCTGTGGGGGGCCGTCCGTGACGCGGGGTGACGGCGGTGAGCCCACGGCCCGCAGACACCGCGAGGGGGTGGGGGTTCGCTCCCCTCCCGCAGCGGCTGCCCTCCGCCCCGATGCTCCCGGCGGTGCCGTCGGAGCCCCTCGTGCTTCCTGGGCCGGAGCCGTGCGAGCAGCGGGAGCTCTGGGCTCGGGCAGTTCCCATTTGCTGCTCAAAGCACCCAAAGCAACGTTTCCTTATGCTACAAGGACAGAGATAACGCAAGGAGCTCCTGAGCTCTCCTTTGGCCGTCGCCAAATTCTGGTCTTGGGCTGAATGTTTCCGAGGGGAACGCTGTGCTCCCTTGCCTCGGCCTGTGGCCCCAGTGCCCGCTCTTAAGGAACGATTCTCCAGTAATTTTTGATAATGTGCCCCAGGCTGCTGCCTTTAGAATCGCAGCTGCTTGGCAGCCGTCCAGGACAGAAAGAGCAAAAGTGGCAATTCTGAAATGAGGAAAAATGATGATCTATTGCGGATAGAGCGATTCTTTGAAAGCCAGCTTCAGGGAAAGAGCCACGCTTCCCCCGCACCTCCTCCATATTTTCTTTGCGATCAATTCTAAAAGAATTTCTGCCTTATAGATGAGAAAAAATGTAGAACAACCCTCGCTTTTATGTGCTGTGTGCCCCGAGAGGGGAAGGAGTGATGGGTTCTGGATCTCAAGGAGCATTCTGAGCGTGTTCGCTAAAGCCCATCCCAGGAAAGCACAGTTGCTAGGGGGAATAAATGCTCTTTTCAATAGCTGCACATGTTTTAACATAACGAATATCTCTTGTATAACTTTCTATACTTTTTACTCTGAAAGTTCGCAGGATGGCCAGGAGGAGCAGCCAAACTTCTGTGACTGGAGCAGAATCAATACACCGAATGCATGGTAACGAAGTACACAAAGATGTGTGACTCATCGCTGTGCAATGTCACACTTGTGTAATCTTTCAATGTAAACTCTTTTCCTCTAATAAAATGTTAGTAAGTGCACAATACGTATATATGGCGCTGTGAGTCAGCCAAGAAAATACACTCTGATGAATTCAGAATGAATGTGAATGTTCCCTCGATAACACACCCTGAATGTCTGTGTCAGTTTATGTGCTTGTGATTTCAGCAACAGCTATAGCAAAATATTTTGTTTCTAGGATATACAACTCCATGTACGTTCGCAGCAGCTCAGCCGGACGCTGCCTTCCAGTCGGTGCTGTGAGGACGTTTGTTGGTAGCAGAGCTCTGTCACCCAGCTGCGTCCCTTTTCTTTTCATAAAAGGGACGTTTAATGGGCAGGGAGGATGAAAGCTGAGTTGGTGAAATAATGGATTCACTGCCTTTCATTTCTTTTTGTTTTCCAATAAGGCTACAGAGCTACCAGACGATAGCTATATTAAACCTGGTGAGAGGCGTGTGAGAATTTATTTACGCTGTGAGTCACCGTGCTGTACAAATTGGGCACAGCTCTGCCATGACCTTCCTCGGATCTGCAATCGCTGTGCTGACATTTTCCGGCTTCATTAATTTATTTGTGTATTGCTGTACGCAATGGTTATTTAAAATGTCTGATATGGAGACCCTGGCACTGATCTCACTAACGGCAGCATAGGAAAGGAGTGATGCCACTGGTGTGGGGAAGCAAAGAATGTGAGATTAGAAGTATTTCTTAATCTGTCATGGGTAGAGGAGAACTAAATGATGTGTGATTTGTCTTCCAGCCAAAGCAAACACAGGCTCTACCATTTCTGAACGACAGCGTTGGTTTTTCGAGGTGTTGCTGCTGATCTCTGTTGTTGCTTTTACATCAAGGGAAACTTGTGAAGGGATTGTAGTCACGAAATACAGGATTGAGAGCCGGGGCGATGAAGTGCACCCATGGTGAAACTGCAGCTGGAGCGGTTGGGGAGATGCCCACACGTCACCTGGCTTCTGCGGCTCTGAGTCATCGCACAACTCAAACAAACAAACAAACAGAGCTGCTTTCACGTGGGATGGTTCTCAGGGCGTCCTGCTGCACCTCAGCCTCTATCATGGCAGCGGGGAAAGGGCTGAGCTTGGAGCTCTCAGCACCGCGGGCGATGCTGCAACCAAGCACTGCGTGCGCAGGAGGCACAGACACCGTATCTCTGTCCCAAACTGCCACCATTCTGTTCACTCTTTCTTTCTTTCTTTCTTTCTCAGACTCTGAATTCGTGTTTTCAAAAGTCTGATATCAAAGAAGAAGTCAGTAAAATGATGTGAACTACCACATGAAGGAACTGTACAGGTGTTTTTAAGATAGGCATCTCTCAATGTTGAAGAGTGATTTAATCCCATAGGCCTTTTTTTGGTAATTAAAGTAACATCACAAATTAATTTGATAAAGGTGCCGTTTTTACCAGAGCTTTTCCTGTACAAGGACCTAAAGGCAAAGGCAGGCCTCCATCTCTTTGATAGCATGGAGCTCCTGGGGCTCATCACGCCTTTGATATGGCGCATTTTCCTTTTTGTGTGCCTGTGATTTCCTTCTCAGCTGTGTGTGTGTGTTCTCAAAACCTTTCCCTCTGAGGCGTCTGACAGCAGCCATCTCTGCAGCACTTCCTTGATCTTTGCCATCTACGACTTTATCAGTAACGATTTCTGTTTTCTTCCAGGTCATTGTTAACAATGCTGAATTGTAAGTGGCCCTGAAAGAGATAAAGAACTAATAAACCTGCTGGATTAAAAATTAAATTAGCTTTCAAGATGTGCCAACTTATGTTTGGACCAATGTGCGTGTGCGCACCATATTGATTTGTCATGTTCTTGTTTCTTAATGTGAAAATCACATTGCACAAGGCACGAGTGGCTCGTTGCATCAACACTGCTGCCTTATTTAAAGCGCTGTTAAAAGCCATTGTCATTAACTAAAGCAATTCTGTTCATCATTCTTGTACCGTATCAAATCTCTCCAGTATTTTGCCCACGTTTTTATGGCGCAGAGGAGCCTATGTGGGCCGTTCTGTTTACCCTGTTGAAATATATTGACATAATATTAACATTCTTCAAGTCACCTGGGGCTTCCCCACTGTTCCAAAATTGATTGATAATAAACATTAACCATCTGGATATGTCCTTAGTTGGTTCTTCTGAAACACTCACTTATAAGTTACCCAGACCTGGCAACTTAATCTTGTTTGAGCTGAGCAGCAGTTGTTTTAACATCCTCCTTAGTTACTGGAATGGAAAGTATTTCAACATCATTATTGTCTGATCTGAATGCAGCATCTGGCTTCTTCTCAAAGAGAGAACAGAAATATTTTGTTGTGCTTACTTCTGCTTTTTCAGCATTACTATTGACAGGTCTATCACGTCCACTCGTTCCGATAGCAATCCTAATTCACTTTGGTGAAGCCTTATTAACTCATCTGGAAGGTGAACAAACATCAGCCGTTGCTGATACTTTCAGCCACTGCAGACTTCCCTGGGCACAAAGGAAAATTAAGCTTAAAGTCCATCTCAATAAATAAGTCTACTATAAAAGCTTTCTCAGAAATGCACGAGGAAATGCTGCCCCTGTGATTAAAGTACGGTAATGGTTCAGTGAGTCATGCAAAATTCAGATGTTTTGTGAATTTAATTGTGATTGTGTATTTTAATTCAAGTTTTAATTCAAGAAGGATGACAGCGTTCAGCTATAAATCTTCTTTTGTCATTTTCGGTTCGGGGGCTCTTCAGACCCACGCAGTTTGCCCCAGTTTTTTAATTACCAGCTTTGATTAGGTGTGCAGTTGTGCTTCTGCCAGCACTTCTGACACGTGCGTGTTGTTGGATTGCAGATGTCCCTTTCAGCTGTCAATTAAAAACACATTTGATGAATCTTTCTTTTCTTGTACAGAACTGTGAAATGATTCCACAGTTTCAAAAACTGTACTGTCACGTTTATCAGTGAAACTGCCTAAATTATCAGGCACAAATTGTGAGCTACAGTTTTCTATTGTTTCCAAGTAGTTTTTATTGCGGTGTCAGTAATCAGGAGGTGGAACAGTGGGGTTGTGATAGAGGCCAGAAAACACCTGGTGTGCTTTCACCCAGGTGAGCTGAATCAGCACAGCAGCATTAATGCAGCCCATGGGGAGCATTCGTGTTGCTTTGGGAGCTTTGAGACGGAGCATGGTGGAAGGAAAAATCCCACTTTGTCCTGGAACAAGGTAAGAGTGGCATTGTGAGATTTCAGACTTGTTGCTTCTTTCCTGGACTTTGTTTTAGGAAAGAACTGGCATCGTTTACTGGAGAAGGCAGGAGAAAAAGTCAAATGATGTATTATCTCTTGTGTCCATTTGGGATCGTTAGTAATGTTGTAAGGCATGCAAAGTTAACTGGGTTTAGGAGTAAGAACTGTGTTTGGGGTTTAATTAATGCAGGAAAAAATTCTGTTTGAGGGAACTTCAAAGAACCAATCAGATGTGCTTTTCTTTTTAATTTGTAAGATCTGTTGCAGTCTGAGTCAGCATGGCAGATGCAGATGGCTTTCTTAGCACAGTTTTTGTCACTTTGAAGTTCACAGTTTTTAACTGGGGGATGGGGAGGGACAACTGGACAAAGCTCAAAGTCAGACGCGAGCAGAGCATTACTCAGAAAGCTTTTTTTTTTTTAATCTCCTGTCATTGACATGCAGAGCATTTTTATAGGTGGTGGTTATATCTGATAAGTAGAGGATAAGTCACCAAATACTCCAAGTAGGAGTTCATATAGGATGTAGGGTGGAAAGCCTTGTTTAGCGTGATGAGCGTGTGGGGTTCAGTTCTCATTTATAAAATGCCTTCTTTGTACTGCACCTGTATTACTTATTAGTCATATGTCCTGCAGTTGTGTAATGGGAAATACTGGAGCAAGCATTTCGTTAACTGTGACACTGTTAATTGGTATTGCTGCCGCCTGGAATTACTTTCCCTGTTTGAATACATGGAAGTATGAATCAGAGCGTAGTGAATTAGCCAGGGAGAGGAAGACTGGCATCTCTGCATGGTAGGCTGTATGGGTAGAGCAGCTGATCTCATGTGTCTTCCTGGGCTGTGAAGTCCTTCTCAGACTTACATCACTGCATTCAGAATGGTACATATATTTATATTTCCCATCATCGCAATTAGTTGTATCATCATGATTAAGCTTTGAAATCTCAGTCAGATATTTTGGGACATGCTGTTTCCTGCGGGATTACGTCTGTTGCAGCTACTTTTTTTCTTTTTTTGAGCTATAAAAGCCATCCTTTTTGGGTATTTATACATTGAAATTCCTGGCTGCCTCTGATCTGAAGAACTGTGCTATGTGCTGCATAGAAATGCCTTCTCTCCAGAAACAGAAGTTCTGCTCGTTTATCTGCACACCACATAGCTCAGCTGATGTGCCCTCAAGGAATGTCACAGTGCTGACAACAAGCTCCATGGTGCGATTAAGTGCCAAACTTCAGGTTTGACAACAGTCAAAGTTATTGATATTTGGTGCTATAGCAGATACATATATACAGCAATTACAGTTCAAGAGCAGAACGCTGTTGAAATCCCTTGCACGGTTACAGCTATTCTTGAGCAATACAATTCTTTTTGAGAGACGGCCTCGTACAATGCAACTTTGTAGAACGAGTTGTGAAATTTTCTTTTCATTTGCCACACAAAGTGCCAAATAAATGTTTGCAATAAAAATACAAGCCTGGGAAGAATGTGTTTTGCCAATTACAGCATAACGCGAGCTACAAAGAAGGGTTCAGAGTGGCGTTCAGTGTGGATTTCAGTGTTCGGTTTCGGCAGGGAAAACGGGGCACGAATTTGCCCAGCAACAGTCAGGATTTCACCCCATATTTGCAAAGAAAATGGTTGCCTTTGGGAGAGAAGGGCTGAAGGGCTGGGGCTCTGCACGCTGAGGGCGGCCGCGGCTCGGCACGAGCAAAGCGCCGGCACTGCGGGGCGCAGATTGGTGCTGCCGTGCGGTTGCTGCATTGGTCTCTGCTTGGCCCATGCTGGGCCCGGGGGTGGTGACAATTCGGGGGCCCTTTCTCCTCTTGCTCAAGAGCGGTGTGATTCATCCTCTTCCCTTTTTCTGGGTTTCACATCGCAGAGAACAGGGTTATTTTTCAGCACAACTTTTACTTCGCCCTAAAGTTAGTTACCGAAACGCTGCGGCCCGGCCGCGCTCTGCCCCGCAGGAGGCAGAAGGGCACGAAGGAGGGCAGCCTGCGCCCTGCGTCTCCCCAGGCGGTTCTGCGCCTCCCTTCGCTCAGAGCCACCTGCTCTCCGCCATGGCGATGTCTCATTCGCATGGAATCGGCGCGCAGCAGCCGGCCAAGAGGCAGCGGCGTGTGTGAGTGAGCGCGAGGGGATCCTGCCGGCCCTTATATACCGGGGTTATTTTTAACCACAGCCTCCATGCTTATTACAGTGTTTCCTCTCTCAGACGCTCAGGAAGCCCACTTGGCTCTGTTTCCTGCTAACATGCGGCCCTGGCTCGCAAAATCTCTGAGAACAACAGGCTTGAGACTGCTCGGCTCCATTAAAAAAGCTGGCAGCTTGTCAAGGCCTGACAGAAAACCTTTGAAAGCTCTGGATTTCCTCCAGCGAACGTATGAGGCTCCTACATCGGTGACAAATTAGACTGAAACAGCACAAAACGCTCCTATATAAATAAGCCCTTTTTCTCTGCGCTCACCCTTTTAATAGTTCGAACATTATTTATAGTTATTTCTCTGGATGGAAAAATATTTTCATGTTTTTCCAAAGATGGGTTCTCGTGAAATGTTTTCCCTGTTTGTTTGGTGGGTTGTGTGTGTGGGGTTGGTTGGGGTTTTTTTTTTTTCCTTTTTCCTTCGAGATTTTTGTGACGGTTTTCTTAAGCTCCGGGAGCGACCTTTCCTTCCTGGATACGCACAGCACGGCGTTGTGAGCTGCTCTCCAACCGTTCCAGGAGGGCTGAACGCCCCTCCGGCCACTCGCTTCGTCGGGGGCTGCAGGACAGGTCTGCTGCACTCCATCAGTGCCTTCACCTCTGCGTTCCGTGCACAGCGTTGGTCCTCTGTGGGTTTTTCTCCTCTGACTTCTCTCTGCGATTCCAAGGCGAATCATCCTTCCAGAAATGCTTTCCAGTGTCAGAAGAGATGTGACCTTCAAAACGGAGGATCTGCTTTCTCCTGAGCTGACATTTTTCAGTATGTTTACATACTGTGCAGTACGTACGCTATGCTAACCTCACCACCAGCATCTTCCCATGTCTGGCGGTAGCGATGACCTGGAATCATAGATGCTAACTCCAGAACAGTGGAGCTCAGTGATTGACTAATTTTTGAGGAGCATTTCTGTCATTACCTGGGCCACCACCAGCCTGAAGTTATCCATGCACCCGAGACGTGAACAGGAACCTGCTGTGCCTCATCCCAGAGCTGGGAGACACAGACCAGGCCGCTGCAGGTTGACTGCGGTGCGGTGATTTCCCTGCCCTTTTATTTCCTTGCTGGGAAGTGATGTTTATTCTCCTGCAGATTTAAGCACTGCAGGGCTCTGTTTGCACTTAAAGGAGGGTGTGGTGGACAGTTCATCCCATTCTGAGATGGTATGGCCAGTTCTGAGCCAGGGCAATTACATTTAATCCCACTCCGGCCCTATTGATTTGTGGAATTCCCTCCTATTTTCACTTTCTTTCTTAAAGGACTCTCTTCAGTCCTTCATTATCCTCAGTCATGTCCTGAATCATTACGTTACATTATGCCTTATAAAAATAAAAAAATATACACGATTCTGGATTTGGGTTGACCATCTCTGTCATTTTTGTTTTTGCTATTGCGTGCAGGCTCTGGCCATTGTGTGAAGGCATCTCCAGTGACAAATACCATGTACAGCATGAGGCAGAGAGTAAAATTAGCACCTGTTTTACTGCTATTGATAACGCTGCTTGAGCAGCTGTGGTTTGCTACATCAGTATTTCATCAGACAGTGAAATACTGAACTGGGAGCTGGTTATATCAAGCATGATCTTGAATGAGTAACTACCACCATCTCTCAGATGACCCTTATTCTGATTGAAATCATTTCATTCCCAAAGTTATCTACATTTCACACAGATGTGGTTAACTTTTGCAGTTGAAAGTTACTGCTGTGAGACGAGAAAAATGTAAACAGTTTCTAGAAATGAAAGAGATGAATTCCATGATTTGCAGTTTTAGTAATGTGTTCTGTTGTTCATTCACTGCTCGTTCGGGGCTTTTATCTCAAGCCATACCCAACAATTGGGCTCTGGGTATGCCTGGGGCACCCCCCTTTGGATGGATCTTGGCAAGAAAGTCTTTTAAATTCAAAGAATCATTTTGGCAAGCAGTCTTTACTTTGCAAATGCAATCTTTGTAGTTCTAATCACAGTTCTTAGCATTTGCCACTTTACCTGTTGGTGTAGTTTATGGAAGAAGTGGTGTGCAAGAGCAGACTCACATTTATTTCCAGGCAGGAAAACAAAAGTGCAAAAATGCATCATGAACTGAAGGGTCAGGGTGAAGGCTTTTTAAAGAAGAATTGAGGTGGTTGGGTTGCATTTATCAGGCGCAGTCAAGCGGTCTAAAATTGACTTGTTTTGATGCTATTTGGAGCTCAGTGTAATGAAAAACTGACTTTGTGCAGATTGACTTTCTGCGTCACAGCCCGTCTTGGGATAGTAATACCAACAAGGACAATTAGTTTAACTGTCGTTCACAATTGCTGTTTGTTTGTACTGGATGGTTTATGGTAGAAACTGCAGCACAGCCTTCCATTGCAGCCCATGCCAGTGGCCTCAGTAATTGCCTGGTAGTCGCTGAAGGATGGACTCACCGAGGGCTTTCAAAGCAACCTACCCTCCTTCAAATATAACTGAAATTTATAGCTAGCAGCTTCAAAAATAACTCACATCTCTACCACCTCCAAAAACAGCTCTGGGACCATGTGGCCTTGTGGTTATGGCTCTGGGGTTGTGGTGATGAAGTCAGAGATTCAAATCCAGTTGTAGGGAGATAAAAAAGCTTCAAAGAAAGTGAAACCATTTTCGCCTTGATTATGTGGAAATAATAACATTTAATTTTACTTAGACCTGAAAATAAAACAAAATTCATAGCTGAAAATAAGACATGGAGCTGAAGTGTCGTGCTGGCATGATAAGAGCATGTGGCTGGTGGGAAGGGAGCACCTTCAGTCTGCTGTGTCAGAGGGGTTTGCATCTCCTCAGTACATCATATTGAGGTCAGGGTGATAAGTCAGGCTGAAACCTCTGTGTAAACAGGATAGATAGGGGCCATCTGGATTTTTCAGGGTACCCTTCGTCTGATGGGTTTGGATCTCAGACAGGAGATTTGTGCTTGTCTGAGCTCTTAGTGGCCATTCACAGCGCATGGAAGGTGCCGTGTAAGAATTCTAGGATGCACCCTGGAAATTGTTGTTATGGTACAATAATTAGTACAAGGAAATTGGATAATAGCTGTGCAATGGTACTTTGTACAGGCTTAGGGTGGACAGGGTGTTTTCAGCTGTTAGAAAGCTGCCTTCCCAGACTGCAGTGTCTGTGTTATCTCCCATGTAAGGGTCTTTGTGCTGTGGGGTCCTGTAGGTTTTAAGGAGGCATCTGACCTGGGTAAGGATGCAAGAGACTGCCTAGTGGCTCATGGCTAAAGCCTTGGGACTGAAGCTGTGTCTTGGAGACAGATGTGTGAATATTTTCAAATGCCTTGGGCCAAAAAGGAATCTAAACCTGGGCTGAAGGTAATTAAATAGCTGCCATGTTGTTGGCACATGAGAGCACATGAATCCTGGTGGCTGGAAAGCTGACTTCCCCTCAGTGTGCAGAATGATCACCAAGCCTCTGCAATCCTGCTGGGCTGTTCCTACAGCCGGTGGATGTTTCAGGGGTGTTGCTGAGGAATCCCTGAGGGAATCTCCTTCAAAGCCTGGAGCAGCTCTGGCCCTCCCCCAGTAAAAGAAGCAAAAAATGATCCTTATGATGTTGATGTTCACGCTTGGGATCTCTCACTGATTCTGCTCTAAGTTCCCTCTGTTTACACACAGAATGAGAGGATTCTTAGCTTTTACTGAGGGCGAATGTCAGGTTGCAGCCTCACTCCTTCTTATGTAAATGCGTAAATATGAAGGTGTATTTCAAGGCATAGCCTACAGACTGCTGCAGGTCACAACAGGAAGATCCAGGCTGATATCAGTCCCAACAATTGCTGTTATTCGTTATGCTGTTACTTATGATGACATCTGGAAGCCCCAAGTGAAGCTGTCACGTTTTTCTCATGTAGTAACACTTCAGTGGAAAAACACAGAGGTGGTAATGAGCGTCAGAGGTCCGTGTTTTCCCTGTGATGCACGGGGGACTGTCCAACCTGATTCACCAGGGACGAGCTCAGCAGATTATTTCCTGAACTGCACCAAGGTTTAGTCTGCAGCAGAGACAAGCTACTGACAGAGAGCTGATGTTTCTGCTGTTGGAATCCAGTGGATATCAAAGATGTCTTTGAATTTCTACAATTAGAAGCAGCCAAATAAAAACCAAATAACTTTCCAAGCAGATGGCCTTAGTCCTCGATACCAAAATTATCGAATTCCCCAAGCAGTGGTTTTGAGATGGATGTTAATGGATCTTCGAGCAAGAAGCATTAGTGATCTGGACTATAGCAACATTTTAATTAAGAAGTTGTACAATAACAGACTCAAAATGTAAACTTCAAAACATTTAAAGCCTAAATTACCCTGGGTTAAGAATTGGCATTGAGCATGTAATTTTTAACATTCCAGACTGCCTTCATTATAGTTCAAGAAGCCACAGAAATACACCGTTACGAGCCAGGAATAGTTCTTCCTTTTATTTGGAAAGAGAATTACAGAGGGAGCTATTGGGAACTGAAGTTTAGTTCCTAAAGCAGGAGCAGGCTGCAATATTTTTACACAGAGCTGCAACCACAGACTTGCACTCGCTCAAACATGCCGGACTAAACGGTGCCGGCTGTATAAATACTCAGCGCTAAGTTAAAACACAGGTTCTTTTTTATTTCAGCTTTGAAGGTTTATCGTGCTATTTCTACTTTTGCAATATCGTTTAGAGCCTAGATGCCATATATATACACAGAAAGCAGAAAGTGCCTGTAACTCAAACCTACACATTACAGCGGTGGTTCCTCAGTAGTTTTGGAGAAGGGCTGATTCTGTTCCGGCCATTGTTGATGGGCACAATTCTCGCTTTCATTTGTGAACATGCGCTTAAAATTAAAAAGCAAATCCTTCTGCCTTTCTTGTATTTTTTTTGTTCCAGCGGGTTGCTCCTCAACTGCATCATAATGCTCATATAATCTCTTTTTCAGAAATTGGACTCGCATAACTAGTTGGTATGCAAAATATGTAAGGCCCCAGTCTGCTCTGAATTACACCCATGCAAACCGTTGCAACTTAAAAGGGAATTTAAAATATGCATGAGTAAGGAGAACAAATGGCGCCAAAAAGTTCTTTGAGGAGATGCTTCAGAAGATGGTGCTGTGGGTGTTGTGCACTTCCTCACCTGTGCCCCCGGGACGGGGAGGGGAGAGGCTCTGATTTTTAAACCAGGAGAGCCAAAAACTGTGTTTTGTTGGCGCTTTTGGTGAATCAAAAGGCGTAGGAGCAGCCATTGTTGCTCACTAATGTTCTTAATTAACTAAAATTTATTGAAAAGCTCCCATGGAACAGTATCCTAAATCTCACGGCTCATCAGAAGTCAAATGTTGCATTGTTTTGTCAAGAACAGTAAATAAAGTCAGCATGGATGGGCAAGAAGGGCTCTGTGGAAGTGAGTGTCTGCGATGGTGCTGCTCAGGAGGGTGCTTTGCAGTTGCTTTTCCCCGTGTTGCTATAATGGGGTGGGAACTGATTTGGCTTTGTGGCCTTCGTTGATGTGAGCACACAGGGCTGTGCTTCTGAAGCCTTCATCCCAGGACAGAGCGCTTTTTGCATACTTCATAAATTGTTTTGACTGCTTTCAGATTAACTATTGAACCACAGTGGAAGCGTATGGATTCAAGATATTTCTGGTGATTGTGTAACTGGAAAAAACTGTCCTGATTTTAAAGTATTTTTGGCATACGAATGAAAGTAAATAAGCAATTCTAGAGACTCACTGGAAAGTAATGGCTCCTGCAGGACACTAGCTGTGCCAGGAACTCTGGCAGATGCACTGAGCCTTCGCTATTAAGCTTCAAATGAATGCATTTTTAAAGCAAAAGATCAAAATCGAGGATATATAATCTAAAATGTAAGGAATTTGGAAAGAACCGCAAAGGGAAATGTCCAGCTGTATGAGCTGCGTTAGCGGGAGCGCTGTGGAAGGAAGCCTGGCGAGCTCCTGGGGCAGCTCAGCGTTGTGGTGACCCTGGGCTGAGTGGAGCTGCAAATGTTGGCCCAGCTGAATTTCTGATGGCCGTGGTGTGTTAGGAAGCGCGAGGAGGAGCAGCACCTTCTGTTGGGTGACAGGGAAGCACCGGGCTGGCGGCCTTTGGACAGGAACAGTTTGTCCCTGCACTTCCATCCATGATTCACCAGTGTGAAGGAGTCATCAAAGCACCACTGTCAGTGAATGTGTCATTAGGGGAAGTGTTCTGCTTTTTTCCTAAACAAGAAGTTAACAAAGCATTATTTTTCACTGCCTTCGTGCTCTGAGCAGCGTTTCAGAGACTGCAGCTCCTGTTCTTTGTTGTTGCTCTGTTTGCTCGTTTCAAAGCCATCACCGAGTCCCCCAGGCTGCTCTGCAGGTGATGCATCTCTACAAAGTGCTGCTTTTAGCTTGAGCACCTTAACAGTTCATCAGTAAACCTCAAGGGGCTGTGGACAGCCGCATTCTTGGTAGTAAAGGACATCAGTGATTTTGAAACTGAAGCCACCTGCAGAAAAATCTTCAAGAGATGAAGATCCCCACCTCTCTCACCCCCATTCTTGTTTTTGTTTTCTTTGTTTCTTTGTTTCTTTCTTTTCCATCGATATATCCTCGATCTGCCCTTTTTCTGGGTTCCCCGCCTGGGGACCATGGCATAGAAATGGCATTTCATGGAGCAGATGTAGCGCAGATCTTTGTAGATGCTCATTTGCCCATCATATCATGCCCAAGGATGCCTTCCTGAGATGCTCAAAATACTTCAGTACGGGGTAACAGATGAAATAAAGCACTGCTAACGCTTCATGATGTCTTTAGAGTTTGTAGCTGGATCCAATCAAGGTAGTACCAAAGTATTAAATCAACTGAGCATTAGATCTCCATTTGTTCTAACTGGATGTTCAATTCACTTCTTAGGTAAACCAGGATGGGAAAGAGGGCAGCCTCTGGAGACAGAGAAATGTATAGATAAAAATGGGGGTTTTATTTGAGATGCATTGGTAGAAATCTTCAGTCAGACTCTTGACTCTATAGATGGAGATGTCTGTGCAAAGACATCTCTCGGAATTAAATGTTTTATTGTATTTTCATTATTTCATTGCACTGGCACAGGCTTCCCAGAGAGCTGTGGGTGCCCCGAGGGGCTCAAGGACATGGATGGGGCTTTGGGCAGCCTGGTCTAAAGGGAGGTGTCCCTACCATGGCAGGAGGTTGGAACAGGATGGTCTGTGAGGTCCTTTCCAACCCAACCATTCTGTGATTCTATGACTTTAAGGAGGAAAAAAAAAAAACACACTCCCAGACCCAAACTTAGCAACAGGGGTGTGAAGAGTCATTCTAGGGGCACGATATGGGCTGTGCTCTGCTCTGTGTACCGGCGCTTCCTCGGCCTGTTTGGTTGGGGTTTGCCAAGCTCGCAGCTGACTTTTCAACTCCTCCACACTTCGCTGTCAACCGAACAGTCATTAGAAACCACTGAAACTCCAACCTCTACGAAAGCAATGCTCCCACGAGCCGTGGGCTGCCATGCAGCACCCAGTGCGGGGTCTGAGCTGACACAGCACCAGCCGAGAGGTTGTGGCAGTGCTCATTTTCGATGCTGGGTCAGGCAGAGGGATTGGGTGCTGCCATCTCTTCCTGGTGGTCCCTGAGAGCACAAGGAGCCTTTTCTGCAGCAGTGCCATTCTCAGACGTCGTCACATTTGAAGCTGCTGTCTGAGGATGCACCGAGCACGCCCCATCTCACCGGTGGTCATTATGTATTGCCTCCTTCAGCCCTTGCTGCCACTGCCATGTCTGAGCATGGTGGGTGTTGCACAGAAACTGATGAAAAAAGAGATGAAAGCCCAGATAGGTTTAGAGGTGAGTGAGAAGTGAGCTCTTCAGGGCAAGAGCTGCTGTTTCTCTGTGGTGTTCGTTCGCTTTGATGCATGGGGGAAGTTTCTGGACTTCTGGATACCACAGCACAAGCCAGTGCCCATAAAATAACATGGATCCAGAGCAGGCAGTATGAGGGCTGCAAGAAACAGCAGCTCTCTGAGATTTCCATGCTGCAAGCAGACGCGATGGGATCGCTGCAGAAAGCAGTGGCTGAAATCTTTCAGGCTCCTCATGTGGGTCTGAGGAGGAACCTCAGCACTCCTTGAGTTCAGCATCTCTCTGCCTCCATGTTTCTCTTGGCTCCTCCATTTCTGCAGCTGATAAGGACATGCTATGAGGCAACCCCTGCAGGCTCTTCGTGTTTTGAAATATGCTGCTCAGTGAAGCAAAATAGCTGACGTCCCACTGCAAAAAAAAAAAAAAAAAAGAAAGGTCCAGGAATAATATCTTAGAGCCGAGGCAGGAGTCTGCCAGGGAACTAATACCCTTGGGTGGATATTACTGATATTGTATTTGTTATATTAGGCAAGAGAGGTCAGCTCATTCTTTAGAATAAGTTACAGTAAACAAGAGGGATAGCTGAGCCCTACAGAGTTTCATGACTGATGAGTTTAAACGTTAAGAGCTCCTATCGTATGAATCTTGATCAAGGGAAAGATAAATGTGCTGTTTTTTAGCATTTCACTACAAACATGGTGCTTCTGCCAACTGACACAATGATTAAATATGATCCTCTCTTCTCAGAAATGAGGAGAACTGTAACCGCACTGAGCTCTCCGCCACTGATACAAGATAAAGGAGTCAAATCATGTGTGGTTTCCTTCAGACCAAGTTTGTGGTGCAGAGTTTCATGAATGATGTTGTCCAAAGTCAAAATAATCTGGTTTGCCCAAAGGTGTTTCTACGAGGACTGAAAGGCTGCAGGTTTCTACAGAATAATAGAAGAGGTCGATTTGTCCTTAGCGCCATGCTCAGCCTTGGCCCCGTGCACATGGAGGATAAATGCCCTAGGAATCAATAGACACCCGGTTGCTGTTGATCTAAATAAGGTAATCCAGCTTTAAAATGGGCAGGTTCTGTATTATCATTGTTGCTAATTAACACTCAGGGCATTTCCTCATCACTGTGTCCCAGCTGCTCTCTCTGCTCGTGGAGGTTTTTGTCCCACTGCTGTGTCTGTGTGGTGCCACTGATGGCACAGGGACACGGGACTCTTCAGCTTCATGCAGCCCAATGACTGAGCCCTGCTGAGGCCCTGGTGCTGGCTGATGGAGAAAATCAAAAGCAGCTGCTTGTTTCTTTTCAAGAGTATCAGAAAAGGAAGATGGTTCCCTCCCAATGTGCGCCAAAGGCTTCTTCATCCTTTTCACTTTCAGCCACACAAATGGTCATCATTTCTCTTTAGAGCTTTTCCAGTGTACTGCCCTGATGCTCTGCAGGCCCTGAGAATTAACTACAAGTGATCTTCCCTTGCTGTAGACCAATGTAAAAGCAATGATGGAGACGTGCCCCCATGCCCCCCCAAGAAAAAGAGGTGAAGAATCACAGCCCCAGACTCTTCCCTGCAGGTGCTTCATACACGGTGCTCTGCAGCCTCCCAGAGCCCAGCAGAAGGCTTGGATTGCTCACCCTAAATAGGACACCTCGCCCTCCCCGTGAGCACAGCACAGCCATGGTCTGCATGCTGCCTTTGTAGGAAGCACTGACACCAACCAGTCCCTGCATTACTGCAACCAGGTTTGCCGTGTTCCACCAAAAGCTGCCCTTTGGCCATGCCCCATTCCACAGTCTCTGTGGGGTTTGTCCTGAGTCCTTCAGGCTCTGCTTTGTAGGGCTGCGTGTGATGCAGAAACCAGCTCTGCAAATAAGCTCACATCACCACAGTGTCCTCCATGTCATGGTGGATGTCTGTTGTGAACGACGCCTGCTGATTCCTGATTGGGCCACAGAGCCACAGCATTGGGCTCAGAACCTTTCTTCTGCTGAGGAAGCTTTTAATGGCTCTGGACTGGAGGCTGTCACCATGTGGCTGATGAGATGTTGGACCATAGCAATGCACGATGGATGTGGGGAAGAGAAACTGTAATACTGATAGAATGGGGAGAAGAAATAGTCAGGAGCCAGCAGACCAGCATGCCCCATGCAACACAAAGCCAACAGCTTCTGTCCCATATGGCCAAGGGGAGGTAACCACTGTTCTGGAGGGGAAAAGGGGAAGATAGCTGGAACTCAGCCCAAAACAGAGCTGGAATTCCCAACTGTGATGTATTTATGTGGATTGAGCAGGAGGAAGCAGCACATTTCTGGTACCAGCTGCCCCGCGGGGTGGGATGGGGCATCTCCTGAGCCTCCTCGTCCTCATACGGCCGCCACTCTCACCAGGATCAGCACAGGAAACACGGGTGAGAGTTCCCCCGCTGTGCTCCTGCCCACGTTGGCAGCCCGGGGACGTCCCAGGGTGCTGCAGGAAGCCCTGCTGAGCGTGGAGGTGTGCGGTTCTTGCGAGGGCAGAGCTTTGATGAGCTCAGCGAGGGAAAAACCTTCTAGGAAGGATTACTCTGAAGTTCAGGAGGCACGGGGTGTTTGTAGCGAAACGTTGCTCACAACTCACTGCTCGGAGCTGCCTTTGTGCTGCGGCAGAGCTCCAGGGCTGCATCTCCTGGAGATGCCCCAGCTACATGCAGGGAGCTCTGAGCTCCTCCACATCAGCTCTGCCGGCAGCAGCACGTGCATGTGGACACACACACTGTGCTGGAAACAAACTCTTCTTTTCTAGCTTGATTTTGGCTGGCTCTATCTTCCAACCATTGCAGCTGCTGCTTTTTGCTGCTACGTTTGTGTTCCTTCCCTCCATCCAAAAAAGAAAAAAGATCTTATGTTTGATGCAAAGAAAATTCACTTTATTAATCTGGAGCCCCCCCTGGCCATACTGTCACAAAGCAGTGCTTGGAAAAAAGAGAGCTGCTTCATCACAACAGAGCTCAGTTACTTCAGAAAGGACAAAAACATTCCCATTCACCTCTGCCAGCATGTTGCAAAAGTGAGCAAGACAGGAAAACAGAGCTCTTGCACCGTCTGTCCCCACAGTGTGTCAGTCCTGCTGAAATAACTCCTGTTGTCATCAGGCCTTGATATTTTTGGGTTCTGATGTCACATGGAGATAAGTCTGGGGATAGAAGTTTTGAGCCATCGGAGCACAGCAGTTCCCCATGATGGGAGGAGGAGAGCACGGGGCACTGCTGGTGCCCATGGAGGCGGTGCGACTGAGAGCTGCAGAGCTGAAAGCAGCAGAGGGTTTTGTGCTGAAGAATGAAAGCAAAATGCCAACTTACTTTCCTCATACTCCGTCGGTCTTTTCAAGAACAAAGTGATTCCTTCATCCATCCCTACCAAAGCGTTTGCTGTATAGAAATAACACTATTTCTGAACTCAAGAGATATCGAAGGAACCTTCTGGCAAGCATTCAAAAATCTGACCTGTTTCACTTTGATTTCAATGAAGTTGAAAGTGGTCACTGTGGAGAATTAAAAAGAACCTCCCGTTATCAGAACCTGCCATTATCTGCTTCCCAGGACGCAATTCGGGCTGTGGTTGCTGGTGTTGGGTTTGCTGTCGTTCCTCTTTTTCAGTGGTTATGGTTACTTTGGATCCAAACAGTGATGGCAGCTATGGAAAAAACACTGCAGCTTTGTCATGTGGTCCAAATGAGGTTTGCTTTCATCAGAGTGGTGTAATTCTGTACAGAATATTAATTGCACTATTGGCCACCTTCCCGCTCAGCTCTTCGCAGCTCCATTAAGCGCTGCTGACTCGGATCTCACCCTCGTTGGAGAGTTATTGGGCTCTGCCACGAGGGCCATTCCTTTCAACACAGATCGTTCAGTGCAGTGAGCGCTTCTTATTTCAGAGACCAAACAGAGCACTTAATCATCTGGAGAAATCAGAAATAGGCTTGGACGGAGCTCAGTCCCGCACCATAGAAGTCTGTGAGTGTTTAACGAAAGCTCACCAAGGCCCCCATTTGTATGATTTAGGGCTTTGCTGTTTATTTGCTAAAGGCTTCTTTACAAGACTTGTTTCACCATGTTAATTACTTTAAGTACGTCCATCTGCGCTCAAATAATAAAAATATACGTCTGAACCGTAAGGAAACGTCGCCCTGAACCGTGCCGGGCCAGAAAAAAATCATTCATGCTGCAACTATAGCAACTACTAAAATAGCAAAGCACACTGATTTCTTACATGAACCTGTTCCTAATGTCCAAGAGACACTGTGTGCCGTGTGCCTTATATACCAGCTCCCAAAATATCCGAGTCCTGATAGGATGAGAAAACGCTGTCATGTTCTCGCACCAGGCCAATTGCAAAGCTGTAGTTCCTGTGCTGGTAAAGATGTTTCCTGTTGATAACGCAAAAGGACAACATTGCGCCGAGCTGCTAATGTTATCTGGGACCCCTGTGACCTCTCGGAAACTTTAACAATTGCAGAGCACACAACACGTAGAAGCTCTCTGTCTTGTGCTTTTATTTTAATAAATAAGCAAGAAGGAAAATAAACACGGCTCTTGTGGCTGGGCACTTGCTGGTGGTCGGGTTGGTTGGGGGCTGGAAGGTGCAGCTCTGTCCACGGGCAAACTGCTGCCCCAGGCAGCGCTGCGCTGCGCCCCTTCCTAAAGCAACACTGGGAGAAGGAGCAATTTTACACTGATTTCTGTATCAGTTCTAAATGTACTCCCCTTCTATTTTAGACTCTTTTTATTTTAATGTTTGAGGATTAAAAAGCAGTCCAAGCAATTCCAGTCTAAGCAGCTCTGATGGACACATTGATTTGTAGCTCAATGGCTTGAGGATTCATTATCCCTAATTGCCGAATTCAGCCTGGTCTGTCTGATTTGCCCAAATATTTGGGTGCAAATATAGAGTGAAACACCCACCCTACTGGAGCCAACCTGAGAAGGCTGTCTCACATGAAGGAGAGCTGAACACACATGAGGTGCACAGAATGTACCTTCTGGCTTTACAAAGGACAGCGTGTCCTTACAAAAGATAGAATTAAAAAAAAAAAAAAAAGTCTTACCGCTAATTACTTTAAAGGCCTTATAATTGTGTATCTGGACTTAGCTCTGTGCTGCCAGTGCTCCCAGTAACCCGCAGTCCCACCTGGAGGAGCATTGCTGGGCTTCTCTCGGCTGTTTCTGCTGGAAGGAGGCAGAACCCCCACCATGATTTCCTTTGAGCAGCGCTTATTCACAGCAAGTCACAGTGGGAGAGGGTGGGAGGCAGAGTTCATTCATTTTTGTAGCATAACATAGAGCAGATTGTGTTTGGATTTCACCAGATATTTGTTGTTTTATGTTTCCTTGCTTTATATTGGAGAAGGGCCTGCAAGAAAACTTTGATCCAAGGTACAAATCCACAGCCAAGATGTGAAGTAAGCTTGCACAACGTTCTGCAGAACAGGCTGCAGCCCAGCACTCTGCTCTGGGAGCTGTGCTCCTGCGCTGCCGCTCAGCTGTTTGAGCTGCAATGGGCTGTGCAGACTTCCATGAAATTTTGGACAGTGAAGTGCATCAGTGCAACGTTACCAACTGCCAGGGAAAGAAATGGGCCTGGAGGCACTGAGCACATCACCGAAGGCTTCAGGTCCAGTCAGCCTGCCAGCAGCCACAGAGCTGCAGTGGGGAAGGCACGCTCAGTTACAAGGCCAGTCTTTAAGAACCCATCAGCCCGTTGTTGTGTTTAGAAGCCACGTGCAGGGAGTGCAGGACACTGCGGCCCAAAGGCTGCCCTTGGGAAAGGCCCACAGCCACACGCAGACCCAGGGAGAGCAGAAACACGCTGGTGCACAAAGACTTTACCCTTCAGACTGATAACAGTGAGGTGACTGCAGCAGGGAGCCTCCCAGGTGCAAGCAGGAGCGTGGCTGACGCAAACTGTGCTTCCACAACCCCCGAGTCATGGCAACACACCCCAGGCACAGGAGAAACAGGTTTATCTGTGCCTGACCTGCGTAACACTCCGCATTACACAAAATTCGTTGGAAAAAGTGTTACAGCCATCCATCCTGTAGCATAAACAAAGCTGCTGTGTAATTAATTACCGCTGCAATTAAAATCACCCTTGCTGTCCCTCAGCACTGAGGCCATCACCCCTCGTCATGCCACAGCTGCTGCAGTGACAAACAGCAGTGGGTGTCAACCACAGAGAGAACAGCAGCGAACGGATTGCGACACACTGTGTTTGGCACATGGGAGAAACAGAGGTGCCAAGGTTTAGCCCATCTCTCATCACAGACTCTGAAATCAGAAATAAGCAGGTGCCATCCCTCAGCCTGAGCAAACTCACCGTGGGTAAAGCCACTGTGTCTTTACGCATCAGGTTTTACCAACAAAGCCAGCCCAGATTAGGGGCAGAAAGCACATAAAGGGACAAGCAGGGAGGCAAAAAGGGACTGCAGCACGGAAGGAGGAGAAACACGCAAGATAAAAACAGTAACAGAACTCCACTAAAATACTGAGGGGGAACGAAGCTTTTCTAGCAGTGCTGATCTGTTTGTCAGCGAGGAACGTTGTGGCTTCTTTCACTCCAACAGAACTCACTTTTCTCTGGAGGTAACCAAGTGAATAGGAGACGCTGCTTCGCACCTCACAGCGGGGCGCTCAGAGCGGCTGCTGGGACCCGAAGCCGTGAGCGCAGGCGGCGGCACCTGGCAGCACGGCGCTCCTCTGCTGCGGTCCGACAGCGGCACGCAGCGCCGGGCAGCGCCTCTGCAGCACCTCCGTGCTGGGTGCCGGCATTGGGCGCGTGGGAGCAACGAGAAGTGACAACGCTAAGAGGAAACTGAAGTTACTGAACTTCAGAAAACAAAACAAAAATAACAGAAACCCAAAAAACACCCCGAGCAACCCCCCCACACAGCTATACCTTGCAACCCAAAACGTACGTACGAGTACATATTGCTTCGGCGGGTCCATTTCTGATCATTAAAGGCAAACGAAAGCCCAGAACACGCAGCTCAGAATGCCACCTACTGGCAGCACCGGCGTTTAAGAACAAACCAGCGGAGCGCAGCACGCCGCTGATGTCCTGAGACATTCGACACACAAACTCGGTGCTACGGAAGTCAAACGCCTATCGAGTCCAGGGGGGAAGTGCTGCCGACGTACCTCGATGCACTGCTCAATAATCGTTTATCGGTTACATAACGGGCAGATGAAGCTGCAGCTTTGGGTGCCTTGCAGGGGGAAAAGGCTTCGCACTCCTGAAGCGCTGTGAGTTGTCCCGTGCTGAGGATAGAAAACACATTTCATCTTACTAAGAAAAAATAACCTCCAAGTGCAAAGCCAAGACTACAGAGAACATCTCAGCACTGCTGGCTTTGTACTACGAACAGATGTGTTTTCAGAGTCACTGAAGAAGTTCAGCCTTCCAGGTAAGGCAGCGACAAAATCAGCCTGAGCTGCAGATGCGAGGCAGTGGCTCACAGCTTCAGAATTATGCAAATTGCCTTCAGAAAGCATTCTGCATCAGGCAGCTGTGTGTAACGTTGGCAGACCATCAAATTTACATCTTCCCCACATCAGGTAGAGAGCAGAAGCCGCCACGATAACCAAGTTAGCAGCTGCTCTAAGAACGAAACTTATTTACGGAATAGAATTTAAACTCCTTGACCGACTCACACCAGTAATACCACACCTCTATTTCTGCCTTTCCATGCATGCTGGGACCCCACATCTTAATAACAAAGTTGTTTTTCACTTTTTGTTGTTCTTTTTGTTCCCCTCCCCCCTTCCTGCATTATTAGCTGCTCATGAGCACTGGTTTTATGGTACACACTTCTGCAGAGAACAAAAGCACAGCAAGATTTCTCTGTATTTAGTAAACAAATCAGGAACTTCTATGAAGCTCAGTTCCACTCATCCAAGGCTCATGTTAGACTAACTGGAGGCACACCGGGATTAGAGGTTGCACGTTACTGTAGATCAAAGTGGAAAGGAAAAAGGGAGTGATGTGCAATTGACTCAAAGAGCTTTTTTGTCCTTTATTATTTCTTGGACGAGTAGGGCTGATAGCTCACCATCAAAGCCAACCCAAACTGCTGCAGAATATAAGAAAAACGCTGGTCTGCAAGATACATCCTTCAACAGGAAAAGAAATGGAGCTCTAGAGAGTCACATTTTACAGGCAAATAATGAAAATAAACATTGTGAAAAATGGAGCCACCAGGTAAAGTGATTTGTCAACCAGTTACAGTTTTAATATAAAATGTTTAGTCCAGTCATAAGCTCAATGGTTCAAATGAAAATGAGCAGTGGAACCAAAACCTCAAACAAGATGATTTGTTTCGACATCAAGCTTGTTGGGGTGACAAACACAGCCATCTTACCCCCAAAAACACCTTCACACCAACAAGGCCCAGCCGCTCACTGCCTTGCTGCTGCACAGAACCTCCAGCTGTCAGTCGCTTCTGCCACTGAGGTGCAACATTACAGCAGCTGCATCTCAGGGGAGCTCAGGTGATTCATTTATTTTACTAGTCATACATACTGCATACAAAGGTAGATACATGTCTACAAGGTTTTAGTGGGGACAATATCTTTTCAACCTTGTGGGGGAGTCAAGAACCGTCAAGAAAGCAGTGTGGAGAACCTTGCACACAGGATATGCATCACATCTTTAGCTCTGAATGGCTTAAATTTAGCATCTGTCTCAAGTACTAAATTCAAACCAAACCATTCCAAAAACTGTTTAAAGAAAATACTGATAGCTGTTAATTTCTTTTTCTGAAATCAAAGTATGTTCACCCAAATGAACCTCAGCTTCTCAGAAAAATGAAACAGCATGTAAAAAAAATAATAGTAATACCTTTATGTATAATGTCCTCACCTGCTGTCCATTCTGCCAGAAAGTTCTCAAAAGAATTGCTTACAAATGGAGGAGCCTAAGACAGCAACCTCTCCAGGGCAAATACAGTTAAGCAACGCTAGCAAGTTACAGCAAAAAAAACAAAAAAAGGAGATTTGCCCTTGATGAACAAGAAGGCAAGCCTGAAGAACAGTGATGATATTTCCATCAGCTTCTCTGTAAACAATCAACTGTCAAGAACAGGCAGGATTATACCACTTACCTAGGAAAGGGAATAATAATAAGGAGAATTATAAAGTCTTCCCACCAGATTTTATGGCTGCCAAAGTCAGTCTTTTTTTTTTTTTTTTTAATTAAAGACTTACACTTCGTAGTTTTATATTTGTATTACACATAGAAACAAAGAAAAAGCAAATGCTAGTTGATTGGCGTAGGGTTTTCACACCCAAGGGGATGACAGGGTTGAAACTCTTCAGTGTGCACCTCAGCTCGTGGGAACTAGCAATCACCATCATGCTTCCACAGAGATCTTCCTGCAGACACTTCCCACAGTCTCTTGTTCTCAGACACCCTGGCCTCCAACACTTATTTATACATAAGCCCACAGCTTGTTCTCTCAGATGAGTTGGTTTGACACCACACAAAGAAGAACAAAGAGTATTTTTGGACCCCTGATAATTTTAGCTCAGATTTTGTAGAATTTCATAAGTTAACAGAGAATGAGTTAAGGCACCCATATGCCCAGAACAAAAATAATAAATACCTTGGGCTAAATACAACTCACTGTGAAGCAGTCATGTGATTGCACAGCTGTCTCCCTATTTTGTCGGGTAAAGCTACCAACATCCTCACAGATCCTAAAATATGAACAGCAAAAACTTTGTGAGTACAATGGACAAGGCATCGACAGACATTCTCAAGGTTCGTTCTGTATTCCTGGCTCAAGGTAACGGCTACTACTAATGTAATCAGCACTTAGCAGCAAGATCAGCATGTTCTAAGAATGAAATAAATATTCACACAATCAATACTAATGGTTCAAACACATCATTGAAAATGGTACATTTCCCATCTTTCTTTCGCCCAATCCCAGTTTGCAGAGACAAGACCCTTGGCAACAACATTCACAGCTCTCAGTACCACAGAAGCTTCTGCAAACAAATCCTAGGCCTGAAGCGTTGTCATCTGTGGTGCCTGCAGGGCGCCTTACTGTGTGCGGAGCTGGTAGTCTGTGAAGGACAGAAACAACAGCAGCTTTAGGACACCGTCCTTCAGTAACCAGAGTAAAGCAGACCAGCAAACTGGGATGAATTAACATACATCAGAGATGATCAGATCTTCATGTAGAATAACCAAGAACACGGGCTTTAAAGCAATTAATTAAGATAATTACAAGCTTCCAAGCCAGAAACAGCAAAACCACTCTGAACAGCAAAACGAGTAACAACGAAAAGCAGCAAAAGTGCTTTTTTTTTTTTTTCCTTTAACAGATCTGGTAGCTCTTAGCCAGCCCAAAGGCAGCAAAATGATATGTATGAATCAGTTCTTTTTTAGTTCATATCCCCCCAGATTTAAGTATTCCATAATGAATGCCAGATTCAGTGAACAACTCTGCTGTCTAAAGGGATGATTCAGTAAGACAGTTCAGTAAAAAAAAAAAAAAGGACTAGAAAAAGCAGCAAGCATTAACGCCACGTATGAGCAAACTGCTCCTGTGTTTCAGTATTAAACTCTGCAGTAAATATATCTTCAGTCTGTGAGTGTATGCCGGAGAAATAAGATACATTAAGACAGATTATCTTTACAGTTCACTGCTTCCAATTTACCTCCATTCTGGGTAATGTAACGAACCCATGGGAGAGCTTGATAGCCACTCTTCTCAATTATCTTTAAGTATCGAACCTGGGAAGAAGGAAAGGTTACACATGAGTCTCCCGTGTCAACCAAGCATTGCTTAGCAAAAAAAATAAATAAATAAAATAAAATCAGGGCTGGTGGGTGGGTAGTGGTGATCAGAAGTGTATTTATGGGTAACAGTAACAGCAATTATCTAGATGTGCAAAACTTTCAGATGCAAATATAAATCCCTGTCACTTGCATGACCAGCATGCCTTCCATCTGAAGTAACACAGCCAGTCCCATCGTTCTCTTTACGAGATTCCCTTAAAGCAGAAAAAAAATCAGACTTGCCTCAGTAATAAACAAACACTTGTGGTACTTCAAAGTGAGGGCAGGCAGGCGTATGAGAATGAGACAGTGACAGCCAGGACAAGCAGGACAGAAACAAAAGCAAAAAGACACCAAACCATGGAACAAAGGAGGCAAGGCAGACAAGGCTACAGAGCTGGGCTGCATCAGTTGGTGTGTCAGCAGCCTGGCACTCAGCTGCCTCCTGTATTTCTGTTTTCAACTACCCACCTGGATTCCTGAAGTGGTGAAATATGGAATCTCAAATTTGACACTAATGGGAGGCTTCCCTTCCTTGTCTTCAGCTTCAACACTTGGAAGTCCGAAGTGAGCTCTCATCAGGTATTCTTTTCCACCCTTACAAAAAAAAAAAAAAAAAAAAAAAAGATTTTTTTCTTGAAACAAGAAAAGCTTCCAACAATACGAGTGATTTTCTATGCAGAATATCAAATTGCTGAATTACATTAATCATTTCAAATCTTTTCTAGGGCTTAAGAGGAAAAACTTTTTTTAATTTGAAAGTAGTGGTGTTTGTTCTTTGTTTGTTTTGGGGTTTTTGTTTTGTTTTGCTTTAAATGCAGATCAACTTGAATTATGCAAACAGGTCTCATCTTCTTCCAGTCTTATCCTCAAGGAGAACATCAGAAGCTTGGTTTTCTTTCTGATCATTTTTGTCACACAGCACAATAGCTGTACTATCACCATGGAACACACAATGCTGTTAGAATTTGCTTTAGGCTGAGTCATAAACCATGAACTCGAAGTAATTATTGTAATACTGGGTGAGAAGACTGACAACAGCACTTACTGGAAAAGATTTAATGGACCAGACAATTTCACTGTTCTCTGGAACCCATTTGACACTTCCAACAGTGGTTTTAAACTTTGGTGAGTCTGCATCATTTGGAACTGGAATGTGAATCTCCACATTGTTGGCTGTTGATCTACGCTTAAACTGACTTTTTGCCTACAGAAAAGTGAGAAAAATCACATCTCTAAGCATGAACACTATGCATGTAAATTCAGAGAGCTGCCAGACAATTTCCCTCTACCACAGTCTGCTGAGAGGCAGCACAACACAGAACATAAACGTACAAATCAACTTTTCTAAAGAGAAAAGTCCCAGGGAAACAGGAGGTGGTTGTGTAAGAAGGTGCTGCTGGTGAAGCACTGAAAACAAACAAAAGAGAAGACAAACCAGCCATAATTATTTTAGAACTTCTGACCTTGATCATGTACTCGATGCGGCTGTGGGAATGTTTTTCAATCACGGACTCAATCCAGATCAGTGGCTTCACCTGATGGGAAGATATTTTACAGCTGTAGACTTTACTTTGCCATGGTCACAAAGCTGTCATTTCCTCATAAAACTACACTGAATACACAAATTCCATAAGCAAGAACTGACACACAAGCAAAAAGCAGCAAAAACTGGCAGGCATTAGGGGAAAAAAAACCTAAAGCATTTCTCAGATTAGTTCCTAACACCTTCAGTTGTCAAACATTTCTCCACATATGTGCAGGCTTTTCTGGTTTGTTTTCTTGAACTGCTGCTGGCCTCCTGTCACAGCTGACAATTATAGATGTCCTCTGCACTAAGTATTTCCTTTTCTAAGGAAATGGCAGTGTGCACACACAGTAGGTAACACCGTGAGGAACCACAATGCAGAATGCTGACATACTCCAAGAAATATTCAGAGGACAAATTAACATTGTCAAGCACAGCAAATTGCCACACTAATTGTATTGGGTGATTAGCTTAAAAATGAACTGATCAGCGTTTTAAAAACAGTTTCAGCAGTAGTTGAAAAGATAAAGACTTACTGCCAAGTCATTCCTAAACTCATTCTTACTTGCTCCAAAAAGAGTGAGCACAAAGCTCTGCTATTAATGGCTGACTTCACAACTACTGTGCTGCCCATACAGAAAAAACAGA
This sequence comes from Lagopus leucura, assembly GCF_019238085.1. Classification (NCBI taxonomy): domain Eukaryota; kingdom Metazoa; phylum Chordata; class Aves; order Galliformes; family Phasianidae; genus Lagopus; species Lagopus leucura. Next base: position 538,449 of record NW_024962316.1, on the reverse strand, counting down.
ACACATTAAGGGAAAGCCATTAGCAAATCTACAGACTACATGATCCTGTAAAAAACTGCTGCAGTTCAGACCCAAACACCCAGACTTACGTGGGTATTGAGACGATAGGACATGAGCTCAAACTCCCCATCAGGTGGAATGAAAGAAATGGTCCTGTCGTTCTCAAAGCGAGAGAGACGAACGCACTGATGGAACTTCACATCTTCCAGCTCTACCGATTTACTTTTGCCACCTATCAGCAAACACACATATCAACACTGCAGATTGCTGCTCCCATTGCATGAGGTCACATTGCAGTGTTATGTAGCAGAGCAGATCCCTGCTGATATCCTCCTGGTTCAGCCCAGTAGTTTTTCTATCACTCCCAAAGTCCCAGCAGACGAGGCAATGAAGCCCAGATGGTTTCCATACCTACTGTGGTAACCCATCTTCTCTTGGTATTGGCACACAAGACCTAACATGCTTTTCTGCATAGACAACACAAGTCTTTTCATCACAGAATCAATCCTTTCACTTGAACCCCACTTAAGTTTGCAGAGAACACCCATCACAATTCTGAAGGTATTGCTGAAATACTCACGGCCTGTGTTATCAAAGAGAACTTTGTCATTTAAACCAAGGCGAAGCTCTGGCATTCCTGAGAGAAAGACTCTCATCTTAATGGACCCAACTATTTCACTCCGTAATACGTTTCCATTGGCACTGACCTGAAGGGCAATGAAATAAAAGATAAAGGTTGCTGACACGATATGATGTGAGATCAAACTGCAACCACACCCCATCCTCAGCCCCCAGGCCTCCACGGGTGCCTTTCTCCCGAGCAACAACCCAGCACAGTACAGTCAGACCGAGGACAAGGCAGGATTAGACTGAAGGAGGCAGGAAGGATGTGTCAGAAACTCAGCTTTGGGGCTGCTGAGCACAGAGCACAAATTCCAGTAAAGCATCATTTATTTACCTATGGATGTCATTATAGATTGTCAGTCCTAAGCACAGACAGCATCCAGGGCACTCATCGTGGTTAGGCTGATTTTTTATTATATCCTTTAGGTTTTCAGACAGTAAGTTCTTCTCAAGACTTCTACTAATAATTCTCATTAAAAGTTCAAGTAAAAGGTACCCACCAAAAGGTTAACAGACTCTATAACATCCAGGAACACTTCATTCTTCCTATATTTTATCCCTTCTGATCTCCATGAAACAGCATTTGTAACAGTGGCAGGTGGACGTGGAGCTCCTGTTTCAAGTTTGTGACCCTCCTGAGTGATGTACCTGTATAAACACAAAATTAGAACAAAAAAGAAATGTTTGCAGCATCTTTTGTATCGGATTCACATCATCAATAAATCAGTTGGATTTACAAAGCTACACTTTACCAAGTATTAAATATTTTGGTAACTAGAGGAGGAAGCCAAAGCATTTGTTTGCATATAGAATACATAAGACTTTCCCAAGGACTTACAAGTGTAAGCAGTACAGACAGATACTTACTCTTGTAAAATTTTGCTATCAGTGGTTTGTGGGTATCCAAAATCCATAAGCTCATCTAACAACTCATAAATAATAACAAAATTATCTCTAATGCTCTCTTCTTCCAACTCCTTGAAATATTCAGAAAAAACCTGAAACACCAAAAACAGAGGGAGGAGAAAAAAGGACATCAGCTGAGGAACTACAGCACATTCTGAATGTATTCCTATACCTAAGAAGTTTTGGGGAAAAAAATAAAAAATAAGAAAACCACCAAAACAAAACCTATAATTCCTAAAAACCTTTTTGTTCAGATAAGCAGCAGGAAACCCACCTCAATTAGGAGAGAGTTACAGAGCCCTCAGAATAACTCTGATGATTACAAAGCATATTAATATTGGGGAAAACAGTTGTGATGCCAAGTCCAAATTAACCAAACACAGAATCTACAGATGGCACGACTCATGCATCAACGCTTTCCTCCATATTTTCAGGTCTTGTGCAACTTCTCACAGCACCGTGTCACATCCTTGCTACTCAGTTATAAAATAGCAATTCCATTATTAGCCGTTAGGAAGACTTTTCTATAAAATAGTCAAATATAAAGGAAAAATACTATTACTACAGATTCTTTTTAATAAGGTGAAAGCTCTATGCAATTTTATTAGATCCCACTAACAAACAGATGGGAGTTACATCTGCAACTTCCTACTCACCTGAACTACTTTATATAAAAATGAAAACACCAGTGATACACAAGCATTCTTCTTAGAAGTTGCAACAACTAATGAAGGATGTTCAGGAACACGCATTCAAAGTCATTGTGGGATGAAAAAAAATTACTGAATGTGTTTTTAAAAGCATTGTAAAAGGGGCAGCCTGATCTGCTGCCTGATTTAGTGGTGGGCAGCCCTGGCTGAGGCAGCAGGGTTGGGACTGGATGATCTTTGAGGTCCCTTTGACCCAAGCTGTCCTGTGATTCACTCAATGATCTGTCTGCAGCACAAAGGATACGATAGAGGTTGTTATGTTTAATCCACATGAAACGAACTCCTCCATGTGCCAGAATAGGAGAAAGCATTCCCTCTTCTTCCTTTTCCATAAGGATTGGCATAAAATGCTCCACCTCCGACATGTCCACATCCCCACGGTAATTCCGACAGATGAGAACCTACGGGACGAACAATTCCTTACACTTCTCCTTCGAGACATGAAGTCACCATGCAAGACCAACACATGAGATATTTAAAGAGCCTCTTTAGCTGAAAAACCCCAACACCAAGCTTCACTCAGGTCTATGCATCCTACAAAACAAAGAACCAACACACATTATGATTCGAATGCAAATCCCCACGTTTGCAGTCGTATCTCCTAGCGTTACCCCTCACATACGGCTGCAGACACCCCGTTTAAGATGGAAAAACAGGTCACTCTCCTGGGACAAACCGCCTCCCATTAGGGCGGAGATTAATTACCCCAGGCGGGATGCTCGGGAGCCCCGCAGGCAGGGCCGCTCCCCAACTCCTCCTTCAGCACCCGGAACCGCGAGGAGCGGACACGGCGGGTCCGCCTCACAGCTGGGTGCGCAGCGCCGGCAGCAAACAGCGGGCGGGAAGGGGAAGCAGCGGCCGCAGGGCAGCAAGGCCGGGGAGCCCCACCGTGCCGGGCCCTCGGAGCCCAGCGCGCGCCCGACGCTCTCAGTAGCTCGCCTCTCATGCAGCCCGCAGCCGCAGCGCGGCCTCACCTTCCCCTTCAGGTCCAGCACGTAAACGGCGCTGGCCGACATCGCGCCGCCCGGGGCCCCCGCGCCCGATCACAACCACGGCGACTTCCGCTTCCGGCCGGCACTTCCGGCGGGAAGCGGCTGCGCGAGGCGCGGCTGCTGAGGCCCGGCAGCGCGGATGGATACGCGCGATGATCCGCCGGCCGTGCGCTGCTGTTAAATAGTCCGCGGCCGGCTGCGGTCCGCGGAGGAGAGTTGGGAAGGCTGAGGAGCTCGGTGGAATCAGCGGTAGCGGAGGGAAAACGCTTGGGCTGAAGAAGTGCGTGAGGGTTTGTGATGTGATTCACATCCCCTCTGAGGGAGGGCTGTGAGTGTCGGCACACACGGACTGCATGCAGAGCACTGCCCCTGCTGTGCGGGCAAAGGAGCACCAAAACAATGGCTGAAAGCAGCGTTTTAATAAGTTACATCAAAGATACGAGGGTTTTAGAATACAGCAGAAACCACTCCCCCCCAACTCTGAGCGATTTCGGATAGAAATTACACAGTTCTGCAATTTATGAGAGCAGCTGACACAACGTAATGCTGCCACAGAGAATCCTGCTCCTAACGAGACCTGCTGGCATAGGACAAATAGAGGAACATTGCCTGTTGTCTCACAACAGTTGGGTTTGGCCTTAGTGTGGCTTTGAGCACTGAAAAACACACCTCTGCACCTCCATAAGTCAGCAGCCAAGAAGAGACTTTGTTGAGTATTCTGAAACTGAAATACAACAGTACAAGATGATAAATGTTCCGAAGATGCATTGAATATTCAGTACCAAGAACACAGAGGTTTACACGGCAGCCCAGTTTGATGTAAGCAGAACTCCCCATCCAAACGCCGCCGTTCACTTGGTCCAGCTGACTTTGGGAATGTCGTAGTGCTCGGTCAGGGTGTCCAAGTGCCTGTTGAAGTCCTGCGGGACAGAGGAGGCACAAAGCAGTCAGGATCGGAGCATTCACCGACGCTCAGCCCTCCTCACAGCGCCGCGTTTCCCCTGCGGCTCCGCCCGCTGAACCCCGCCTGGCTCCGCTCACCTCAACTCTCTGCTTGTGGGTTTTCGAGGCCTTCTTCAGGATCCTCTCCATTTGCTGTTAGGAGACACGACAGCACGGTTATCGGCGCGTGGTTCCGAGCCCGCCCCACATCCCGTGTGGGTCGGGCTCGGCAGGCCAACCTACCCGCTTCTCCTGCATCTTCTCGTAGGCCACTTGTGCCGGGGTCCGCTTGTCCAGGCCGCGCTTCTTCTCCTCTTCCTGCTTCTTGCCGCTCACGATCTGCTCCAGGATCTGGGCCTTGTCCTTCGCTTTTTTCTTCTTCCTGCGGACATACGCCGCTCAGCGCCCGGCCCCGGGCCCCGGCCCAGCTCCCGGTTCCCCCCCCGCCCCGCCGCTCACCGCTTCCCGGCCCCCGGCCCCGCGCCGCCGCCCTTCAGCCGCAGCGGCCCGCGCTGCACCGCCTCGTATTCCGCCATGTCTCGGCGGCCGTGCTGAGCAGCGCCCCCTGGCGGCAGAGCGGGCAGCGCGCGAGAGCGACGCAGCCACGGCGCTGAGGTCAAAACCGCTGCAGCCCGACCGCGCGCCCCGAGCTGCCCGTCCCGACCCGCCCCGTTCCGCTCCGAACCGACCGAAAGCCAATCGCTGCCGCTTGTCTTAAGGCGCCGGGGTGAGCTGTAGTGCTGCTGCCAGTTCTGCCCTCGCGTTTCACATTTAACTCACAGTTCTGTTCTTAAGTATGAACGATGCATCCTGTCATATTTTCAGTGCAAAGCCATATACGGGCCTGTATATATGTCAGCTTGTCACACTAATGGCCATTTACTAGAGATAATGCGTGTTAATGGAGGAACAGGGGGCCAAGAGGATTGTACAGATGTTGCCCCAAGTACAGCTGACATCAGTGTGTGATGTGGAGAAAAACGAGACAGGAGAGGCAGCGCTGGCAACACTGCGAGCAGCTCCGAGCACTCGGTGCCGGCTCTGAGCGAGGAGAGGCATTGCCAGTTGTCGGGCAGTCTGCCGTACGAAGGCACGGAGATGTGCTGCCCACCAGAAGCATCAGCGCGGCTCAGTGCTGTAACATGAGGCTCTGCGCACACAGGCAGGTGAGTGATGCTGGATAAGAGCCGTGAGTAGCCAGACTGGAGATGTGATGAAGTGCTCCTATGACGGCTGTTTGCGGCCTGTGGAATAGGGAAGCTGGTTATTTGATCCTCTGCTTTACCCGAACCTCATTGTTGCAGCTTTTAATATCTGAATATCCAGGCCTCCTATAAAAGTGACTGAGGAAAGAATGATGGGACAATCAGCGTTCAGAGCTGGACATGGGCAACAAGCAAACCATTTTCACTCCAGAGCAGCTGGATGCATATCAGGTACAAAACAAACCAAGTGAGTCTTTAGACAGAACACTGAATAATGGTGTTGCTGCTGTTTTTTTTAAACAACCTCTTTAAAAATTAGTAACTAAGAGCATTGAATTACAGTGGAGATTTTAGTAAGATACTTTGGTAAGATTCTTACATCAAGAAAGGTTATAAAGTATTCCTAATTATGTACAAAAAGAAAGAGTATTGATCGTCGGCCACGTTATCATTCTGTTTGAGGCACTGTAGTGGAAGAGTCAGGGCCAATGAGTGCTAAAAAGTGCTATTAATATGATGCCTTATTTCACAGGACTGCACATTCTTTACAAGGAAAGAAATTCTGAGGTGAGTCTTGTGTGTTCTGTGTGTAAAATACAAAGATTGCTGCAAAATAGATTATATAAAAGATGAAGTACATTCAAAAGTATTTTTAATGCATTTATACAAAATTGAAGTCATACATTGGACAATGTGAGCTTTTTTCTTTTTTTTTAATGTACAAAAACTACCTATGCAGTCTATCATAAATGAATCCAGTGTTTTAAATTTTCTGTGAAGGTAACATCTCTACACCATAAATATAACAAGGTGTATTTTAGTGTATATTTTGCTGCTGACACCCATGTGCCCCTCATTTCGTTTTAGGACAAGCGCTTCAAAGCGTCCTGTTGTACCTCGGGACATGTTGCCTGTTTTAAGAAGTCATTAATGATTGTATCAAATTTTATTCACATTTCCTTCATGTAAATAATCAGCAGCAGTTACTCGGAGGCTCTTTTTTCTCAAAGCCTTTGTGAACTTCGTCAAGTGCTGCATTCAACCTCTGGCCAAAGGATCTGGTGTTCTGTTCCTATAGGACTAAGACTTTTCACTGAAAACAACTCTTTGGTTTCTGCACCTCTCAAGTGGTCATCAGGCATTGCTTGCTAATTTCTCTGAAGCATGGAGTATGAGTGACAATTTTGTACAGAATATCCCCCTTTAGAACTTTGATGTCTGTGTACGAATTAAATATTGAATAAAATACAAAAGATTCTGTAATAACTGAAATTTCAATCTGCCTTTCCTTGTAGTAAGTAGATGCCAGAGCCATAAGTGTGTCATGAATAAGACATTTATTATTGATAAGAACCCCTTTTAAAATTCTAACCTATTGTTTTGTTGATAACAGCTATGAATGGGATCTTCACACACACAAAGGGATGAGGAAAATAGCAAGCTGACAAAGTGCTGATACATTCAGATGACTGTGCATACATTCTGTCTCTGAACCTGACCGCTATGGAAAAAGTAGAGATACCTGTGGTGAATGAAAACCTGTTAATCTGTTCTGAAAGCCCGAGGGCTTTGTGTTTATCACCAGTTTCACTGTGCTGCTTTTTTAACGTTGTCTCTTCCACTGACGTCAACTACAGAGTACAATAAATGTTATTTAGGGACTGGTTCCATCCTGGCAAAGGATGCAGAGTGTGAAGAACAGGTAAGGCAAACAGTCGTTCTCAGAGGTCTGACAGCTTGTTCCCTCAGCCAGCCTTTCTCTCTCTCTCAGGCTGTTCCACAGATACAGAGATCTGGCCCCGCAGCTCGTCCCACTCGACTACACCAGCAGGCCCACAGTGACACTTCCCTACCAGCTCATTGGCAGCATGCCGGAGCTGAAGGTACGCAGCAAGGAGCACAACTGGAATCAAGTGACACAATTCAGTTCAATCGACCATTTTTAATAATTCATCCAGTTCTAATTACTAAGGGGACGAAATACAAATACATTTTGCTTACTAAAGTCAAGCCTTTCTGGAACCTTCTAATGATTTCCTGAAAACACCCAGAAAGTGCACAGAGGTTAAAGAAGGCAGCAGCTGTGCCTAACAGATTAGACAAAAACATAATAGCAGAAAAAAGGAGTATTTGCCTGACGAAAAGGGGTTACCAGAAAAATTACTGGGCACCAGTTTTCTTATCTGCACTGAAATAAATGTCATAGGGACGACCTTCCCTCAGTGCTGTGTTCTGTTTCCCAGGACAATCCGTTCCGCCAGCGGATCGCAGAGGTTTTCTCAGAGAGCGGAGATGGCAATATGACTTTAGATGACTTTTTGGACATGTTTTCTGTGCTGAGTGAGATGGCTCCCAGAGACCTGAAAGCTTATTATGCTTTTAAAATTTATGGTGAGTGACCCAGGCAAACAGAACCAAAACCAAAAAAAGGGAACGTGGAGGAAAAGCTGCAGCTGTGCACAGGAATGCAAAATGATCCATTTTGTGACTGTAATGGTTTCTAGTTTGGTATGTCTTCATACAGCATTTCTCTCTGCTTACATTTGAATGCCCACTCTTTCTCCTAGAAACTTCTGGACCCTTTCATCCTATTGTCTCTTATTTATTTGGGATTAGGATTTACTAAAAAATTTGCAAACTGAAAGTATCTTCAGCTTTCAAGAACTGATAAAACATGTAAGAAACAGTTCTGTCTGAGAAGCTGCTTTGAAAAGTGAAAGGGAAGGGATTTGGCTGCCCACGAAGCGGTGGGGTTTGGGCTGGGTTTGGCTGTGAGGGGGAGATCACGCCTCCAGCGCTTTTCTCTAAGGGCAAATTCATTTGTTGTTACTTTCCCCAGGATCAGCCACAGCCAAACAGACAAAAAAACCCCACAACCAATCGAAACAAAACCCACAAAACAACTTTTTTTTCTTACATTAAGTAGTACACGATTGAGCACAGCCTTTAAGTGAACCCCACCAGAACTGGACAGCTGTTATCTTCCCTTCTGCTCTTTCGTGCCTCTAGTTCAGTAGTGCTCATTTGCTAGAATAGCTTAATTATGGCTTGACTATAATTAACCACTGCGCTATTTACGATTGTTACCTTTGGTACAACAGGGAGACACAAGATTGTTATTTTGTTGCTACATGTTTATACCAACACACATCACTTCCCTTCTCGTTTGATCGCTCTAAAACGAATCGTTACTTGCCTGGAAACCAAACCCTTCCTATTGGCTCTTGGCAGTCAGCCATGCGGAGTGCTGTTTTTCTCACTCTGAATTCTTTTTGTTTCTTCTGACAGATTTTAACAATGATGATTACATATGCAAATCAGACTTGGAGAAAACTGTGAACAAATTAACCCGCAATGAACTCACCCCAGAAGAAGTCAGCCTTGCATGCGAGAAGGTGATTTATGAAGCTGATCTGGACAACGACGGAAAGCTTTCTTTGGAAGACTTTCAGCATATGATAATTCGAGCTCCGGATTTCCTCAGGTAATATTGGATTTCAGTTTGTAGCACCCAACTGCTCTACTGGAAGCTGTGAAACACGCTTCGGCTGCTCAGTGGTTACAGATCTCTGCTCTTCCCTAGCAGTTTTGGTAGAGTTGCCCACCACAAAGACTGGGAAAACATGCATGAGAAAGCATGAAGGCTTGCATTTGTATTTCACTGTTGCTTTTCGAACCTCCTGTGTCCTTTTTACATGATAGAACCTCCTACTAACTGAGAAAGTTAATATTATCATGCAGGCTCCATTGATAAATAGCTGAGAAAAGCTCATTCAATGTGCAATGTGGCCCAAGCATGCTTTCTGATATATAAAACAGCATTCCAAATCTTGCATTTATTTAATGGAACAATTCTTTGCAAGTGATTTGAAAAATACTTTCCAACTTAAACTACAGTTTTAGGAGTAATGACAATGAATCCCTTTGAATGGAGTAAAGTGATTCGTAAGTGATTTTGCTTCCTTTTTTAACAGCACATTTCACATTCGAATCTGAACGTAGCAAAACATAAAGATGAGAGCGCTGCTTCTTGAACAGTTTGGAAGTGGAACCGGTCACAGAACTCACCTCCTTAAAAGGAAAAGTTCATCTTTATTGGATTTTCCCTGTTACTCCACAACAGTGTTTCTATGAAATTGCCTGTTCCCACCTCCTTCCCTCACCAAAGCAGTGATGTGGAAAAAAAATGTATTTTTTAAGCTGGGGAACCACCAGGTATGGGGCTGTATGAAATTACAGCTTCTTAAACAAAGGCCCTATGAAAATACCCTTATATCCATTAAAAACCCCACGTTACGGACTCATGCTGCATGCAGGAATCTCTGTACTGTTCCTACTGAACTTCTCCTTTTTCCCTGAGACAAAGCTAGCTCTAGGTTTAGGAAAACCTCCAGAACTTGGTTTTCCTCAGAGAACACAGACTGAGAAGGTGCTCAGCTCCAGTTCTGAGGTTCAGAGAATGCCACCTACTTCAAAAATAGATTCAAAAACAGGATGGTTAATCTAAACTGTGTAACCAGCTCCTCTGATGTCCTTTAACAGCCTTAACAAATGATTCAGTCAATCAACTGGCCCAACTATTCTCCTAGTGTGTCACTGACGCCTGATGCAGGTTCTAAGATGGATAAAGGGAAGATTTATTCAGAATTTACAATTTACAGCTTAAACAATTAAAAAAAAAAACAAACAAAACCAGATCCTATCCTGTGTTGGCACTCTTCCCTGTTTTTGGCAATAGTTTTCCACAAAAGGACCTGTGTTTTAATGATGAACCAGACTGATAAACTGATTTTTTAAAGTTCTCTTTTCATAAGAAGTTTATTTATGCAGTGCTCAGGGTCCTGTACAGAGTAAAAACATACATACTGTAATAAACAACAGTTCTGTCTTTCATACAAACATCAAAATCAACGTGGGAAAGGTGGCAGCCAAGAGTGGGCCTTCTAAGCGCAGTTTACAGTTGCTTATGAAAATATTGCGAGTGTTAAATTCCCCTCAGAACGAAGTCATGAGTCCCAGCTCACGCTCAGCTCAGAGCTCAGTTCCTGCAGGGGCTGGAGAGCAGCCTGCTGCACTTTGATCAGCTTCAGAAGACAAAAACTCCAAGCATCAGTGAAAGAAATGGGTCAAAGAATAAAGCAGCCTGAAATAATCAGACTGCGATTACCATTAATGTTCCATCGAACAGAGCTTTATTTCATCTATAAATGAAGACACACCTCAGTCACCATTCTTTCCAAACCCCTGTGAACTTGTAGCAGAAATGGAGACCATTCTTTCAGCGGTCATTTGTCCATTTCCCCTCCAGCATAACCTCCATCCATTTCATGTCCAAGAAAACAAGAAATCCCGGCAGCTTTTGAGCATGAGCATCAGCCAAACCACCACCACAGCAATAAAACCCCTTACAGTTGTCAGTAAGATGATTACTATCCCACACGAAAGGAGACCAAATAATTCCCAGCAGCAGCAATGAGACTTACAATAATCCATAGGATTTATAAATCTGAGGCTGAAAGCCTGATGGCAGCACGAGGCTCTGATGTCGTGGGACATGAGATGTGCTATCAGCACAGGAACTGGACAGGCAGCGTCAGCACTGCAGCAGCAGTTCCAGCATGCACTGCAAATCAGCTGACAGGTCTGCACCCAAAAGGGTGAAATCTATCCAGCATGCTGCAACCAGCCTCCAAAGTAAGGTCAACCACAGAATGCTACGATCCTCATCGAAGTAAAGGAATTTGAGAACATGCTCAAAAATGGGTTTGTTTCTCTACAAACCAAGTGTTAACTGATTACCTGGCATTTTAGTGATATTTAGATGTAGAAAATGTGTGGCAAGCACATTCTCAGCTTTTCAGATCTACTTAAATTCCTGTTTTATAGATTCTGTATCCAATTTCAGATTTGTTCTTAGTTAATGAAAGCTTACATATAAATGCATTCCTGCATTCGGAGACACAGAACCTTTTTGAACATTGTGTTTTTGTAATGTTCGTGCTTAAGAAAACACAGTAATTAAATTACGTGATGGAAACGTCAACTACATGTTGTATTTATGCCAGATTTGATGTCAGCATTTGGCAACACGTAGCCAAGCAGAAATGCCACTGCGGCGTTTTTAAGCTCTCCCTGCCCCATACTTGCATTCTAGGTTTCATATTGTTTACACTGCTTCCATTTCTGCATGGAGTGCAGACTGCAGGAGCACAGCGATGGCTGCAGGTCGCAGTGACTGCACAAATTCCTGAGATTGGGCAGTAACACAGCTGTTCACTGAGCAAAACCCATCGGATCAGAAAAGGAAATCATGCTGTAAGTTGTATTATATCGACACGGGCAACAGCCAGCGTAAGTTTGACCAAAGGTGTTCACAGACAAAGAGCTTTTAATGCAAAAGGGTGACATAAGATTTAGCAAATGGAGGCTGACAAACAACGTGGTTTGTAAGTTAATGCGGTATTTCTTTCCTATCTGAAGGCAAACAACTGAGATGCTGTCCGGGGCAAGGCCTGCTGTCGTGGTGCACAGCCTGCTGACAGCAGGGCAGACTGAGCACTGATTTGCCCAGTCACTTCCTGACGTAACTCTGGCTGCAACATCTGGCTACATTAAAAGGGGTGGCAGGATGTGAGACAATCCACGTGTACCACTAAGCCAGAAACAAAACATGAGGCAGATCTGATTTAAGCACCTCAACTCGGCACCATAAGTCCTTGCAGTCTTTTTTTCTTAAAAAAACCCCCAAACATTCTTATCTCAGGGTAGCAGCAGTGCTTGTCCAGGCTGTCCCTCTGTAGGAACTGTCCTTTGAAGCACCAGAAGGTTCTTCAGTGCCTTTATGTGATTTTATCCTACCAGAACATCTGTGTCCCACTGACTGTGCTGCACTGTCACCAAGTCCTCACGCTAAAAAGCCACAAGCAAACAAAACAAACATTACAAGGTTCTGCTTGGAGGAAGGTTTCACATATAAATTTAATAATGAACAGAGCTCATTTTAATCTGCTATTAAAAACAAGTTGGTGGCATTTAAAATGCATTTTTAAGCCAGTAACTCACACGGTACAATTTCCTTTTTCCTTTTAGAAAGCAGGCAGTATTCCTGGTGAGTTCAGCTGCATGCTGCAGATAAGTTTAAAAATCTATCAGATTTATAATTAACTCCAGTAACACTTAAGAGTGCTCCTCTGAGGCCGAGACAGATTACCAGAAAACTGAAGAAAACAAAGCTGGTAAGTAATCATTATTAAATCATTAACTTTAAAGTGAGCTTTAATTTTATCCTTAAGTGCAGTTTTCAATGTAAACAAAGCAGCACATGAACAGTTCCAGTGAGTTGCAGGACACAGCTGATACGTTCGCTTGGGTTAAATATACCATAACTCCAATTACTGACAGCAGACTTCTAAGCACATTGCTCTTACTGGCTCCTTTTATTAATCTAATTAGTCAGGCTTACAGCCTCTCAAATGAGAGCAATTAGTTACCCAGGTGCTTTACTAGGCTGTTACATTTTATACAATGGAATGTAATCGACGTGTTGGTAAGAATAAATATTTCCACTGAGGACTAAACATCATTTGCATTGATGCATGCTATTAACAGGTTGCTGCTGCTTGAAATCTGCAATGATCAATACATGGCAGCAAGGCAAATCTCAGCTTTAAAAGTTTGTTTTCAGAAAGTGTTCATATGTGCAACATTTATTTGCATATGTGAGCAAGTGTGCATCAGATCACACAGCTGGAAGCAGTGCAAGACATTTTCTGGTCACAATTTATAACTAGCTTCTACATCAGGACAGATCGGGGGCCTTTTCAACTAGAGAAGGAAGAGCTGCTCCCTGGGGTGTCCAGGTGGGATACGTGTCCCTGGGGGCTGTTTCCCCAAAAACCGAGTGCAGAACATCTGCAGCTCTCCTGCTGGATGTGCAGCCCGCTTAATTAAGTCTGGTCATCTGTAACCCAGCTAAAGGAACTCCTGGCAGTGCGGAACCAGCACCCCTACAGCACACTTTGCTTTCCCTAAAAAACAGATTCCTTTCAATTTCCTTTAAACTCCACTTGTACTCATGGATTGTCTACAACAACACAGCTGAGTAAGAAGAGCAGCTCGAGGAGTTGTCTCCCTAGTAGCAAGGAGTTGTGCAGAAAGCTTCCTTATAGCCTCTGGGAAGGCGCAGCCCGGACTGCCTACGTGAGTGCATTCATCGTTGCTTTGCTGCAGCTGCTTTATATGCATCCAGACACAGATCTGCAGATGTACCAAGTACATGCACCTGTACTTTATTGATATTGGCATTTCAGTTTCTGATTTTGATTATAACTTCATCTTTCTAATTTGGATACGCTAGAGATACAAACAGTGAGATTGAAGCCTGTCAGCAGAGGTGCTCTTACAGGTCACGTTCGATCTGTGCTCCTCTGCCACACAATGCCTGCCCAGTGGCAATCTGACAAAAATAAACTTGTTTCATCTCCAAAATTGAAGAGTCAGACAATTACTAAAATAAACAATTTCTTATTCAGATGGTCACAGAGTGACAAGGTTTGCTGGAAACGCTACAGTCCACAGACAGAGAAGTCTCACTCAGAGCAGGCACAGTCCAGTTGGGCTGAGCAGGCGCTCAGATTAAGGCTGTGTCCCTCACAGAAGAACACATCGGAAAAAGCTGCTTTTCTTTTGCTGGTCTGGTGTGATTTTGACTCCCTGGTTGCTGCCCTGTGGGCTATTGCCTTCCTGAAGATGCAAAGAATTTCAGTTACTTATTTATACTTAACAGCTTCTACTGCCTATATTTCAACTCTACGTTTTGATGAATCAAATCTGTAATTATACAAAAAATATTACTAGAAATCAGCAGGAGCTTTCACTCATTTATTTGACCCTTCGGTTGCATCAGCCTCTGTGAAAAGTCAGAGCTGCACATCCTACTTTTGGCTTTGACCAACAAGCACAGAGCCTGCTCTCCTTTCCATCAAGCCAAAGACAGCAGAGACCACAAAAGTTACAGGACGTGTTTGGTTTGTGCTCAGTACGTCAGGGTGTTGGTACAAGTAGAAGTGATGGGATTTTCTTCATGAAATGAAGCTAACAAAGTGTGAAGCAGACCTTCCATACTCTAACCTTATACCATTCACTTTTCCTGACTGCAGGAGCAAGAAATACCGTTAGCAGCTCTCCTCTACCACTCATGTGGCTTTCTAAAAAACACACTGAAAAATTTTGTTCAGAGAACATCAACCACTGCAGCTGATTCGTGAAATGCAGACACAATGGTTTATAAGCCATGGGCAGAGCACAGCTCACTGAAACTAAAGACAACCTCTGTGACCTTCAGCGCGTTCTGGTCAGAGGCCACGAGAGGCCATTTGCTGTGATGCAGTTCTTGGTGTTAATTCTTACGTTTTTTCCTCTCCATTTAAACACAGCTTAGCCTAAGTAGAAGTCACTTACCAACTTCTTGTCCATTTTTGCTTTGATATCTCTGGCAAGAGTGAAAAATGCCTGCATAAGGAAAACAGTTGAAGGAATGCAGTTAATAAAACACGCTCTTAGCTGTTTTGTTTAATAATAATCTGCCCTCCTGACTTTAGTAGCCCATGTGAAGTATCTGCAGTTGAGTTTCGCACCCAGTCAAGAGGGGCAACTGCTCTTACTGCTGATCTGCACACTTTATAAGATAATAAATACAAGAGAAAGGTTGCAGTACTTACATTCTCTATGTTTATATTTGCTTTTGCGCTGGTCTCCATGAATTTAATTCCAAAGCTCGCTGCAAGCTGAACAAAAGCAGGTTTGGTGTTAGTTGGGTGGCTGCAGGAATGGCCATAAATGCAATGAACAGCCATTCCTAAATGCTCTTCTTTCTTTGGCTGACAATTCAGCCAGTTACTTGGCATCTAACATGTCTCAAGCAGATAATCCATCAGCATTCTACACAGACTCATCTTTTTGTTGGACTGGGAAAATATTTTGCAACTGCAGCTTGGGAAGCATTCAGGAGCTGCACTCAGAAGTACCAGTGAGCCACTGAGGAAGCACACACACAGTAATGAATGCTGCTCTTACACTCTGACAGCTCTGTCAGCACACCTTAAAGTGGGGACACTGCGGGGCAGGAGGTGCATTCACTGCACGGACCAGGGAATGATAGTAATGACTGCTTCAGAAGTGGGAAATTAATGAATAAAAGGTATTTTAATGTTCATAAAGAGGACTTCATTGCTCAGCTCAGGAGAAAGTGCATGAAGACCAAATCCAAGAGGGAACATCACCATGCCTCAGTTCTCTGAGAAGAACTGCATCACTTCAGACCAGGTTCTCCTGAGGCTGCAGCACAGACTGCTTCTGCTCAGGCAGCAACTGCATCAGTGCTGGCAGGAGGGAACTCAGCAGGCTTTACAGACACCCCGGAGCACCGCCTTCGCACGCTGCCTTCACCCTCAGCACCCGGGCGCAGCACAACGGGGCGCAGCCTGTGGCACTTACCTTCTCCCCTTGCTCTCTGGAAACTTGTCTTTTGTCATTTGCATCACATTTGTTCCCAAGGATCATTTTTTCGACGTCTGGAGAGGCATGCTGAGATAGAAACAGATAAAAGAAAGGACTTCTGCTTATGTCTTACAAGTACTGCCAAAAGATGAGGTGTCCATCAGGAACTAAAAATGGACACGCTGGTGCTAAGCACTCTCTGTAGGTGTCTGAGCTGCACAGCATCTGACCCCAGCACTGCACTGCAGGCACCGACTGCTCCGTGCTCAGCTCTGAGCTCACTTGTGCCAGGAAAACAAAATCAAAAGCACGCTCTGTACGCACGCACAACAAATTACTGTTAGCCAATGCATTCCGGCAGTTATTCCTGATTTTCTTTTCTACTTTGAGTTTGAAAGCAACATTTCTGAAGTATTTAGTTTCTAACTGCTTTTGGAAGGAGAAACAGCACCTTTAACATCAAGTAAACAGAGGAATTACCTCTTCGATGTTCCTGACCCAGTTCCGAATGTTTTCGAAAGACTTTTCATTGGTGATGTCATAGACTAACATAATGCCCTAAGGAACAAGGAGACAGATACCTCTTTCAGCGACCACCAGTCTAAGCAGCAGTTAAAAGACCCGTCCGTATCAGAAGGGACAGATAAAGAAGAGCTGTTTCAGCACAACCCGGAACGTCAGCGCGCGCTGTGCGACGCGGCGACGGGGCGTGAGCTCGCACTGAGTCACGGCGGCCGCCCAGCGCCCAGCGCCCGGCACCGCACCGGCACTCGGCCAACTGCAGGGCGGTTCCGCCCGCAGGCCGCGCTCTCTGCTGGAGCCGAACCGCCCGCGCCGCGCTCCTACCATGGCCCCTCTGTAGTACGCCGTTGTGATGGTGCGGAATCGCTCCTGCCCGGCGGTATCCCTGCAAACAGACAGAACGGGGGCTCGCTCACCTCCCACCTCAGTGCTCACATCGCGCGGCGGCGTTCACGTGCACTAAAACTGCTTTTGTTTTGACGACAACCAGCTGCCGAAAAGCAAAACCGCACGCAAAAGTAACGGCGCTACGCCGCAGCACCGACACCGGCTGTCAACGCGTGGAGCTCATAAACGAGCCTTACCATATCTGCAGCTTGATTCTCTTGCCATCTAGCTCTATAGTTCTAATCTTAAAATCAATGCCTGGAACGAGAAACAACTGAATTACTTTTACTTTCTACAGAGAACCAAACAAGGTTTTCCCTCTGGTACCCCCGCTCCGGCTTCGCCGCCTTCCCACGAGGAAAGCGAGCGGAGGCCGCCCGGGGAGCCGGGCTTCGGGCCGCGGCTCAGCGCCGCAGGGAGCGAGGCGGCCCGCACCGCACAGCTCGGCAGCGCCGCCCGCGGGGGCTGCGGCACCACTCGGCCCCGCGCACCGATGGTGGAGATGAAGGTGGCGTTGAAGGCATCCTCGGAGAAGCGGAAGAGCGCGCACGTCTTCCCCACGCCCGAGTCGCCGATGAGCAGCAGCTTGAACAGATAGTCGTACGTCTTCGCCATGTTCCCGGGCGCCGCCCCTGCGGCACCGCCCGCCCCCCGCGCCGCCTCACGGGCCGCACCCGCCGCCCGTCACCGCCCGCAGCGCGCCGATTGGTCGAGCGGAGCGCCGCGTCGCCGCCGAACCCGGGGGGCGGAGCCCCGAGCCGCCGCTCCATTGGACTCCGCTCGCGGCGTAAGCGGCCGCGCGATTGGTCGCGCTCCCCGCCGCGCGCGCCCGGCGCGACGTCACTTCCCGCCCCGGGCGGAAGTCGAAGCCGGAGGGAGGGGCCGGGGCGCGCGGGCAGCGTCACGTGGCGTGCCGGCTCGTGACGTCACCCGAGGGGCGGCGCGGCGCAAGGAGCGGAGCGGCGGGGTTACGAGAAAAGCGTTTAATGCGCGCGGCGCCCCGCGGAACCGCGCCGGGCTCCGGTGTGTCGGAGCGCTGGGGGCGGCGGGGACGCGCTGAGGGCGGGCGGCGCTTTCGGGCCGCGGGGTTCCGCTCGGCGTCATATACAGTTCAGTTCGTTTAACGTCTGGTCCAGCGTCTGGTGCAGCCCCAGGTTCTCCTCCTTTGCTTGAGCGAGTTTGTCTGGTGAGAAGGGAGAAAAGAATAGACTTAAAACAGACGATGCGGCTTTGCTCCTCGAATTAAAAACGTACCGTGAGATTCACGGGAAACAACGCGGCTTTTCTTTTGCCGTCGCTCTCACAATGAGGTGCTGCTGTATTTACTTACAGCGTCATCACTGCTGTATTTTCAGCGGGTTATAAGGAAAGAAAGCCCCAAAGCTGAAAGGTAGAGGGATCTGATTTTTATTGAGTTCTTACAGAGAAGGATCAGACCGAAGGATCGCTTTAGGACTGCACAGAACGGCAGGAATTACAGGCAGGAAGAGCATAAGAGATGCAGCAGGTGGCACCGCCGAGAGGAGCAAACTACAGCGAGGTCATGTCATTGAGCGCGTGGTCCAGCTCCTCGCTGATTGCTTTGTACTTCAGCTTCTGAGCGTACAGCTCGTCTGCCGGGCAGTGGAGAGCAGCCAGAGGGAAAGGCGGACAGCAGAGGGCACGAGGACAGGAGAAGGCAGCAAGCAAAGCAGTTGGAGGGGAAAACAAAAGACGAAAACAGATCTGTGATTGAGCAGCAGTGCGAAAGTAGGAATACGTAGAAATAAGCTGCCAGGCCAGGCGTTTCATCTGTGCTTTTTTAAATAAATCTCACCGTCATTTTTCAGTCATCAGGCTAACTAGCGTTATGATTTTGTTACTAATTGAAATGGTTCTTAAGATTCTACGTGTGTGAGTTGGCCAAAAAGTTTTGTTCACAAGGTTTTGAACGAGAATCTCTTCCAGAGCCACGAGGCAGCACAGCCTGCGCAGCCCACCGGGACAGCAGGGGGATGCTTCTGTCCTTTCCCAGTAAGATACAACACCCATTTTAAAAGCAATGCGTAATTCCATACCTTCCAGATCATCAATGGACTTCTCCAGTTTGGCAACTGTTCTCTCAGCAAACTCGGCACGAGTTTCAGCCTAGGAATATTAAATAGAATAACTGAGCGCTGCTAAAAAACGCCGCCAAAGCCGCCTGGGGAGGGCTGGACTCACCTCTTTAAGCTTGTCAGAGAGAATCTTGATTTCCTCTTCATACTTATCTTCCTTTTCCGAGTACTGTGGAAGCAATACACACTCCTGAAGGGCAGTTGCAGCAGCAATAGATGTTTATGGAAACGTGATCTATTTACAACTGCTTTCCTTTTCACAACAGCTGCATGCACTCTGCGCACTTCTGAGACACCTCAGACTCTGATTTCTGTACCATCACCGTGAGCCTGATGATGTCCAAACCACTTCATGCATCAATTTAGACTTTATTTTCTCGTGCAGCACAAAACAGCTGAATGCGCAGAGAGAGATGATGCAGCATTATTGATGGCCTCTTGGAACAGGAAGGCAGGTAACCCCTCTTCATTTCTTTGCATTTCTGTGCATTTTAATTACAGGTTTTGACCTTGTCCCCATCCTGTAGTTTACTGAAAGAACCAACCTTTTCAGATTGAGCTTCCAAAGACTTCAGATTGTTTGTAACATTCTTCAACTCCTCTTCAAGGTCACTACATTTACTACAGGCCAAAAAAAAAAAAAAGAAAAGAAAAGAAAGTAGAGGTCACCACTCTGCTGCAGTTTGATTTTACTTAGAAGAAGTCTAAAAATATATGTTTAAAAAAAAAAAAATAGTTAAGTTTGAAAGCAGGAAGTTGGGCACATGGGGCACAAAGCCATTTCCAAGCACTGTGTGCTCCCCCATGAGTAGATTTTTCCCTCGAGATGTTTGAGCCTCCATTCTAAACCTGCAGCTGTGTAAACTACTCACACTTCGGACACCTCTGCGCGCTCTTCAGCTCTTTCCAACTCCCCCTCCAGAATCACCAGCTTGCGGGCAACCTGAGAAGAGAGCACAGCGTTCACACGGCGCTGATCTGCCCCTGCTTCCCTTCTGAGCAGCGACAGCGCAGCGCAACGTTTGTGCACAAATGAGACACACATTTTTCCCAAAGTCAGACTTTGCAGTTTTTATAGAATCAAATACCTACAATGCTGCAAAAGTCACAATTAAAATTACTCCTTTTAGGGAGTATTCTAAAGGTGCACCATCACAGTGTGAGAAATGTACAAAAAATGATCAAAGCGAAGAACACCAATGTTGTCCTTGGGTCTCCCATCATTCTATCAGTTCCCCTTCTACACATTCCTCACCTCTTCATATTTGCGGTCGGCCTCCTCAGCAATATGCTTGGCCTCCTTCAGCTGCATTTCCTGAATTTCCATTTTTTCTTCATCTTTCATTGCTCTGTTCTCAATAACTTTCATTCCTCTGCAGAAGCCAAAGCAATTATGCTGACCGTAGAAACACTTTAGCAATTTTGTATCAAAAGCCCCCAAGTGGAATTCAATATTTGTAACCAAAAAGGGCCCCATTACAACCAACCCTCAGGTTCTTCCAAGCTGATAGAATTACTCATTTAAAGTAGTTTTAAAAGAGAAAAAAAAAGGCACCTGAAGTTCAGCGTCTGCAGAGCACGTTAGCACACGCAGATGCTGGAACGTTCTGTGTGTATTTGATTTTATCCTTTACACAAAATGAAAAGAAGGAAAGAGAGAAAGCGAGGGAAGCCCAAAGGGAAGGTTACCTCTCGCTCTCATCCGCCGCTTTTTCGGCCTCCTCCAGTTTCTGTAGGGCTGTGGCCAGGCGCTCCTGGGCCCGGTCCAGCTCCTCTTCCACCAGCTGGATGCGTCTGTTGAGCGCCGCCACCTCGCCTTCCGCCTGCAGACACAGCAGGGAGCTGAGCCCCGCGCCGCACCGCTGCAGCACAGCGGCTCTCAAACCCTTTTCCTCTCTCCCCGCTTTTTGTTTGTTTAAGCAATGGCATCTCAGGAATGTCAAGGTACACAGCACTGCTTCCCCCTTCCTTTTTTTGCTGGTACTCCTCATTCCTGGCACACAACAAAGGACCCAGCACTGATAAAAACGGACAGATCTACCTGCAGACCTCAAACTCAAACGTAATGCCTTGTTCCAAAGCCTTCATGTCTGGTTGTAAACTCTTGGTTCCATCACAGACTGATGGTACCGGCCCTGCACAATGAGCAGCAAATGCAGCCCTTCTGCTCAGCGAGGCAGGGCCAGCTGCAGAGTGAGGTGCTCTGCTTTGTAACAGAAATAGGGCAAAATTAAATACGTGCTGAAAATAAATCCTTTTCCATCACTTCCTGTGGTACTTAAGGAGCTGTGCAGCAAACAGTTTGGAATGAGGTCGGTGTCATTCAGAAAGCCAAGCAGCAGTTAACTGCTCATTCCAAAATCACTACACAACAAACGGAGATGCCTGCCTATGCACGATGCAAACAGATGAGCGTTCATAAAACATCGTGTTTATTAAGACACGGCTCCTTTAATCGCTTCATCTTTGAAGAGAAAAGCCATACTTTGGTAAGGCCGGGATCGCTCAGCTAATCAGTGTCGTGTGTCCCTAACCCTGTCGTGCCACCCTTCCCAGAAAGCAGCGCTGGGGGCTGCGGGCAGAGCGCTCCTCGTTACGGCTGCGCAGACTCCCGTGGCGGAGCAGCTCCCCGCCGCTTCCAGCCGCTCCTCAGCCCGAGGACGCGGTTTCCCCTCGTGAGGACGCTGGGAGGAGCTCAGCGGCCGACCCGGCTGGCAGCCGACGCCCGACTCCGGTCCCGAGCCGCCCGGGCTCTGGTTCGCTCCGTGTTTAACTTACTGGGTTCACACACAAGGCATCGCTCACGCAGCACTCTGGCATCCGGTCCGAGCACCGCCGCTTCTGGCTCCGGCCGGGCCGCTCCCACCGACCGCGATCCCGGAGCCGCGGCGCGGACCCTCGGGAGCCGCCCGGCCCCACCTCTGCCGCAGCCCGCGCTCCATATACGGTAAAACTAACTCGCCGACATGCGATAAAATAGCAGGAAGATGCCGTGCGGGCTGATCGCACACAGACCTAAGTGAAACCAGCTGTCCGGCCCCGGGAGAGCGGCACGCTGCTGGAGAGCTCCCATTTCTCAGGGAAAACCGGGAGGGAAAAGTTATTTTCCAGCAGTTCGGACATTTCCCAGCTGTGCCTGAGCCGGCGGCGCGGCGCCGGGGCGGGACCTCCCCGCCCGTTGTCATGCAGCGCTTTTTCCCAGCGAGCGGCCGCCCCGCCCGCAGCCCGCAGCCCGAGCCCGGCGCGGTGCCCGCGGTGGAGAGCGGAGCGCGGGGAGGTGCGGGGCGCACCGGGTGCAGCCAGAGAGAGAGCCAGAGACAGGAAGGAAGGAGCGGGCAGCCCGGAGAGAGCGACCGAGAGAGGCGAGCGGGCAGCCGGCGGTCTCACTTTCTCCCGCAGGTCCCGTTCCAGGTCCAGCTCCCGCTGCAGGACCTGGGCGCGATCCTCCGCCTCGTCCGCCTGCTGCTGCAGGCATTGGATCTTCCTCTTCACCGCTTCCAGGGAGCTCGGCGCGGCCATGGGCGCGGCGGGCAGGGCGCGCGGTGCTGCACGTGGCGGCGCGCGGCCCCGCGCCTTTCAATGGGCCGATGACGTCACGCGGCGGGAGGTGGGGTGGTGACGTCAGCAGAGGAGCGGCGCGCGGGAGCCCCGGCACGGCCGCGCCCCGAGGACGCCGAAGCGACGCCGGCCGCGTCCGGGCCCGTGGTGGCGCGGGAGGAGCGGAACCGGGCCCGGCAGCTCCGGGCGGTGCGGGGCGGGGCGGCGCGGTGCAGCCGTGTGCCGAGCGGAGCCGTGCGCCAAGCGGGGCCCCGGGAACGCGGCTCGCGTATAGCGGACGCCCCCCCGGCTGCCGAGCGGCTCCGTCCCTCCCGCCCGGCGCCCCGTGCAGTGCCGTGTGCCGCTGCGGCAGCGCGGGGTGCGGAGCGGGCAGCGCGGCGGGCGGCAGCC
Organism: Lagopus leucura; assembly: GCF_019238085.1. Taxonomy (NCBI): domain Eukaryota; kingdom Metazoa; phylum Chordata; class Aves; order Galliformes; family Phasianidae; genus Lagopus; species Lagopus leucura. The sequence continues at coordinate 515,620 of NW_024962316.1, read as the reverse complement.
GGACGTACCTGAAACGTAGCGCCGCTTTCCCGTCCCCTGACCGAGGTACTGCAACAAACAACGCCCGGTGATTCGCACCGGCCCCGTCCCACACACACAGCAAAGCCGGGCGCAGCCGGCTGTGGGTACATACATCCGTGGCCTTCTTTTCAGCCTGCTCCAGCTTTTCCTGGGCATCTTTCAGAGCCTCGGAGTATTTATCCAGCTCATCTTCGGTTCCTTTCAATTTTTTCTGCAGAGCTACCAGCTCGTCTTCGACCTTTCAAGAGAAAAAAAAGGAATTTGGATGGATTACCACAGAGACGTGGCTACAACTTCTCCCTTAGTTTTCATATCATGGAGTCCCAGAAGACCCAGGGCCGGCAATGTCTGCCTGGCAGCGGATCCCAGGGAAGACGATTAAAGCACGCTGTCCTCTAGCAGCACAGGATGTAGCTCAGTGCAGAACTTGGCATCGTCCCCTTTACACCTCATTTGTGTTTTGGACTCCACAATATCCTGCAGTTCTACAGCGCATTTTACAATGTTTTAAAATTATGTCCTTGTGCTTGTTGTGACAGAATAACTCAGGACTGTTAGGAAACTCTTTGACTGTGGTACACTTCTAAGAACAGTTCTAAGCTCTAAGGACAGTTCTAAGGTCTAAGCCGTTCCCTGCTGCAGCTCTGCACATCAGAGGGGTGGTCAGAGGGCCCCAGACAGCCCCAACCTCCACCATCCCAGGTCCAACCTGGCCATCGAGGTGCTCTCCATCCCGCACCATATAAATCCATGCTGTGCACTACACAGAACTATTTATACCCTGCAGGGAGAGCGGTTAGTGACGAACCGCCTCACACTCCCAAGGAATTTGCATTATCAGGAGCTGCTGCTGATAAGGGTGCGCCTGCAGTCCATCTGCTCCCGCCTGCCATTTGCAATACAAAGCAGTTCAGTCCGTAGAGAAAACTGATTTAACCATTTGACTCTGCTTTCACCTAAATTTAGAGTGTCAAACAGTTCACTCTAAACAGTTCATGTTTCAGTACGTGTATCTTCTTCATTCTAGCATCCAGGACAGCTTTACCAGCATTCCTGGCAGCGAGCTGTTCTTCAACACAGCGACATTGCTGTACTTTTGTTTAGAATAACCTCAGTGTGAGAGCACTGAACACGCTCCCCTGGGTGCTTCAGCAGGGAACAGCAAGCAGGAGGAAGTGATGCTTCCTTCATGTATGACATTAAAATCCCTGTGTGCGCCTGTGTTAAAAAAACAGTAATAAAAGAGGTGGAAAACTGGGTACAATTCAGAGAAGAGAAGGCAGATCAAAGCCTTATTTCCTCTATTTCACCTTTCATTGCAGATTACCCTCATACTTAACAGTTCCCAGAGATGCGCCGTTCAGTCTGTAGGAAGTCACCTTTGCTAACTGCATGCAAAGCGCGGTTCAGCATCGCATCACCACTAACACTGAATACCATCTGCTGGGGCTGCTATGCCACTGAGCTCAGGAAGGGGGCCGGCGTTGCCCGGCAGAACCACATCTGAGCTGCATCTCTCAGGCTGTGGAAGATACAGCGACCGCATTCACGCGGTGCTGCGTGGAGCCTGGAGCCTCCGAGCGCAACAAAGAGATGAAGCGCTTTCCGTGAGCTGGGGTGGAGCAGGAAGGCGGCAGCAGTTCGCCTTTTTGGAAACTTTTTTTTGAGGCGCTTTAGCTACACGGATGGCCAATTAAAAATGTAATTACATCACCCAAAGATCTCAGATTGGACAGAAGAAACACTTGGCCAAATAATTATGTACACGGCAATCTGGAAGAAGCAGCAGAAAGAAACACATTTAGAGAATATAAAAAGATACGAGCATTCTTTTATAGAAGCTCAGTAACAAATTGGAACATGGTGAGCAAAACATTTAAAGATCATTCTGAAAGTATTACAGCTCAGAATTGAGGTAGGCACGCACCCAAAATAAAGACAAACAAAAAGCAATAGAATATGCAAATGCTATCAGTATAATTCAATTAAAATTAGGCCTTGCAAATTAAGGTATTTCTGATCATTGCTGACAAATCATAACACAGCACACCTACTGGCGAGTCGCAGCAGGCACCTCCAAAGGCACTGCGGGACCACAGACAAGTCAGCAGAACTTCATTAATTCACTTCAAGGAGAGGCTCAATTAACATCGGCTGACTTCAGACAGCATTAACTCTGTTCCTACAGGTGTTCAATCTACAGCTTTGACTTGAAGTTTTTCATGTCTTTTCAATGGAATCACGAGCAAACGAAAATTAAAGCAATTATGTATGATTTAAGAAAACTGAGACAAAATAGTCTTAAAAATCCGTAGCTAGTGCTAGCTTTGCAAAGACAGAAGAAACGATCATTAATACCCAACAATGGCCGTACAAGTTTAACATAATAAAAAGGCAAAAAATTCAAAACAAATTAACGGAGAACTGAAGCTCAAATTTTGTTCTCGGAATCAGAGTGCAGCACAGCACTTCACCATACTGATTTCCACACCACGTGCACAATCTGTGATTTTATTTCTACTTGCCTGCTTGCATTTGTCCTCAGCTGCCTTCTTATCCGTTTCAGCCTGCTCTGCTCTATCAATTGCATTCTCCTTGTCCAGCTTCAACATCTGCATCTTTTTCTTGATAGCTTCCATTGTTGCTGAAGGACAGGCTGAGTTTCTCACACAACCAAAAGAGTTCTGAAGAGTAAAGCTTTATGCTTTTGGGGCAGAGAAAGAAGTCGTGCCCAGCCGAGTCACAGGGAAACTGAGCTGAAGCGGCTGCAGGGAGCTTTAAACCTGGAGACCCCTGGACAAAACCCAGATCCGTGGGCCTCTATCTTTCACACGCAGCCTTTGTAAGGAATGAGCCAGAACACTCACTGGAGGAATCCTCGCCACTCCATCATCTCCTTATTTGGGCCCTTTCTTAAAGAGAGCACTGTTTCCATTTTTAAGCTTCTGACAAAGCAGAAGTGTTGACATGTGAGCGTGTGCTCGAAAGAAAGCCGCTCAGCGCAGCCGCTTGCAGGCAGCAGCCCTGCGCTGTGGGCACGGCCTGGCTGCGCAGCACAATGGGGCCTAAAAGCACCTGTTTGGATTCCTGCAACAGAAATCCACGCGTTACAAAACAAAGCACAGAACAGCCCTCAGGGGACACCTCAGGGGCGGGGGCCTAACAACGACCAAAGCCTTTATTAATCTAAGCTCCATACAGAACAGACGCCAGGCAAACGCCTCACAACACCCACAGGAGAAGCCAGCACCTCACGGGCACCACCACGCCGCTCAGCTTGCTTTTTGTGAGGGATTCTCAGCTTTCCCGATTCCAAATAAAAGCAAGGCTTTCACTGCTACAAGAAGCAAACCCTCCGCCCCGCCGATCCCCGCCGCCGCCTCACGAGGGCAGCTTCGCCCCCGACCCAAGATGGCGGCCGGGCAGCGCCGCGGGGCGGAGTTCTGGCGGCGCCAAGATGGCGGATGGGGGCGGTGGGACTACAGCTCCCGGAGCGCCGTGCGCGCCTCTCCACCGCGGAGCGGGGCGGCCCGGGGCGGTGCTGCCCGTCGGCCGGTGAGCTGAGCTTGCGGGATCGGTGTCGGGAACCCACGGCAGCGCTGCTCACCGCAGAGTCATAGGATGGTTCATGTCAGCAGGGAGCTCAGAGATTTAGGTCCAACGCTGGGCCGGCTGCCCGCCCAGCTGACGCTGCCCGGGGTTCATCCATGGCCACGGGGCACCCGCAGCTCTGGGCAGTGCCGGCGTCTCGCCGCGCTCTGAGTGCGGGATTTCATTTCCCCGTGTCCTGTCGCTATCAGACCGTGTGCGGTCTCTCCACTTCCAGCTCACAAGTTCCCTTACAGCACTGAAGGCCACACCGAGGTCCCTCTGAGCTGGACAAACCCGACTCCCTCAGTAAGAAAGGTGCTGGTAAGCATGGACAGCCAGGAGGCCAGTGGGCTGTGCAGCCCCAGGCCTGCGCTGCACTGCTGAGGACGTACAGCACGCTGGCAGCCACACTGCAGTGTCCCTGTTCTTTGGCCAATGGCCACAGCAATCTCTTCTCACTCTCTTTGGAGCAATGTGTATCTTCAGTAGCTTTTCTTCCATTGCTGCAGCTCACAGGCTCTGGAGGTCGGCCATGCTCTGTGCCTCCTTCAGGCTCCACTCAGGTGGAGGTGGCTGTGCTGCAGGCTTTGTTTGTAGTTCCTTTCTGAAGAGGCAGGTTTTGGGGTGCAGCTTTGGAAATGAGTGGAGGAGAAAGCGGGAGGACGGTGCTCACCCCACCTGACCCAGCACCTGTGGGAACGCATTCCATGGAGGCAGCTGCAAGACCACGCATGCCTTTCCCCCGGTCTGCAGCTGCATGTAGCCTTCGGCAGGCTTCAGCCTGCTTCTGCAATGGCTCTTGCAGCTTCTGCGTTGTTTCCAACTGCTGAGGGAGCGGAGGAGGCTTTCCAGCCAGCCCTCCTACCCTTCTCCCGCTGCAGGCTCAGAGTCAGGGCTGAGCACTCAGAACTGAACACTCAACAGGGCTTTTTTGCTGTTGTGTTTCTATTACGGGAAGAATGTTTTTCTGATCAGCGCTGTGGCATGACTCAGAGCCATTTTAGAAAGGAACATCTAGGAACAAATCATCCTGTGCAGTCCATCAACCGGGTTCATCCGATTTCCCTCCCTACTGGAGAGAAATACCTGAAACATCCTCTCCAGTCCCTCAGCCTTTGGCTTTCTTTGACTTGTGAAGTGGCGAGCAACCAAGAAAGGAAAAAGCCCTCCAAACCATGCATTTATTGAGCAGGTGGGAGCGTGTTCAGTAGGTAGAGATCCCTTGTTTATCCCTCTTCCTTCAGCAGGATTGTTTGGGCCTAGCAAGGCTTGGCAAGACCATGTGTAAAGAGGAGAGGGTACCAGGAGGAAATGAAGCTGGATGCTTCGACAGTGTGCTCATTTCTTTGGCAGCACGCTGTGTGGGAAGCATGTTACAGCAAGCATTGTAACAGACAGGGGTGGTTCTTTTGGTCCTGTGGACTAAAGTCAATTTTTTCAGTACTCTCAATCCCTACTCTGATTTATTTTTTTCCCAGAATTTAGTTGGAATGAACACCATGACCCATCTGCCCATGTGGAAGGAACAGACACTTTATATCCTCAGTCTCTCCCCAGGCTCCTGCTCTATTTGAAACTCCTGGACATTGAATATCACCTTCCTCTCTTGCAGTGAGTTCCAACTCCTGTTCATATGTACGTGTGTCAAGACTAGAAATGTGTCAAAGTCAAAGGAACTGGCTGCTGACAACCCTTTCTCAAGTTTCCTTTGGTTTCTTAATGTAATTATCTCCTAATAGACAACTCTCTCTTGTATGTAAAGTTTCTGTTCTAGGAACTACATAATCTGGTGCATCATTAGCAGAGTGCTGTAACGACAGTAGCACTAGAATGAACATCAAACTTGTCTCTTTCTGTCATCTCTGTTTAAATGTTCAGTTAGAAATGACAGAATCCATAAAATCTCACATCTCACTGAATTTTCTTTGTAGGATTTCCCTGCAGGGCTGTCTCTCAGCATGAAGGATAAGGCAGGGTAGTATCAGTCTGTACTATTGTATTTCTGATACTTTCTCGTTACATATCCATTACTCAGCACTGGTGCAGACAAGATGCTGGGCTAGGTGTGACCAAAAGGACAGATCTATCCTTCCTGAGCCTATATCCAAGAATATATTACTTTTTAAATGTAACTCTGGTTATCTGTATTTGTCAACAGGGTCCTGAAGACCTGAGATGCTGAGTGAAGTGTTTTGAATAGGATGGCAGGATTCACTCAGAACCCAAAACGTGCACCTGCTTGGGAAGCTTGTCCATGTGCAGTGTGTGGTACACCAGAGGAAAGAAATCCCACCCCATGTTTGTGTTCCTGGCAAAGAAACTGGAGTGGATGCCAGAAGAGGAAGAATCAGCAGCCTCAATCCCAAGGCTTTGGTACCCTTCCCTTTTCTGGGCTAGCTGTATTGCCTTCATTGGGGACCACCATTCTGTTGCAGAGAAGGATCTGCTCTGGACCAAAGGATAATAATCACCGCAGACCATGCCACCCTCGCTTACTGCTGTTACAGCCAGTTTCTGTGCAGCACTGAAAGCTGTAAGCTGTTCCTTGCCATTAGATGGCAATGTAGATCCACAAATCTTCCTTCCTTGAGCCCATGGAAAACCATCTTGCTGCTGTGGGTAGAACCTCAAATCTTCTGTTTCCGCCCACTTCACCATATAAGACTGAAGCATCCTGGATTGTTTTGCCTACAAACAGATGGACCTGGCTGCCTGGGAGGCCGGCTCCTCTGGAGTCCCCAGTGGCATGAGTGCTTGCTCTCTGCATTGAGGGCCCCCCTTTGTGCACAGAAGTTTGTTTTTTCACTCTTCCAGCAGTTAATTCATCTCTCGTTTTGCTGTTTCCACAAGACATTTTGCTATCTTGCTTGTTTCTCAGCTTACTGCCAAACCTGGCAGGCGAGTGAGTCATGGGCTGCTGCAGGCCAAACCCTGGAGCGTACAGACTGCTTCCTAGGGTCATGAATCTCCCATCTGGGACGTTATAAAGAACTGCAGCAAGAAATAACTACACCGCAAAATGCTTTTCCCCATATCCATTTTTCAGCTTTCCATTGTTCGCAGCTGACTGGTTCATTTAACATCTGCGTTACTGTTTTTTATTATTTTCCTTCACGTTTCCCTTTTCCACCAGAAAATGTTACCAGCTCTCATCCAACTTAGAAAACTCACAGTTCCAAACCCAGGCAAGTTTGTTCCTTCAAAGCTGAAGATACACAGCTTTTTCCGACACTCATTTTAACTCCCATCCCAGAGTCCAGCTGCCCCCACCAATGCAATATTGATGCAGGGCAGCAAGCAAGGGAAGTTGTGGGGCCTTTTGGAGTCAAATACAGACACGGCAGCAGGATCTATGTGGCTTGGTAATGTTAGCACTGTTAGTGGTAGAAATCCTTGTTTGTACCAACGAGGATGCAACCAGGATCGCCCCCCCCTTTTTGTGACATTTAAAAAAAAAATCTGTTATGCTGCTGAAGCAGATGGAGAGAGCCTGACTGTTGTCTGGAGCAGGGCAGGATGAAAAGGCATTTTCCCCTTGCCAGCCAAGAATGGGAGATGGTGGATGAGAATCCAATGGAACAGAGAGGATGTCTGGCCTGGGAGCACAGGACCCTATGACGTGACAGGCAGATAACAGGGCAGGGTCAATGCAAACACTGTCAGCTTGCTCTCATCACTCACATCTCCCAGTGTGTGTTACTATAGGTGCCTTCTAGTTTTTCTGGATTTCAGATGGCCTAAACAATGAGGAATTTGCCCTTATCCCGAGGAGAGAATTGCTCTTCCTTCACAGAAAAGCTCTCTTTATTCCTGGTACACAAGATGTTAATAATATTTCTAAGCACTCTTGCAGATGTAAGCAGCATGCTGTAGATAAGTCATATCAGAAGAAGCGTTATCGCTTGAGCTTACATGTTTTGTGCTTTTCCATTGCACTCTAAAATGCTGTTGCATTTAATTAGCCATTTTTCAAAGCATTTATTAATCATTTATTAGCTCTTTGTTCATTTGCTGTAGATGTATCTCAACATCTAAAATGAGCCCAGTCATTTTATAACCAAGCGCTGGGTGACAGAAAAGGCCTTACTCATCCTTCTTATCTGCAAAGCACTTGGCACATGGTGGTACAGCTCCAGTTGGGGCCTCTGGGTATTTCAGGAATATAAATACCAGCACCTAAAGCTGCCCCATTGCCTAAGATATCAGGAGCACTGGATGAATTAAGTGGCAGGCTGCATTTTGCAGATTTGTAGCTGTAGGTTATTGCTGTCAAACCTCGGGATTCGCTGCCAGCGAGTGAACCCTTCCCAGCCCCGTGCTCCCCAGCAGCCCCAGAGCTCACACCACTGCGCCTCCCTCTGCACTGCTGAGTGATGGAGCAGAAGAGCTCCAATTGTAGCATGGAGACTGTGCTCTCCCACAGGATCATGGACATAGGGAAATTTAACACAAAACTCTTCTTTGGTACCTGGTGACACACAGCTGCAAGCACATGGTAAACCTCACCAGTCATCTCTAATGCCTCATCCCTTGTTTTCTGTCTTTCTAACCGCAACTCGTCCTAGGCAAACAGAGGAAAAAGAGTGAAGTTTTCAGCTTTACTGACTGCTGGGATCAGACGGCGTCAAGAATCAGCAAAGGATCTCCCTGACCTGAAAGGGCAGGGCTGACAGGCTGCTTTCCCCAAGGACTTACAGGCAGGGGAATCAGGGCTGTATTTTTCCCAGGTGCTGCAATTTCCCTACAACTGCTACCAAGAAATGGAGAAACCTTTCTATTCTCATTGAGAAACATCCCACTTTTCTGTCCTCCTCTGCAAGGACAGCAGCACAGCAGGTAGCAAAACACAGTCATTGCCAAAAAAAGGCTAAGAAATATGTGTCTCTATTCCGGTAGCATAAGAAGATATTATAAGGCCTAGGATTACCTCAACCAACAAGAGACATGTTAATGAAGCACCTAATTTAAGCAGGTGTTTCTCTTTTGCTGTAGTCAATGGAGTATAGAGGAGGAGAGAGCAGAGGAGGAGATGTTTTATTAAATGCTGTTGCTTTAGTTCTTAAAAAAAAAATCATAGCCCACCTAGGTTTTAAATGGCTTTTGAGGCTTTCCTAATGAATGTTTCTCAAGTGTTTGCACATTTTCTGTCTGCCCTCAATATGAGGAAATGCTTAAGTCAATAGGTTTTTATTTGATTTATAAATAATGCCAGGGCGACACATTATTGCAGGTTCTCAGAACTCTGACTCCATGTCTTGTCCTCCAGATATGACACGCCAGAGATATCGCCCAATTAGGGCAGGGCAGAGGATGAGGATTAAAATAACTTTAAGAAAAGACCATCTAGAACTTCATCCTGCACTTCTGTTTAGCCCACAAACCGTCAGGAGCTTGTGAAATAATTGCTTTGGACAGATAATAAAACATCCTCCAGCAAAACGAAGGTACTTAATATACTGCCCAAGTCAATTTCCCTTATTTCTTCTGTCCTCTTGCTTTTAATAATGGTTTAATGAAAAATTCAAAATTAATTGGAACTGGCATTAGCCATTCACGTGTTCCAGTGAGGGTTTCACTGCTTCAATATTTCATAAGCTGACTTCACCGCTACGCCTCGCCTTCTCCTGGCTTTCACAGGCTAAAACATCACCCCTTCTTCTGAAAGGAGTGCTCCCAGCACGGGGTGGGGGTACGTGAGAAAGTCTGCAATCACACCGCAGGCAAAGAAACAATAAAACTGATCGCCATTGCGTTTTCCTTTTTGTGACCATCTCCCTTTCTTTGTAATTATACACATCTGAGCCTTATCTGGAAAGAGCTGTCCTAAAAATAAACAGGAGCCGTCTGAAAGGTGTCTGAGGGAGGTATCTGGCAGCTGTCAGGCTGTCATGGATGCGAGAAGGATGGAGCTGATGGACTCGCTGACACCAGACGGGCTCTGCCGAAATAAGAATGCCTTATGCTTCCCTTGGCACTCACCGGGCAAATTCTGTTGGCTGGAGCCATTAGACCTCAGCGTGTCTGGGGCGTGATCCAGGTCCGACTGCCGTCAATGAGAGTCTGCCCTTGGATGGCAATGGGAATTGGATCAGACCTCCTCTTTACCCCCGAGACTCTGGCGTTACAACAGGGATAAATTCTGGCTCCCCGAGTGAATGTCACCCCGATGGAGAAAGATGCAACATGTCCAGGTTTGCAGGCTTCTGTAGTTCTCTGGAAATGCAGCTTTTCACTGAGATTCCTAGACATGGGGACAAGAGCCCAACTTCTGGCTTTTTTTTTTAACAGCTTTGTACTGCTCTGTGCCTCCCATTCTCCTCTCTAATAACGGTGGTGATGTCCTGTCTTCAAGAAAATTATTGATATATCTGCAGATCCGTTCTGTTCATAACTGCTGCCATGCAGGAGGGCGTGACTGTGCTAAAAGCTGTTCCTATTTCCCACAGGGTGCTTAAAGGACACATGTTAACACCACGCAGCAATGACACGATGAGCATGAAGGCACGGCATGACTCATCTCAAGCCTTTGCAGCAACTCAGTGGCAGAGTGAGGACCCAAGAATGCCAGTCCCCACCAAAACAATCATACCTTTACAATGACTGAATCTGGAAAGGAACACTTGCTAGCAGAAGCTTCATTTCCTATCAGGTGCACAGGGAAATCGCCATTGCCTATAGAATAGCTGAAGACATTTGCTGCTGTTCTTGGTGAAGATACAGTGCACTGGGGAGAGAAAAGAGAAAGGAGGTGAGAAAACCGGGCAGAAATCTTTTTGCTTCTCAGTGGGAAAGGGGACGCATCTCTCGTGCTCAGTGGGAGCTGACTGCTGCCATATCTGAAAATCTGTCAATTTGTTTCATTATCTAATAGGCAAGAAAATGCCCTTTTTAGCGAAGAACAGTGTCTTAGGACAACTACCTTGCAGTACTTTGGTCTGAAAATACCAGTCTGTGTTGAGAAGAATGGATAAGGGAATTAATTCCTGTAATATGGGCTGCAGGAAATTACCTACAAGATAAGAGTGACTTGATCTTTTTGAGAAAAAGAAAAAAAAAAGACTTCCTTATCTTGATGATGTTTGCTCTGAAGTATCATCTTGTGAGCGCCTGAGTCTGCCTTGCGGCATCGTTCAATTACAGCCAGCTCCTGCGGCGGGCATCGCTTCCTTCCCTTTGGAGCTATCACTGCATCTACCAGAGCAGTGCTTGCTCCCGAGGCCTCTGCTGTCCCTTTTGCATGGTGAGCCTGCAGCCCCGAGGTGCTATCTCAGCTCACGTGTCAGAGCAGGATACAGCCAATACTTCAATTAGGCAGAGATCTGTGAGGGACAGGAAATCAAGCCGATGAACCACCAAGGAGCATGTGTGAGTGAGCACCAGACATGTGATGCTATGAGCAGCAATGAATCCTACCCCTCTTGGAGGGTCCCAGCCCATTCTCCTACAACACAGATCTCCTAGGGCAAACCAGCACTGCAGTTCACACCAGCTGGGCTCTGAATGTCCTTCCAAATGCTGTGGCTCCCCCCCATGAGGAAGTTTTCACTATGCAGAGTATTTTTCTCAATTAAAATGATTATGTTAAATAGCTGAGAGGTTCCTCAATGTCTACTTTTTGAACTGAGCTATGCCACAGTTGGCAGCTTTTGAGAACAGCAGACATGAGGTTACTAAACCCATTCATTTCTCAAACGCACCCACATTTCTAATGGCTACAGAGGTCCATCTTTAAAGTCCTCTGAGACCCATTGGAATGAAGGGCACTTTGTGAGGACGCAGTAATTATTATGGGATTTAGAGGTGCGTGGCAATGATTCACGGAGGCATTTCCCAGCCAGTACTCTTGGAGCCAGGTGAGCTCTTCCCTGGAATGAGAAGCATGCAGTGCAGCAACTGGGAGGAACAGGTTTGGCAGGACATTTTAAGCTGTGCAGGCAGACAGCCTCTTCGGAGCCACATCCCTGCTCTGCCTGCCTCCCAGCTGGATGCTCCTCTCTGCCACACTGTCCCTGGAGAGCCGGAGAGGATGGACACGCTGCGAAGGAGCCTTTCCCGCTGGAAGAGGTACCACATTAAGGTGCACTTGGCTGATGAGGACCTGATGATGCCGCTGACCGTCAAGCCCAGAGACACAGTGATGGACCTACGGGCTTACCTGGTGCGGGAGGGCGTCACTTCCTGGAAGAAGACATTTTATTACAACTCCAGGCAGCTTGAAGAGCATGAGACTTTGAAAGAAGCCAATATCCAGAATGGCTCAGTCCTGCTTCTTGTCAGCAACAAAAGGTAGGCACAGAGCTCATCTGCAGCGGGGGCGGTGCGAGGGAAGGGGGAATGCTCTGTGCATCTCGGCCCACGGGACGCTTTCCCACTGGAGTTTGCAGAAAGCAGATCAGGAGCTGAAACCCTGAGATTTCCAGCAGGCAGAGTGAGATTTAAGCCTCCTCAGCTCCAGATAGGCTGACGTGTGAAGTAGGGGAGGTTGAGGAGGAGGCAGTCCGGTTGATATTTCCTCTCCTGTCTCTGATGAGGTCTCACTTTCCTGAAAACACGGCCAAGCACAGAGGGAGGCAGAAGACGTGCAAAAGGGAGCTTGTGTGACTCAGGGTGTGCTCCGGGAGCCTCTCCCTTGTCCTCAACTCTGTGGTGCCTGGCTCTTGCCATTGCTTTTTAGCGTTTACTTTCTGCAGGTGTTTGTGGTGCTGCTGTCCTGCAGAGCCGTGAGCTGCCCATCTGCTTACAGCAAAGCCCAGTGGGTGCTGGACACAGGCGGTCAGAGGCTGCAGCTTCCCAAAACACAGTGAGATCTCAGCACGAAGCAGAGACATCAATGGCTTCAGGACAGGCAGTGAAAAGGAAACTCAGTGAATCTTTTCAGTCATGGCAACTCGTACGTGTCAGTGGGAATGCAAATGGAGATAATGGTGCTGAGACCTGTTGGCTGGTTAGGATTCAGTGGGGTGCATTTATGTCCAGTTGTGATGCCTTCCCAATGCCTGGCTTGCTGCACGGTTCCTTCCGTGAAGCATTCTGGCGGACACTGTGTGTAGGAGAGGTGCATGGCAGAGCACAGGCGTACTGTGTCTAATTCAGCTTTTTGAATGCTGAGACCTCTGAGTTACTTGTCTATGCTGATCAGTCTGCTCTGCAGAAAATCCTGCACTAAAGACTTCAGTTCTGATTAGATGCCACACGGAATGGTCCTATTTTCCAGTCCAGAGGCAGCTTGAAATCTCACACAAAGCAGATTTAATAAAGCATTTCCTTTCAGAGCTCAGGCAGATACAAGAGATTTCACAATGCTCAGCTGACTGCAAACCCCCCGTCACCCACAGCCCCTTTCTGCAACATCTCATTTCGTAGCCCTGCCTGTGGCAGGGGGGCTGGAGATTCGTGATCCTTGAGGTCCCTTCCAACCCTGCGATTTCATGATTCTGTGATTTCAACTCTCTGATTAACTTTGCACAGCTCCTCCTTTTTACCTTGTTTTTAATGGCAGGAGCCATTAGCAACAACATATATTTGTTGTTGTAGGATAGGATTCAGAGGGACTCAGCTGATGGACCACACATGCTTATGCTCCATAAAGTGCTGTGGACCTTTCCACAGTCTTCAAAAAAACAATGTTTAAATGCAGCATTGCAAAACTCACCAGGAGGTCCCGACCCCAGTGTGCTGAGTTCAGGGTATCTCTGAAAGTTTGCTCACTTTTGAAAATTTAAGGCCTCTTGCTCAGCATTTGGGCTCAATTTTTGTGAGTATGAGAAGGAAGGAGCAGGATTTATAATGTTGTTGTGGTTGTTGCTTTTTTTGTTTTTTTTTGTCTTTAATTTCATAAAAACGTTCCCAGCTCTTAAGCAAGCACCTCTGTGTATTCTTTTATTCCTTTTCCCAGGGCTGGGAGCACTGTGGTGGGCAGACAGTCTCTCCCTTAACTCACATCTTTCCTCATGTTATTGCACATGAAGGATTACTGGGCCATGACGACCTCGGCCACTTCCAGATTATTTTGTGTGGCACGACTGCCAAGTGCCCAGGTGCTGGGGACACCTTTCTCCACTGGCTCAGGGAGTGCCTGAGATACTCACAGCGCACGACCTCCTCTTGCTGTCTCTGGGATGTGCTGTTGGTTTGGCAGCAGCCCGCACCCTGCTTGGTGCCTGGCCCTGGGCTGAGCGCAGCTCCGTGACTCAGCGCCCTGCCAGATCCTCAGCACACAGGGCTGGTTCTGAGGGTGCTCTCTGTCAATTAAGCTGGGCATTAGGAAATACAGGGCGGGAGAAGGCAGGTGCTGCATTGCAGCTGAGATTACAGCACCATTTCAAGCCTTAAGATTATTGGACCAGATCTTTAGGTATTATAAAACCATGTTGGCTGTTTAGCCTCCAGAAAGGAAGGCTCCAGGGAGTCCTTAGTGCAGCCTTTCAATACTTAAAGGGGGCTTGTGAAAAAGATGGGGGGAGACTTTTTACTATGGCCTGTAGTGAGAGGATGAGGGGGAATGGATTTAAACTAAAAAAGGAGATTTAGATTACGTATAAGGAAGAAATTCTTCACTTGGAGAGTGGTGAGGCCCTGGCACAGGCTGCCCAGAAGAGCTGGAGGCGCCCATCTCTGGAGGTGCCCATCCCAGCTGCTTGTGTCTTTGGCAGCCTGGTCTACAGGGAGCTGTCACTGCCCATGGCAAGGGCTGGGGGCTGGATGGTCTGTAAGGTCCCTTCCAACCCAAACTGTTCCGTGATCCCATTCTGTGTCACTCCAGTACCGTCTGTGGGATGCACTACTTTTAATCAAGGGTGGGAAACCGCAGGGAATAAGGGCCACAGGAGCAGAGAACCCAGCAACCCAAGGATTTAAGAGCTGGTTTTAGTGTTACACCAACTCAGTAAGTGTGGACCCACTCCATCAAAAGTCAGCATCTGTTCTTAAGTTCTCCCTGAAAATCTTGGTGTCCCTACCCTATGTTTTGCACTGAGAGGCCAGCCAAGCAGAGCTGTATACCTCTCCAAAGTGGAGTTGCTCTGATTGCCAAGGTCTGCAGCTCAGTGTTGTGCCTATAAATATGGATGGTCACTCTGCTGTGTGTTCCTATAAGGGGCTCATGAGACAGTTTACTTAAACTTGAGAAAACATGAAAATGACCCTATTTTTCATCCCTCCACCCTTAATGCCTTTGTAGATAATTGGCATTTAGCAAAGGCCAACTCAGCATTTCTACTTCTTGCTCATGTTTTCTAGGGTTTATAACTTAGCCATAAAAATTCACTTAAGGCTTCAGCTTGGCAGGAAAGGGATCAGCATAGCAGCTCATGCTGGAAATTCATTTGGATCTTAATGCTCAAAAGTCTGAGTGGACTGTTCTGGAGTTCAGTCAACACGACCTCTCAGCCCAAGAAAACACATGGACAGGCCAGAACTGGGCAAATCACATCCACTAGGAATGCAATTCCCACTTGCGCAGAAGCTTGTTAATCATATTATGCTGCACTGATTAAGATTGCAATCCTGTTGCAGGAGAAGCCTAGCAAAGAACATGCAGAAAAACAGCTTCCACCCTAGAGAGCTACATATTAGAGTAACACAGCTTGCAAGCGGGCAAAACAAGCAAGGCAAGACCTGAAATGTGAGTGAACTTTGCAGAGGTAAAATCCCTCCATCTCGGTGGCCTTGAGGTGTTGGAGCCATCGGTGTCCACGTGGGGAGACCACCTGGGAGCCCCAACATGCGAAGAGCAGCCATGCAGCACAAACGCCGCAGCATCACGAGGGCAGGCACAGGCTGTCCCAGCTGCCCAAGGCACGATCAGTGCTGGCACTGTGGACCACGCCAGGGCAGAACCAGTTTGTCTCGCTGCGGAAGCGGCGCGAGGCCCCAGCGCCAGGCAGCTGCTCGGCGGGTCCGTGGGGATGTGGGAGTTCCTGAAACTGGCGCGGCTCCTCCTGAGCTGTGCAGAGAGCTGCCCTGCTGCTCCGGCACCAACCCACCAGGGCTCCCTGGGCTGGGAGTGGCTGTAAGGCACTGCCTGCTCCTTGTTGGTAAGCTCAGTGATTGCGTTTGGATGCTAGATGTGAGGTGAGGGGTACTGCCCCAAATCCACCTTGTAAGCCATGGAGGCTTTTAGCTTCGTGACCTCTGGAGTTGTTTCTAATAGAGGACAGCAATAGGCAATCCAAGCGAATCCCAGGCACGCCGAGCTCCTGCTGCTGACTGTCCTTGAGGATGCACGGCTCCAGCTGGCTCTGGACATGGGACAGGCACAAGCACACTGACAGAGCCTTCGCGCTTTGCTCCTTTCTTGCATGTGGCCGCTTTCAGTCAAGGAATCAGCCAGTGCCAGGGCTGCTCTCTGTTACACTGCTGGAGTATTTTGTCCCACTCCATGTGTTCTGTCTGGATGTGACCACGCAGGTTTGGAGGGTAGGAATTTGCTATGAAAACAGCAGCCATTCGATCCCAGGCACACTTATTTTACTGGCACAGACTCAGCTGAAGCTCATAGGAACCCCTCAGTCTTTTGAAAGACAAAGTTCATTGAGGCCAAGCAGCTATTTTCATCATTCGTGGTTTGCCCGGAGAATGGAGTTCAGTAAGTCATTGGTGAATAGGTTAAATAAAGTAGATGCCATTACTGAATTTAGCAGAAGTCTATTATCTGGAATCTCTTGGTGCTGAATTTCTGGCCCGAAGCCACCTGAAAACATCCATCTCGGGGCATTAGCTCAGTTACCATAACAACTCATCTCGGAACGGCTCCTGAGAGTTCCCAGAGCACAGCGAGGTGCCACGGGCTCTGTAAGCCACTCTTAGGTCAAGATAAGCACATCCAGGATTCCCCCTCTTCTGCAATGCAGCCCCAGTGTCCCTGGTGAGCAGCACTGCTTATGTGAGCCTTCATTTGCTTGGGACTCTGCTTTAGCTCTCAGTGCTGCTCAGCCAGCTTTCCAAAGGTCCAAAGGAGTCACCTCCTGGCAGAACAGCAGAACCATCCATCTGTGGGGAACCCAGCTAATTCCCATATTGCCATTCAGTTTACAGTTTGTGATTTTTGGCCTCATAAATTATAACTTGGCATGAAAGCTATGACCGAGCCACCTGCATAATGTCCAGTTTAGCTGATGCTAAGAAACTGCTGCCTACATGTGACTCTCCCAGTGGCATAAGGATCAATGTTCTGCACACACACTCAGCAATAGCTCGCTCCAGGCTTGCAGCTCTCCATTGTCCTGTCACCTCTGCTCACACTCTCTGGAATCACAGGCTGCTGCAGATACTGCTGGTCTCCAAAGGGAAATCAGAAAAATAATGGGGTCTACACAGTCTGACCTCATTCAGAAAGCCAGCATTACAGCCCAGGCATGAATTAAATCCCTCAGTGCTGGATTTCAGAGTGATTTTGTGATGCCTGCTCCTTGCACTGACCTTGCAGCACCTGGGGCTGCTCAGCTCTTGCTCTTCCGTGTGGAGGGGAGATGTCCCACTCCCAGACAACTGCAGACCTGCTGTCTTAAGCTGAGACTTGGCAGCAGGCTCCAAGGCATCTCACATCAGGATAACGATCCTTTAAATAGCACTGGGAGTCTCTCTTCTCAGGGAGAACTAATTAAGTTCCTCAGCACATGCTTAAACATATGTTGACCTGGTATGGCCTTAGCAGGTCTGCTTCCATCTACTGGATAAATAACACTGGCTTAAAAAACATCCTCCTAGAGATACGTTACTGAGGCAACAGCCAGGTGGGAGACTGACTTCTCCATCTCTGTGGCTAAAAGTAATATTTACGTGTATTACTCATGGCCAAGCTCTCTGCTGGTGTAAACTCCTGAAATCAGTTAAAAGATTTTTAAGTTCTGAAAGGAGCTCTGCAGTTGTCTCTGCTGACCTCCAGCACAGCGCAGGCCAGAAAACAGCACCAGTGTTCAGCTGAGTTGCCTACTGGTGAGCCCATGAAGTTCATTTAATGAAAGCAGAGGGCTGCATCACAGAGAACGTAGTCCAGAGAGTCTGAATTCCTTTCCTGTGCAGTTGCATGGGATTTCAGTAGATGAAACTGAGCTAATAGGTGTCCCCTGGTGGCAAGAGATGCCTGTCTTGGCTCTAGGCAAAAAAATGAATGATTTGAAAGCATATTCCAAACCAGGTTCTTTTCTGGTGTAATATGGCACAGCCTCCCGGACTTCTTTGTAGCTGTGCTGATTCGTCTCAGCAGGGGATTTCACCCAGTTGGGATAAATGCTCTCTCCTCTGTCCCACAGTCTGCTGAAATGTTAACTGAATAACAAGTGCTGCAGTATGAATGTTGTTTTGGTGTTCTTGCAGAAAACCCAGACAGCGGTTATTATCAGCGAGGCTGTGTCCTGTGCTGGGACCCAATGAAAACCCCCTCACAAACTTTGAGCTTCTCAAAGTTCTCATCAAGTGTTTGCAGCACAAACTCAGTTTCTTACCTGCATAATGGGAAAGAACAATTCACAGGGATCAGGAGACTCAGCCCTGCACTTACTGGCTCAGCAGGGCAGGCTGGTGCCTGGCAGAGCTGCTGCCTATGGGCCCCAGGTATTTTGGTTGCATTCCAAGCCAGGATAATGAGCTCTCTAAGCAAATGCTGGTCCTGAAGGGTACCCCTAGAAATTTTCAAGAGCTTCAGCCCGTGTTCTGGAGATGCCGGGGGGTTGTCCTCGATGATTCCTAAGGATCCTCAGAAGAGCAACTTAGGAAGTAATCCTACTTCTGCTAAGCTTATGTATTCCATGCGGGGTCTGTACCCCTGTCAGAAAATGTTTATGGAACTGCAACCCAGAAAGGCTGAAAACCACTGTTTAGTGCTAATGCACAGTGGTGAGTGAGCCTTGAGAAACTCAAGCTGTCTCACTGTAAACATCCTTGAAGTGCTCCTAAAGCTGTGGGCTGCTCTGTTCTGAGATGAAAAATGGATTTCCAGGAGCTTTGCTTCTGGGTAAAAAAGCTCCCAGGCAGCTGCAGATGGTCACAAGCAGGGGTGAGGGCAACTTCTGCAGCAGGAAAAGCAGGTGTGAAACCCTGGAAGTGGCTTAGATTGATTGGAAAAACAAATGCATCAGAGGATCAGGTTGGTATGCTATCCCTGCCTGGGTCAGCGCCTCCTTGGGCAAATGCCATTTCTGATTGCATGTCTACAATGCTCCAAGTATTTGCGTCTTTCTTATGCAGATAATGCCAAAGAGCACAGCAAAAGCCATGGGAGACGGGGAGCGTGACAAGGGCTGAAAGGAAGCAGATGGAAGGGAGCCTGGCCACGGAACGGCAGCGTGGCCACGGGCGCTGGTAAGTCCTTCCCTGCACGCCAGCTCCAGGACTGTTCAAAAGCAGCTCTGCGTGTTTTAAGCACAGTGCCTATGAATAATTAACCCCCAAACAACTACAAGTAACATTTCCTCATCAGCAAGCCTTGTGGTCCGAGCTGCCCAAGGAGAAGCGTGGGTTAGGCTGACTCAGCTCCTGAGGGCAATGAATCAGAGTGAAATGCCCGTGAAAAGGTAAATCCTGCCTGGGTGGAGAAGCAAGAAGGAGCTGAGGTGAGCTTTGCTGAGGGCCTCTGATGGGAATGGTTGACATCCGAGCCTCTTTCCAACCCCTCACAGGACTCCTCAGTAAGTTGGCCTTTGTTTTCCTATGTGCAAGTCTGAGATAATTTGTTGTCCCTTTTCTCCTACTCTTCGTCCACCGAACTGTAAGTGGCTCAGGGTAGGGACTGTTTGTGCTTCTGAGCAGTTCCTACGTGGCCCTGAATTCCAGGCTGGTAGCTCTGTCCAGCAAACAAGTGTTAAGTGCACTCAGAACAGTCCTGGTGCCTGACAGCCTTTATATACCCCAAGGACAGAGGCTGGCTTGTCGCTGCTATGGGGCTGCCTTGCCTGACGTTAAGGCCACACTGTTATACCAAGATGACCCTATTTTGAGATGGGGCTTATAGAGCAGCAAACCTTCTTGTGCTGTTCTCCCATCTCTGTGCCAGTGCCCCAACTCCTGAACCAGCTGACCTGACTGTACCCAGTTTGACAGAAAGGTCTCACAGATCCAAGATTCCTGCAATTTTTGTGAAGAAGCAGCAGCTGGATAGAAGGCAGATATTTAAGTTAATATCCTATTGCAGGATTGGTAATTGCATCTCTGCTCCTATCTGGTTTGAGGTGCAGCAGCCGGGTCAGCTGGCATTTAGAGGGCGGCTGCTCAATCAGTGCTGCGCTGTGCTGTGCCTGCAGGGCAGGAGGCTGCTGGGAGAGCTGCAGGCTTTGCTGGGGAGGGGATGAGGGACCCTGGGGATACTGGGAGCACCAAGAAGGGGAGTGAAAATAAAAAGCAGCTGTAATACATAAATCAGATGAGTGGGTTTCACCAGTCCCCCTGCTGACAGAACAACTCACATTTAGGTTCAAACTTATGTTCAGGACAGAATGAATGTTTCTTTAAGCACTACAGTACATTCCCCAGAAAGTTTTGCTGATTAACAACCGTGTACCGAACCCCTAAGCCTGCATTTTCTGTTGCTCAACTGAAGAATGTGCCTTTCCAGATTTTTTTGGTGACAAGAAAATGTTCAATTTGAAGAAACACCATAGAAAATGGAGCTTCTCATTTTCCAGGACTTTCTTTCCCCCTTTTTCCAGTATTTCCCCACACACTTCCTTGGACTTTGCACAGAACGAGATTCTGGGATAGACAGAGGTGAGCACAGCCACGGCTGAGGAGCTTCCAGCCCAAGCAGCAGAGATGGACAAAGGGAGGGATTTGCCTCTCCAAGGTCACCCAGCGCAGTGCTGGTGGGTCAGCATTGCTGCCACTTCACCACGCGGCGCCTCTCCTGTCTGTCTGTCCTGTAATAATGAGACTTGGAGCACAGCCAGCGCTTTTCTGAGAGCCTGAAAAGTGCCTCGCGCAGCCCAGTGCAGCCATAAGTAGTAATTTAAATTTAACAATAACATTAAAGTGGAGGCATGCCACTGAAGATGGGACACATTCAGCAACACTCAGAATCCTGAACCAATGTCTGTCTTCTGGTAGAATGTACGGTTTGTCTCCCAAAGTCTGGGAGATCACTGCTGGTCCTGATAATCGCAGTTTTGTGCTCTGCAGAAGGCAAAGTGGCCTGAGCAGAATTCTGCCCAGTCTCTGCCCTGACATCTCGTGCCTGCAGCTGGCGGCTTTGGTCAGTGCTGGAAGTCTTTCTGCAGCTCAGGAGAATATCTGGAAAGAATAAATTAACTGTGGTGGTGTATGGAGCTGCTTGGAATAATGTTTTTTGCAGAGATAGGCTTTGATTGACACTTCAGATCTGCCTGACAATCTTTTATTCTAAGTGCAGTTGCTGCCTTTCTTCAGAGCAAGAAAAGCTGGTTTGGTTGCTGTCCTTCAAATGATGGATCTTATCACATGGGAAAAAGAAGAAAAAAAGCAAACCACCTGCAAACAGCCACAGGTATAGCATGAAAAGAGGTAAAACTAACTGGATCTATTTGAGGTGTTTCTGTTTTTTCCCTCTATGGAATAATCCAGTGCAAGATATAAAAGAAAAGAGGCTGCACTCTGAGGAACAAGAGCTGACTGTTCTTTTTCTTTGACTATTGTTCTTTCCTTCAGGAGATTTTTAATGCTTTAAAGATAGGACTGTGCCACTTCTCAGGGATGGGAGGACCAGGGAGGACCAGAAAGGCAGTCCTGTCTCTTACTCACTTGTCCCCTCTGCTTCTTTTACTGCCCATCCCCCCCACATTGCCTCTTACTCCTCAATTCCAGGCATCCCCAGTGATTGCTCAATGCTGTGATCACACCACTCAGCAGCTCACAGAAGAGATGAGCTCTTTTTACACATTTTACAATGTAATTTAGACCTTTGGGGTTTACCTGAGTCTGGTCAAGAAGCAGATTGGGTCTCCAAAGGGCCAAAGACATGCTTCAGATCTTCTGAGCACCACTCAGGTGGTGAAATAGGTCTCACGTGAGATGTCCTGACTCTCTTTGCTCATCTAGGTCCACAAAAAATACAGCCAGGCTCTTCAGGCTGCAGAGGACAGGGCTGCTGTTGTATGTGCAAATACCAGGAAAGATGCTGATAGTAAGAACCGCTCTGAAATAGAGTTCTCCCTTTTTCTCTGTTAACACAGGTGTGGACAAGACTGAGGACTGAAGCTGAAAGGTGTGCAAGCTCCCATCTGCGTGCCAGCCTGGGCGTACTGCAAGGTGGAGACATCTGCAGCTTCATGTGCAGCACCACGGATGGGCTTTCTTCTTGTCAGCAGCGCTGCTTATCTTCGGGATCCTCCTATTGTTGGGGCATCACCGAGAGCGTTACTGTTTGCTCTTTGCTGCTGCATTCACCTCTACTCACAGCTGCAGCCAGGCCTTCCCAACCAGCTGCTTTTCCTGAGCTGCAGGACAGAAGACAAGCCCAGGCAGGGCCATCTGCAGCAGCTGCTGTGCTCCAGCAGAGCAGCCAGGCTGAGGCACGCTGCAGTTCTGCTCCTCCCCTCTACCCGTCGCGGATGCATCGAGCGCTTCTGTTTACAGGGCCATCAGTCTGGCAGCTTTCCTCAACACTAAATTTACTTTTTGAAGTTACATCAGTGTTGTACCCAGAGGGAATGGAGGAACAGATGCAGCCTGTGAAGTCTGGCTTTAATTCACCTGCCTCATTTAATTTCCTGCCCTGCCTTCTAATCAATGAGTCTGCACTGGCAGCCCTGGGAATACAGAGGTTTTCTCACATACAGGAGACCTCAATGTGGTGGAACTCAGGGTCTCCAGCACACTGTGTCCCGTCTCCTTTGAGGCTTTCTGTGCCCCTGAAGCACTGCACACATGTAGTGGCTGCATCTCCTCCATGGGGCCACTGGTGGTCCTTCACTGGGACAGCAGCGTTACATCACCTCAGAGCTGTTTGCCTCAGATTCTCAGGAGTGCCAGGAAACACTGCAGAAAGGGGCCGGGGCATTTCTGCTTTGTGAGCAGGCTCCCATTGTCCTGTTTCTTTTTTTTTTTCCTTGGGCTCATGTCAATTCCAGGCAGCGCTGCCCAGTTGCTTAATCAGCCAGTGTCTCCAACTGGGAGAGAAGGAGAGAAGGCTGCCCTTGGCTGGCAGCACTTATTTTGTGACGGGTCTGCTTCACCTCATGTATTATAATCTGTATCAGATTGCTCTTTGCTTGCTAAAATGGACAATTAGGATCCAGTTGTAATGCAAATTGCACAGTGGAATAAAAACCATGGGGAACCAAATCACAAATAAGTATTTATGTCAGCCTTTGTTACTGCGTGATGGGTCCTGCTCAGTTGCTGCTCGCTGCGAAGCATCAGACAGAAGAGAACCCGGTGTGCCTTTGTGTTTTATGGGCACGAGCTGCTCTGTGTAAGACTGCCTGTAGGCACTCGCGGGCCCCGATAATGTGTGTGTGTGCAAACCTAACAGACAACTGGAAATTTGATGATTGCCTTGTTTTTTCCACAGCTCTGTTTTCTATACTGCAGGCCAAACCCATGGGGTAATTTCCAGTCTCTCTGCACAGGGCTGAGATGACGTGGTGAGAGAAGTGTGGAGATGCTGAAATTTCAATCTGCCACATAATGTGCTCCTAATACTGATGTCCTTGTAAGCATGTTGTTGACATTGGTGGTGTTGCTGTAGTTCTTGCCATTGTTGTCTTTCCAACGTCTGATGCGAAGCATTATAAATTAAGAGAAATATTTAAATTTATAAAGGAAACTATAGTTTCTTTGGAATTAATCGCACAGCAGTCCTGCAAATGCACATGGAAGAGGTATGACTTCACTTAAAATGCCAAGCCTTACTGATATAATAGTGGTATGCTGCTGGTGTAGCTGCTTTTACTGCACATCAGCTTTGCATTTCCCCAGGCCCTGGGTAACAAAGAGTTGAGGTGCATGTTTTCATAGCAAGACTCATCTCTCAGCACTCGAAGGGGGCCTATCCATGCTTCGCACGTTGATGGCTGATAGACAGAAGGCAAATTAAGGGTCAGCTAAGCCTGTCCAGTACCTGTAAGATCCAGAATGACTGTAACGACCTTTCTTGTCCCATTGAAACAGTGACTCCTACAAGAGAGCAAGGAATAAGAGTGAGGCCATGAAGCCAGATGGACGGGCTGGGATCAAAGTAATCCGAGAAGCTATGGCAACACAGCTCGTATATCTACTCAGAAGAGCCTTTGCAACTGCCATTAATGACTCTAAATGGCCTTATTTTCCCAGTAGCAGTGAAATAAGCAGCTTCAGTGGGGAGAAGTAAATCCATCTGATGGCCCACGTTGCTGGGAATAACCATCTTATTAGTTATTAGTAATAACCCAATCTATTGCTAGCAGTGTAGCCATCAGAACAGAGATAGCCTTATCTGCCAGAGAATCATTGTGTTGCTCCTAACATTTCTAATTGCAGCTGAACAAGGGGAGTCAGAAAGGCCTCAGGGGAGGAAGCAAAAGACAACACAGAGAACTTGGCTTAAAAATAACGTGTGTGACAAATGAAATATATCAGAGCCAACACATCGTTTGAAGAAGAGCTGTGCCAGGCAAGACTGAGCTCTTTCTGTTTTTATCTTCTAAGCCAACGCACAGTGTTCACTCCTGGTGAAGGGATGGTGGCAGTGCTGGCTTGCGAGCTCATCTTCTGAAGGAGAGGGGCTTCTGTACCTCGGTCTGCAGCACAGCAGCTGTCATGTCACACTCAGGGCTCCAGTCCAGGACTGAGATGAAAATTCTCCATGGAAATTGATGACAAAGCACCTGATCACTCCACCACAGCAGGGGTGTTCTCACATGGCAACGCCCTGGGAAATTCTCACTGAGAATAGATCAGATTCTGCTCTCATTTATGCAATTATAAATCCAGTGTAGTTCCATTTGAAACAACTGTTTTCATCCAATGCAAATGAGATCAAAATCTGGCGCAGGCTGTTTTTGTACACAATGGAAACTGACTGAATTATGGAAAACAGGAAACAAATCTAATGTAAATCTAAATGGAAATATCATGCTCTCTCTTACATCAGAATAAATTGGAAGCGAGTCTGTTGAATCTAATGGAATTCATCTGGATTTACACCAGACTTGGCTCAGCATTTGTCAGTTGGTTGCACACCGACATCAAAACGCAAACCATGCTACCTCATCTGAATAGCTTTGAACAATTCCTTCCTTTTCCTTTACATTTAAGCAATTGCCTCTGCATCCTGATAGCTGATTAGCCTTTTCAAACAAATAAACCTCTGCAAACAAACATCAACAAATAAGCCCTGCTCTTGCTAGCACTTTCAGAATATAAATGATGAGTCTCAAGTATCACGCTTAGATTTGGAGTCACTTAAACTTGCTCCTGTTCCTCTGTGTTCACACAACAGTGCAGTGGATTGAGCTCAGGTCAAAGAAGAGCACTGCTATTCCACTTTCCTTAGCGTATCCTAAATTTGTCTTCCCACCAGCAGTGGTCAGAGCCAGCTCTTTCTGTGGGTACACGGGAGGCTTTTTGCAGATAAGCAAAGTACGGCCATACTTCTGCTCTGGCTGCATTCAGACGGTCAGAACGGAGCTGTAACTCTTCCAAATGGATCTGAACAGGAAATCGTGCCTCTCTCTGTCCCCACAAATTTCTGCTCCTCTCTGTGCTTCTGTGCAGCTGGCAATGGGAGCCTGTTGCTCATGGGGAAAATGAGAGCACTAATTAATGTCTGAGCTGCAAAATAGACTTCCTGGATGAAAGTCACTGGAAAAGGACAGTATCTGAGTGACACGCAGCCATGGCAGCCCCTTCCCTAGAATATCAGTTACCCCAGCTCCTTACATAATTCACATTTTAATATGCGTTGTGTTTCCCTTTGGGTAATCAGAAAAGTGTACCTTAACTAAGACAAGAAGACACAAACAAACTGAAGCCTAATTTGATATGACTCAGGGAGGGACAAAGCCATTATTCAAATAGAAATCCTGCTGGTAACCACCCAAAACAGTAATGACAGATATGGAGAATGTTTCAAAGGTGAAGAGCTCAGTGGAAGTTAGGTAACCATTTGCTTGGACTTCCTTCTTCAAGGACTCTGCTGCTCATCTGCAACCCTCTCGTGGGCAGCAGAGGTTGGGCAGCAGTGCTGTCAACAAGGCTTGTTTCTACTTCTCTCTTACTGTTTTTCTGTGGGGTACCGAGGAAGTTAATTGGCAAGGTTTTCACAAATGGTCCCTGTGTACGACTGCTTCCCTGTGTTCCACATGAGACATGAGCAATCGTGCTTTTCTGGGTCATTAGCAACAAAGCACACGTGGATCTCAACCAGCATCTGAATGTGCCAGCTACGACCTCTCAGGGCCTTTATGTTCCCTTCTGTAAGTTGTTATAATAAATACTTGCCTGATTTTATAAAGCCGTACAAGACTCTCTAACGAAACAGAGGCTTTAAAAGAGCTGTGATTATTATGGCTTGTTCTTCCTTAGGCTTATTCCTGCGGGTCAGCTATACTTAATTTATAAGAGCTTTCTCACTGCTGGCACTGCAGATTTTCTGTGCCATGTAAAGTCTTGCTATCTCATTTCTGTTCTTCACAGAATCACCTGGAATAAAAGCCCTGACAGTTGTTGATACACACAAAAAAGCTCCAGTTAACTTGTTGCTCACAGTCTCTATAACTCTGTTTGCTGTGTACCAAAGGCTTATTTTATCCATGTCTGCTTGGAAGCAGAGGGAAAGCAGAAGTGAGAAGTAAATGGGCCTCAGAGAAGTATCTCAGCTGACTTCTGTTAAGAGATACCAATAGACAGGAGCTAAGGATGAAGGCCAGGAAAACAAAAGCAAGACAGTATGAGGTACAAAGCCTCTGGACCTGGGGTGGTTCCTGCTCAGAATGAGTTATTTCCCAAAAAGTGGATACTTCCAAAATGGCAATCTCACCCCTCCGGGAGACGAACGCCTCGGATGCACATCTGAGTGACCTGTGCCATTCTTGAAACAATCCCTTTTCATGGCGATAGTTTGAGGACTTTCCTACTGTCTGTTTACTTCCAAGGTCATTTTCAGAGAACGGTTTGAGTTAAAATATTTAATTGTGAAAGAAGTCACAACGTGTTTCTTAAATACAAAGCCTTTGGTGACAGCTCTTGATTGTGAATCAAAGAGTGCTTACAGGGAACAGTCTGGAATATTTTGTGTGATTTTAGTGCTTCTGAAAGCAAGTGCTTGAAAACCATATGCTGAGAACTGAACTGATAATGTGCATGGATCAACGTGTACAGAGACTGTTGGGTACAGAGGGAGAAACAGGAACATAGGAGTGCCATTCATAGACTGACGAGATACCAGCATTAGGAATAAATGGAGAAAAATAGAAAGGAGGAGGAACTGGAGCCTTGTTTTACAGCCCTAAGCACTGAAAACCACTCTTACTGAAGGGCATCCATCCATAGCACTGCAGTGAGGTCCATTGGAAGGAGGCCTGGATCCCTCACTCAGGGAGATGTTCAGAAGGAGTCTGAACATGGTGCCATTTAGTATGACTGAGGACAAGGAAGAGAGTATAAAAACAACTTGAGGTTTGAGCTAGGGCTAGTTTAAGCTCTGGGCACACTAGGCTAGGCCTGCTATTCCTGGCTTCTGACAACTTCCTCTGAAGGTTTTTGTGCAGCAAAAGGATTCTGGAAGAGAAGAGTCTCCTGCTGCTAAGCCTCCACCATCAGTGGGGAGGTGACTTTTTTTGTAGCTTAATCGTAAGTTGTTGGTTTTCCAGCCTGTCAGTGCAGTGCCTTTCTCCAACTGCAAGTAGCTCATTTCAGCCAGGAGTTATTCTGGTATATATGAAAGAGAAAAGAGCTTCCTTTTTTCTTTAAAGGAGAGAAGAAATTGTCTTCCTGGCAGAATCCTAGTCAAGATTATCAAATGCTGGGAGAACTCCCTAAAACCATTAATTATGATAACACCAAAAGCAGAAGAACCTACCCTGAGAGATGGCACAAGGGTGTGCTTGGTGAGACGCAGGACTGGACCAATTGCAGGGAGCTGAGGAAGGACCACCACACCAGGGGATGCTTGAATGGTTCCATTCTTTCCTATTCCAGCTTCTGGAGGCTCAGACTCTGCAGCAACTCTTTTCTTCCCTGTCCCTGTTGATTGCATTTTGTTTTTATTTTCTTTTCCTGTGAACATGGAAGGGATGGAAAAGTGATCTACAAGGCAATTTCCAACCTGTTTTCCTATCTGTCTCTCTGCTCTGTACAAAGTTGTTTTTCTTGGGGAAAAAGGCTGAAGATAATTCCTTTAAGTGGCAATTAAGCTCCAGGTGGCTGCAGAAAACTGTAGCTTTCCTCAGATCCTGCAGAGAGAGAGAACCTGAGCCACAGGTTTCCCTGCTTCCCTAAACCAGGGCATTTTTTTCCTGTGTTTGTTTTGTGCCTTTTGATGATTGCATGGTAGCCCAAAGTGATCGGAGCATTGGGAAAACGAGAAGCCAAGGATGCTCCATAAACTGGCTGTGCCCCCTTTCAGAAATGCACTGATTTCAAAGAGCAGGGAACAGTCTCACAATCCTCATTTCATCTCTTTGTGTTTCACCTGCACCACCTCTGTTTCCAAGCAGAGTCCAGTTCAATATCTCCTTGTATTCTGCTATGCTGGCAAATACTGGAAAGAGGCCTTTGATCACGTTGGACTGATTACCATGGGCTAATGGGAGAAACTTGCGCTCTGAGAGTCAAAGTGAGTCTCATCAGCAGAACTGTGTGATCTGTTTGGCTCATTAGTTAATGAGGTTAATGAGGACACCTGTATGAGCTGTCTGATACGGGAGGGGACGTGTCTAGTCATAGTGATTGCTCAAAATGACACAGAAAATCACTGGCAGAGCTGGGGGCAAACAGAGCACAGCATGGCACAACTTTGCCTGCTCCAGGTCTGCAGCCACCCCAACCACCCTCTAGAGCAAATGGGAACAGCTGTGAGCAGCTTAGGTTGAAAGTATTCTCCATTATCAGTGAGGCTCATGAACCTTCAGAGAGCTTGCAGTGCCTCCATTTGCAAGGGAACGTGAGCCACCGACTCGGCAGGTCTCCCTTTCACAGGCAGGCTTAGTATCAATGGCATCAAATAATGGGATGTTACCATTTCTACCCAGGTTTAACGATTTAACACTTCTAAATTATGCACCATTGGTGACAGTAATTTTCCCTGATTTCAGCAGGTGGACGGAATTGCAGTTCTCTCTGTTTGGTGTGCTAACATAATCAGAATTAATATTTTGTCTTGTCTGGCTCATCTTAGCTAGACAGTTGCTATTATTTCACCTACTCTGTTCCTCTTCCCCCTCCCTGCTATAACTAAAATAATTCGATTCTGAGCTATCCTTGGAGCAGGACTCACCTCAAATCCAATTTCAAATTTCTTGACTGGAATCTGAGCTCAATGCTACCAACCTCCACCACGTCCAAGCGCAGTCAGAAACGCGGTGGGATGGGTCAAGCAGGGAGAACACGTTTCGTGGGTCGCTGCAGAAACCTCAACACAAAGATGCACAAGTACTGGGGCCTCTGTTTAGATTCAAGCTAGCACTGGGCAGAGGGAGTGAGAAACTGCTTCCCACCTGCCAGCATGGCACCGGCTCCTGCGCCCCGTGGAGATCGTGGTTATGTCCCTACAGCTGTCTGCAAATGGGCATTCCTGTGGCTCCTGCTGCGTGGCTCTGAGCGTGTGTGCACACCTTGCTCAGCGTGTGTGCTGGGAAGCAAGCTGTGAAAGCAAGGATTTGGTTACTCGTAATGCTGTCCTTTCTTTTTCTGGTGTGTTCCCACTTATGCTGGATTACAGTCACCAGTGCTGGGCTCTGCCTCCCAGTGTGGGATGCTGTGCTGTGTTAGATTCCATACATATTGCATTGTTTGCCTTCTTTTTGCTCTTCCTCTCTCTGCTCATGGTTGTTTGTTTTCTCTTCATGTGTGGCATCAAAAGGACGTTTGAACAGGAGCTACCCAATCTGAATGAAAGGGGATGTTGCTTTTGGAAGATCCAACAGAAGCCTGAGCAGAACAGATACTAAATTATGAATCAGCTGGAGATTTTTCTTACCTCTTTTTTCTCTTTATTTTTCCTTGTTTTTATTTCCTCCTTCTGTTTTCTTAACCCTAATTAAAATGTGCTGGGCACAAAAGTGTAAGGATAGACTCCTCACTTTCGTTAATGGCAAAACGTCCCATCTCCCCTCATAAAGATAGTAATAAATATCTGTCACACTGATTTTCCTTTTCCATGAACCCTTTGCTCTACGTTCTGTGTACTGTGTTCTTCTCTCAGGTTTCTTTTGCTCTAACTGTTCTATTATCCGTTAATTTGTGTAGAGTTTGTAATTGAGATCCTAAGAAGGAGTTTAAGAGGATCCCCCTTGGGAAGACATCTGACCTACATGAAGAAAGAGAAAAAATAAAATAAATAACCCAAGCCATCAAGGCCAACTGCTCCGTTTACCTGGTGGAGCCATTTCTTTTATCAAGGGCTCTCATCTACCCCAGGCTCAGTTCTCTTTCTGTAATTAGTTCTGCCTATGTGTTTTTAACCTGCACTTTATTTTGCATCGATTTCCTTGCCTTGGGGAACACCTTTGTCTGTTGATTCCCCAGGCCTGATTTCCCATTACCTGCAGTTGACTGCAGAACCACTGTCACCATCAGAGATGCTGCAGGCCGTGGCAGGATGTGACCCCTTTTCTTTTCCTATTTACGTGCTGCTGCAAACACCCGTGGTTTATCCTGGCCCAAGCGATGCAGTGCACGCTGGTGGTGATGTAGAAGATCACAGCACACATGGCAGCTGCCTAATTCCCCGAGTTTGCAATGGAGTGCAGCATGGATGTGGCCAAATGCCTCCTGGGGACAGCCTGGCAAGGGGTTCAGCTGGCTTCAGGCACTGCTCACCTGCTTTCTACCCATTGGCCATCCGGGCTCTCCATGTCCTGAGCATTCGAACTTCCCGTTCCCCTCGTTCAGTCGCTGCTGCAGGGACGTACTGCAGATACACAGAATCCATTACTGCTGGCTCACTGTTCCTGTTCCCCAGTCTCAATAGATAAAGAGTTCTTATTGTTTTCTTAATGTCTCTTTGTAGTTTATTAGAGGCCTAGGAGGCACGAGGGGGAAATGAGAATGTGACTCAGAAATCCCAGTTCAGAATCACGTGCTTCCTTTGCAATCTCATTTGTAACCAGACTATTAAAAGTAAATTATCTGAGCCAAGTGGCACTGCTGAAGCGTGAGGGCTGGGGAGAGGGAAGCAACACCCCACTGGGTGTCTCCAGACGCAAGCAGCTTATCTCAGGCAGTTTAATCTGCCCCTTTCTGCCCACATTGGGGTTACTTTGGGATGACTGTTGGCACCGACAGTTGTGGACACAATTCCCACTCCAGTCCTGATGAAAAGTGCCCCCTAGGCTCGGCGCAGGGCTGTCTTTGGGCTCTCGACATGAAGATGGAGAGGGGAGAGGGAGGTGCCCACGTGATGTCAGCTCTGCTCTCCCTGATGAAACTGCTGCCGGAGAGGCTGTGAACTGATGGCTCCACTTGTCTCACGTTTCCATGGTATTTCCATCACACCTGTTTCCAGGGACACCTAATAAATTCAAGCAAATTGGGATGAGGGATTATCAGGCATTAAATGACGATACGGAGCCAAGCCTCTGCTCTGCTCATTGTGATGGATTTCTATTTTCTCCCAGGACTGACTGCAGCACAAAGCAGGGCAGGGTGAGGAGGTGGTGCTGGCATGTCTGTGCCTGTGTCACGCGCTGGGGCTGCTCCAGGTCCTGGCTCGTCTCTCGGTTAAGGTCAGGTCCTGTTTCTGTTGAAGCAATTTCATATCTCACAGTGGGAGCCGGATCAAGCCTTCAAGGAAAGAAACACCGCTTTAGTTCATACAAGTGAGTTCGACCTTTCAAAAGTCCCCTTTTAACCCTGCTATTCTGTTCAGGAATTGCTCTGAGTCCATCTATTGACTTTCCATGGAAAGTGAACATATCTGTGTAAAAACCCTGCTGCTGAGCGCTCCATAAAAGTAATTCTGACACTCCCATAGATGCTGAAGAAAAAAAGAAAGTTCTGCTTCTCAGTAAAAGTAAACCAAAATTGCATTTGATGAGTACTATGAAATGTTTATAGATTTTTATTTTTTCCTACTTTGGCCAAAACATCTTCTTTTTTTTCCCACAAAGGCCAGAGGCAGAATATTTACAGGGGAGAGGGGAAACATTTCTTTGAAAAATATTTGTGCTGAAAATCGTTGCAAATTTGTAAGCTTACAAATGCGTCTCAATAAGTAATAGCAGAATTTTGGCAGCATGTAAAAAGAAAGAGAGAGAAAAAAATCCCCTCCAAACTCCAAAGGATTTATGGCTTGTTTCAGAACAACAAACAGAATCTAAGTTAGCTTTTCTGAGCATTTACTAGCTTCAAGGTTAGAATGAAGCAGAACCTGTGCAGTCCTGTGGAAAGTAAATCCAGGTACCACCCACCCCAAAACCCTCTTCTTCCTGGGAAGCCTTCAGCTGCTGCAGCCACGCTCTGCTGTGCTCACAGGATCGCAGATCCTCCCAGAGATGTTACAGATCTCCAGGTGGTGACATCAGTTCCTTCCTTGGGTGAAAAGGTGAACCTGCACCCTGGGAGGAAACAAATGGTGCTCTGTGGGGATTCCTGCTCTGCAGGGGGGATCAGCTTGCCAAGCCTCACGAGGACGATGCAGAGCCGAGCAAAGAAAGCTGTCCTGCTTCGGAGCTGGTGCCTGGAGGGATCCTGGGCACCTTGTGCTGCTCTGAAAGGGCCGCAGGAAAAGCCCAGTACTTTCTAGGAGCAGTTCCCATCTTCTGTTCTTGCTGCTCGTTGCCTCCTGTGCTCATATCACAGCAAGAGCTCACCGCTGATCAGCAGCGCCTGCCTTCAGCGCTGCAAACCATCGGATCTGCCCTCTGATCCCCGGGCTGAGAACATCTCCACAATCACAGAATGTCTCAAAAGGGGATGTGGGGCTTTATTTGCTTTGTGGCTCTCAGTTTCAAGTTTTCTAGGTTTTCTGGGACAGAGAGAGTATAGAAATGTTCCCCTCATTTTTAATGAAAGCTGAGAAAATCTGTGTCACAAGAGGCTGAGCGCTGCAAAAGGTTTCCAAAGCAGGTGAGGAGGTAGCACTGCACACACTGCGGCCACGAGCAACAGTTCTCTGCGATAACTCACAACAACTGATAATTGCAACATACTTAAATATTCACTAACCAAAAATGTATGAACTATTTCTATGTATAAGCTCCACAAATTACATGATCCCCGCTTCCCTCTGAAATCTCTTTCTTCCCACTGAAGCTGCTATTTCCCTACCATTCCACTCTCATTCTTCTTCCTCTGTCTGTCCTCAGCCCCTGATGGCTTTGCTCTCTCCATCCTATGCCATTTGTGGCTGGGTCTGGAAGGCTTTCTCAGGACATTTGACTCATCCATCATTTAAGTTATCAGAAGGAAAGAAACCCAACAGTTTCCATCTACGAATATCCATAAAAAGCACCAAGCAAAAAAAAGCCCTCACTTTGAACTTCCCTTCCTGCTTTTCTTTTTTGTTTCATTTGAGAATCTGACTTGACAGTCTTTGCTCTGGCAAGAGTCCCACTGAAGTTATTAAGGGCAAGAGCTTGTCAGGATTAAGAGGAGAGATTTTGAAATATCTGTGAGTGGTAGCAATATCCCCAGATCTATTAGGCTGGATAAGTATTTGCAAAGGACATTAACCCTGGTGCCTTGAGCTAGATTTGCTGCCCTGGGGAAAAAGGAGATGACGTTCCCAAAGGGGACACTGCTCTATACCTGCCCATAATACGGTTTTCTATCTCTTCCTTTGCAGAGCTGAACTCAGACCACTTCCTCTTACAGTTTCCATCTGACCATTAGAAACAGCACTGTTAGAAATGAATGGGCAATAAGGAGCCTAAATGGGAGAGCGGATCAGGAAGGGGCCCTGGGCAGCCTGAGCCGTAGGGCCTGCAGCCCATGGCAGGGATGCGGCTGGAAGTCTGTAAGGTCCCCCCCAATCCAACCAATCTACGACTGTGAAATTCTGCTTCTGTGGGCCTGCAGTGCTGGACAGACTCAAGGACTGTGTGTGCTCACAGCTGGCACAGTGGAGGATGGTTCCCCATATGTGCAGGAACCCGGCGCTGCTTGCACCATCGCTGCATCCAGGCCTGGCACCCGGCCCCTCTTGTCAGGGAATCGCGGTAATGCGGATGTTAAAACCAAATAAACACTGAAGCAAATTTAAAACAAAAGCAGCGTTTCAGGGGCTGCATTCCGTTCCCACCACCCACCACCATTTATAACTAATTTATATACCATTTATAACTAATTGGGGCTTTGTTATATCCTCTCACCCAGTGACAGATAAATACTGAACTCCACTGGTTAACAATAATCACCCTAATTATGCCAAGATGACATTTACAATACAGGCAATTGCTAATCCATTACCTCACTCTGCTGAATACTAGAACGCTCAAATTAAAAGTTATTCACCCACAAAGAACAATGTTTTAGTAGCTGACACAGCTTAGTAAAGGAATTTATTAAGGTAATTTGCAGTATTCCCATAAATAAAACATTCTAGAGTTCCCCCGCCCTCCTCCTCCTTCCCCCAAAATAATCTTTTGTGATAAATCTCCTTTTTTTTTTTTCCTTCCTCTCTTGTTGCGCAGTTAAAAGAATAATAATTGGAACTGCCAGACATGTTTAAATTTGCTTACCTGAAAGACAGCAGAGAGCTGAATGAACGTCTCACCTGCCCTCGGGTTCTTCTCGGAGGACTGAGATTTGGTGCTGTGAGCTGTGCAGGAGGTCGCTGCAGTCAGACCTTCACCGGTGACGGGGCTTTGGTGAAATCTGGGAAGGAATGAGGAAGCGGCGAGCAGCGCTGAGACGTGCTGGGCGGAGGATGGTGGTCCAACCCAAATAACCAGGAGGGTCTGACCATCATCAGGGCGATGCTGAGGAGGCAGCCAGGGGGCTGTGGCTCTCCTGAAGCTTGGGTGTCAGTTCAAGGACAGGGCAAACGCAGAGGCCTCTGCTTAGGTGACGTCCTAAACCAGGAGCTCAGTGGGGTTGCCATGTAGCCCATCCCATTGCTAGCAGCCATGCTGTGGGAGCAGGGAGGCAGTTGGGAGTTTTTTCCAGCACCTGGAGGTCTTTTACTTTTAGTGTTGCTTTCCTGACTCATGTTCCAACATTAAAACACTCACAATAGGGGAAAAAGCACTCAGTTTGACAACCTGGAAAGGGAGGGAGTTCCACTGGAGCAAATGGAGGAGGAAGGGGTTAAACACACACAAAAATCAGAGCTGGGTTTCATTGCATCCCCTGAGCAGCCCCTCGCACCTGGCGCTGGCAAGGCCTGTGCCAGCAGCAGATCCAGCCAAAGGATAGAGCAGGAAGGGATTTGGGGGGTTTGGTTTTTATTGTTATCACATCAGCAACGGCCAAAGCTATTTGCAATAAAGCAGCAAGTCACACCACGCCAAAGGCCCTGCTGGCACATCCCCACTGCGTGTCAGCCACCTGCAGCGCTCAGCCCCGCAGCCCATGC
This sequence comes from Lagopus leucura, assembly GCF_019238085.1. Lineage (NCBI taxonomy): Eukaryota > Metazoa > Chordata > Aves > Galliformes > Phasianidae > Lagopus > Lagopus leucura. The sequence goes on along the minus strand of NW_024962316.1, from coordinate 480,387 downwards.
GAGTGGGACAGGGCAGCACCTCCTGCTGCTGGCCAACACGCCGGCAAGGCCTGCCTTGCTCTGTGCTGCTTCACAGCCATTCCACCCCTGGCTGGAGCAGGGGAAGTTGCAGCAGCTGGGATGGCAGCGGAGCGATGCACACACAGCCGTGCCCCCGCGTGCTCTGCAGACAGAGCTCTGCTTCGGCTTGGATGCTCCTGTCCAACGGAGACAGATCGCAGGAAGGCAGCTCTTGTAAACAAAGATCTGCAGGCCTTGTAATCACCGCTACTCCTCCTTCTCCACCAGCTCAATTAAGAGACAATGTTTTCCTGTTCACCCGTTCTGCTTTTATGCGCTCTGTCTCATGCTGCTGTGGAGCTTTCCCCCCTTTTCTTCTGCAGCTGAATGCTCATGGATCGGGCTCTGCTCCAGCACTGAGCTCCCAGTGCCAGGCACGCACCCAGGGCACGAATGAGACGACTTCCAGACCTGCTCCTGGGACAATGGGAGCTTTCTTTCCTGAGAAAAGGACTCAGCAAAGCAAAAATGAGTGAGGAAAAGGTGCGCCATAGAAGATAAATCTTTAAAATGCACTGAACCTCAGGTGGGGGGTGCTTCTATTTGGAGAGAAAGTGGTATTAATTTGAATGAACTTTATTCTTTCCCAAGGAGGGTAAACGAAGCCTGATTAGAGCCACTTGAGTTCTGACTAAGAGAGTTTGCTGGGGTGCTAATGGGCAGTAACAGGTGGCAAACAAAGCCAGGTACCGCTCATCACAGCGGGGTTCAAACTTCAGCACTTAACTTCTCGTGATCTGAAAACTATATTTCCACGTATAAACCGGCAACTCAAGCTTGCACAGCACACGAGGACAGAATCATAGCATCATTAAGGTTGGAAAAGGCCTCTACGATCATTCAGTCCAGCCCACTGCCACCTTTTGTCCCAATCTCATTTTCCCCACAGCCCCCAACCAACCCCCTGCCCACAGCTCTGCTCTTAGGCTGCAGCACTTTGGGGTGCCCGGCTCTGCCCCCCGTCCTTCCCTGGGCACACTGATGGATCCCAGTGAGGTCTGAGCCCAGTGCTGGGGCTGTGGGCACGGCTGCTCTCCATCTGCAGCCCTGCCCCCACTGATAAGGCAGAAAGAAGGCTCTGCCAGCCTGAATCCTTTGTTATTTGCTCTGACTGTGAATCCGACTTTCGGTGGTGAGAAAGCACTACTGCTCGCCATGTTTGACCCCACTTAGCCTGTGACATTAGCAATGCAGAAAATTCACAGTCCCACCAAAAAACAGGGAAATCATAATTGCATCTCCACTGACAGATGCTGGTTGTTGAACTCTGAGGAGCAACAGGGGATTTTGTGTGCTCTGTTCTTAAAGGCACAGAAAGACGGAGCTCCTTTGTTCCTCTCTGCCCTGAGTTACTTCTGGTTTTCCCATCTTGAGCTGCACGCTCTTTTTCTGCCAAGCTTCTGCTTCCGTGGGACAGGGCCTGGATTTGACAGAGCGCACAGAAGTGATGGAAAAGAAAGAATGAAAGAAAGGAGGCAGAGAAGGAAGGAGTAGCATTAAAACCAACAGTTCCTCTTCCTTTCTTTTTAGGTCAGAAAAAGTCTTCCCAACTTTACAAAAGGCATATAGAAAAAAAAAATAATCAGTAAATTCATGAACATGCAGTTATTACTTAGCAGACAAATTACATTTCTTCCGAAATGTTCCAAAATGCATTCATTTTCAAAGTACATTACTTTCATAATACTGTGTGGAACATTAAATGAGAATTTCCCTGACTTGGCTACAGAGCACATTTTTATATTTCATAGTCTGACACAGAGCCCAGGGTAACTAATGAAAATCTTTTCGAAAAGTGACAATCTTGTCTAGCAGCCTTGCCTGTTGAAGAGATTGCAACATAAAACAGATGAGTGCCCTGCTTGACAGCTAATTGTGTCGGGCTTAATTACAACAAGCAGGATTTAATCGGCTGTGCAGCACAGTTTTTTAGGAAGGGGGAACCATCTGGAAGGTACCTTGCTCCCAGGCTGCTGGAGGGGCAAGCATCGCTGGATTTCAAAGACAGGGGAGCGACTGTGCAGATTTAAATGCAGCAGAAGTTCCTTCCTTGGTGTATTTCGTTTGGGCTGTTTTATGAATTTCATAGATATTTATGCAAACCTGTGCACTGCTGCCTCGTGAAGACAAGGTTTTGGAAGCCTTCCCAGGCTCAATCTGATGAGCCTCATTCCTCTCTGTGGCCAAACCTCGACTCCGAGCTGTCAGCTTTCAGGTCGCTCCCTGTGCCCTGCACTGCTGCCTCGGGCAATGGGGCACAGAGCTGTGCTGCAGGCAGGGGAAGTGCTGCAGAAGTGCAACTCTGCTCGGTGTCCTCAGCCCATTCCTCACAGCCTGCCATGAGGTGCCCGCTTGCCAGGAGCTGGACAGCTGCACCTAAGTTGGCCTCAGAATAAAAGGTGGAAGTGTCCTAAGCTGTGGGTCTCCAGGAGCGCCTGATGGAGGCAGGAGGGCATTGCTCACACCCCTCTGGGGCTGAACAGGGCATGCAGGGAACGCTGCTGGGGAGGGGAATGTTGCACGCTGACCCTGATGAGGCTGAGGCTCCTGCTGCATGCTGGTAGAACGGGCTGCTGATAACACACAGCTCCTGAGTGCTGCAGGCTAATGCAGTCCTTCATTTTCTGCCCTGAATAGATTTAATACCCAGCTATTAAAGTAGTCCTTTGTCATGTCAGAACATGGAAGAATGAAACATAAGTTCAAAGCCTTTGAACCACGACCAGCAAAAGGCTCTTTCTAGTGCAGGAACCCTTCAGTGCCATATCCTGGATCTGTGTGCCGTGGGTGCAGCAGTGGGGCTGCTCTGCCTGGGGCCAGCAGCAGGAATAGGGCCCAGCCCCACACTGCCCTGCAGCCCTCAGCGTGCGGCTGCTCACGCAGAGCTGCTGCTATTCCTGCCCACGTGGCTCCCACCTGCTTCCCAACTTCAGCTGCTTGTTTTGCTTTGGCTCAGCTGTGAAGTTCCTTCACCTCACACAGAGTTTTTCTCGGTGTAATTGACTCAAGGCACCTTCCTCCTTTTTTCTTTTCCCCTGACTGTTTTATCCAGCCTTCTGCAGTCTGATCTTGCTGCTGGGCTGACTCAGCTCTGACACTTCTCACCTCAACAGCAGAGCAGCCTGGACCCTGCATTCCAGATGTGCCCTCCCCAGGGCAGAGGGGAGGAGCACCTCCCTCACCCTGCTGGGCCACTCTCTGCAACGCACCTCAGAGTGCCGCAGGGCACGCTGCTGGCTCCTTGCCACCCTGTTGGCCACCAGAACACCCAGGTCCTTCTCTGCAGAGCTCCTTTCCAGCAGCTCAGCCCCCAGCATGTGCTGATGCACGTGGTTATTCCTCTTCACATGTAGAGCTCTACACTTGCACTTGTTGAACCTCACCAGGTTCACTCCGCCCAGCTCTCAGCCCATCCAGCATGATGGATGCAATGGCAGCATGACCTTCTGATGGTCGGCCAATCCTCCCAGCTTCAGATCGTCCAGGTCCAGAGGGAGAAGTCCCTGCCTATAGCAGGGGGGCTGGAACTAGATGATCTTAAAGGTCCCTTCCAACCCAAACCACTGTATGATTCCATTCTATGATTCCATGACTGCCTTCAGTTGCAGACACCTGTAGAACAAACTGCCATATAACCGGGAGCAGAGGGGCCTGCAGCACCTGTTGGGTTGTTGCCTGGCATCACCTCCTTCAAACACTTTGGTGAGAGGTGATCTGCCCCGTAGGGTTTGGCAGCCTCTCAGGATGGCTGTGAGCAGGCAGCACCGCACAGCACCGCATGCAGCACTGCAGCGTTCTCACACCTGTCCTATAACCTTGGGCAAAGCACTTGCCCTTGCCTTTTCTGCCCCTTTGTTAAACGAAAGGAATGAGACCATCTGCAGGAAAAGGCTTTGAGTTCTCTTGAGAAGCACCTCCTGCTTCTCACACACATTGCAAAACCTTCCTTCTGTTTCTTCCCCTCTCTCCTCTGTAATTTTCAAGCTAATAATCATTAGCCATCCCCCAACGAGCTCCCCTCAAGGCAATTAGTATCTATTATGCCCATTTTACAACTGCAAAAACCAAGAGGCAAGGTCAGCCACCAGCAGACAGGAAGGCAGCAGCAGGGATTGCAGGAGAGCAGCCTGTTTTCCATTCCAGCATTCCTGCTTTGACCACCAGACCTCGCTCCTCTCAGAAAACATATCGGGGAGCGCCAGGCAGCACGCATTGTCCACAGCACTAATCTGCAGAGGACCACATTAATGCAACTTGATGTCAAGACGCCTTATCTATCATGAAGCAAAGAGGAAGATTAAAGGACCGGAGTTACAAGTGCCTTTTTGTTTGCGCTAACTCGGTGAGTGTCTGTCTGCAAAACAGAGGCTTTCAATCTGAATTGCTGTCACGTTTGCCATACAGGAGTAGATTGGTCTCAGCACCCTTATTAAAAATACTACCAGCATTCTACAGCTGTGGCTTGAAGCTCTGCAGCCCTCAGTAACGAGGTTGCAAAGTGGCTGTTGAACACCCGATACCAATCACTGCTTGAACCTTGGAGTAAACCTGAAGCTGCTCCCAGGTTCAAGCAAGACCAACACCAAGGACCTGGCTGGGGCTGCCTGATGCTGCTGCCTGTTGCTGTGCTGATGCACGCGGGTGTAAAGGAGGGTCAGAATACAGTCAGAACAGTCCTCACAACCACGCTGTACATTTGTGCATTATTATTCCAGAGCATCTTTGAAGCCATCAGGGAGAGAATGGGCATAGAAGTCTGGATTAAATAAATAATAATAATTAAAAAAAAAAAAGAAGAGAGAGAGAGAAAAGGGAAAAGAAAGGATGGGATTGGAGAAATGCAATAAACAAAGGCAAGGAGGCACATGGGGCAGAGGGTTATCAAAGACTTTGGTTGCGCGCTTAATGATGCTTTGATCCCATAATGACGTGGAGGCACACAAACATGAATATGGAAGGCAGATACAGCTAGGATCAAACGTGTTTGGTGTTTTTTTTTGGTGTGTGTTTTCACCTGAAATGCATTCAAAACACTGTCAGATAGCGTTTGCTACGCTCGCCTCTCGTTAACTGGCAGCTCTGCTGACACTGCTGCAGCAGCAGAGTGAGGGAGGGGAAAGGGACCGCAAGTTTCCTCAGGTTAGACGAGAAAACGCCGCACAGCTCAGTGTCCTGAGAGCGCCCGGCTTCGCTGCGAGCAGCAGCAGCCCGCAGATGGCAGTGGCAAGTTAAAATGCAGCCAGCTCCGCTCCCCTCGGATGGCAGCCCACACGTCTCGGCAGATCGAGCTCCTTCAAGACTGACAAAACCAACAACTTTTACCAGGCCTCGGCTGCTTGTCTCGCTGAAAGGGAAATCTTATCTTCCTGCTTTCCCTCCCTCCCTCCCCACGCTGGCTCTGGAGCCGAGCCCCGAACAGCGCTGCAACACCGAGAGGTGCAGGGAGGCGCCGGGAAGGGGCGCGGGGCGGCACGCATCCAGCCTGCAGCCGCAGCCTCATCCCTGGGGCTCCCGTTGGACTCCCTGCGCCCTTGGGGCGCTGCAGGTGAGAGGCTGCTGCTTCTCTCCGTGTATTTATTTGCATGGGGCCAGGAGTGCACAAGGGACTTAATAAGGGCAGGAAAATGGAGCCCTGGCCTTTAAGAACTCTGCAACTCAGCAAGCAGAGAGAGGATTAATATGAGCTGCTGCCTGGGAGGGCAGCAGGGAGACGAAGTGCAGGAGAAGGACTTAAATCATCAAGGCATGGGAACAGGAGGTGACTGCAGGGAAGTACGGATCCCCCTGATTTGAAGCAGCTGTGTGATACATTGCGTCATCTTCTCTCACCTGCTCCTCACTCACGTTTCCAGCAGAAAAAATAAAAATTCCTAAGTCTAACTACAGCACATTCAGTGAATAGGCAGACATCTGTGTTCATTTCCCCTTAACTGAAGCTCAGCAGGACACTACAGTGTGGTTGGTCCTCTCCAGAGCTCAGTTCACAGGGGAAAAATGGGAATCTGTGACAATCTGTATTCCTGTGCTTCCCAGGATGCAAAGTGACATCAGGCACCTGGCTTTAGAGCCAAAGGTAAGAGGACTCCAGTAGGTCTGATGCTATGTGGGAGCCAAAGAAGTGCTTCCCATGCCCGCCCCTGCTGCAGCAGGTGGAGACTTCTGGATGGGCCCTTTTCACAGAACCGAGAACACAGGGGTCAGAAGGGACCTCTAGACTTCAACCAACCCCAATCAAAAGCAGCTCCCTACAGCAGCTGCACAGAAGAGCACCCAGGGGGAACAGAACATCTCCAGGGAAGGAGACCCCAGCTCTCCGTGCCACGCTCACAGCACAGAAGTTCTTCCTCATGTCCCTATGGAACTCCCCGGGCTCCAGTCTGTGCGCGGCGCTCCTCGTCCTGGCGCTGAGCACCACAGAGCAGAGCCCGGCCCCATCCTCCTGACCTCCGCCCTCCACATATTGATCAGCGCTGATCAGATCCCTCCCAGCCTTCCCTTCCCCAGGTGAACAGCCCCAGGGCTCTCAGGCTGTCCCCATCAGGAGGTGCTCCAGGCCCCCACCATCTCTGCAGCCGTTCCCCGTCTGCCTGGAACTGGGCAGCCCAGCTCTGGGTGCCGTGCTCCAGCTGTGCCTCCCCAGGGCACAGCAGAGTGGAGGAGCACCTCCCTCATCTGCTGCAAGGCACCCCAGGGTACCAGTTGTACTCTCTTGTTTCCACATGCTCCTCTGTCATCTGCTTCTCTCTCATCCTCTCCCACTTGCCAATGAGCAACGGATCTGCCATCTCCATGTTTCCAGGGTAACGAAAAGAAGTTTCCTCCAGCCCAGAGGTAGAGCAAACCCATTCTGCTGGAAAATTTAAAGCGAGGATTAAAATTTATAAAACAGCACACGACCCAGTGCAGCATCTCCTGCTCCTGCCAATCCATCCGAATCACCACGCACAGAGTGCAGCTGGGGCCACCTGCATGGCATTATGGCGCAGGTCCCCGGTGGCACTGGGGACTTTGTTTGTGGAGCTGTTGGCCACCAGCACTCCCATGGCTCCGTCCATCCTAAATTGCTCTGCCTGACAGCGAGAGTGGATCTGGCCATGGCCTGGGGAACAGGGGCAGAGTGGCTTTGCTGTAATGATGGTTTGCGATGTCCCAGCTGGCCTGGTTGATCCTGTCTGATCTGATCTGGCAGCTGTGAAGAGGGGAGGAAGCAAGGAAGAGTAAGTAGAGCAACTTATGCCCGCATAAGGATTTAAGTATTCTTTAATACTTAAAAGTCTGGGTTGACTGGCTTCTTGAGAGCCCCGTACAACAAAGCTAGTGATCTCCTGAGGCAACAACTGGAGATAGCAAGGTCTGGAGCAAATGGCTTTGCAAAACTTAAAGGATAACCTTTAATACTTCAGGCCATCAAACATATTTCTTCCTGAATTCAACCTCTGGGAATGAAGTCCTAGAGTTCCTCTCTGAAGCGGACTGTGAGGCATCGCAGCCTGCAAGCACCCACACAGCTCAGGCTCTGCTGCTCTGCCTCTCACCAAACCACGCTCCCTGCTGCCAAGGGTTCACGTCCCAGCGATGAGACCAGAGCCAGTAGTGTGATGCCAACAGATGGAAGCAATAAGCAAGCACAGTGACTGTAACAGAAATAATAAACAACTGCACGTACAACGTTTTCTTCGACACTAGCCATGGAAAGTCCATTAATTGTCATCTGGAAATCCCTGTAACATTTGCAGCAAGGATCTGCCACAGCTGTGCCTGCTGCTGCCCCACCACACACGGTTCTGCTGGGCAGGGTGAACCCGAGCTGTTCCTTCTCGCCCTGAGCACTGGGCTGCTGCAACACCAGCGTGAGATGTTGTGTTTATAACATCAAGAGTTACACATGAGGTGATCCCAAAGCATAATTACTAATAAATGTTTAATTAATAGCTTATGTATGCATTGATAAGTTCATTAAAATGATGCATGAGCACATGAATATTCCTGAGCAGGCAGGAGGAAGGGAAGTTACTGCTGGAAAGTGTGTTAATACATAAAACAAGGGGATTACAGGGTTTACACATGGAGTCTGCATGCGCTCCACTCGTTCCTCTCAGATGAACAGTTTACGGCCCGTTGTGACCAACCAATCTCATCACAGCCTCCACTTCACAAATCTTTCGCTTTTCCTCTTAAATATAAACAAGCAGACAATGTTTTCCCATTAACAATAATAATATCCAGCAGCGTGGACCAAAGCAAATGAGTTAATTGCTTTAAGGAGCTTTAACTGCATTACCATCCATTGGAATTATTGCTTCCAGAAAAGCGCACATTCAAAACCTCCTACAACAGTAAGTAGCATACCTGAAGGGTCAACCCCAATGGGTGCTGGTGTGGAACAGAGTAATAAATCAGACCACACTCTCAGGGACTTTGTCCATATAGGCTCTTCCCCTCTTTCTCAGCTCCAGAGAACTGCAGCTGAGGGCTCTGGGAGCAGTTGCCAATTGCAGCACGTTGTGCCCACTGCAGCACAGCACCAGGAAAGGCGTTGGGCCACAGTCCTTGCTCACTGCCAGCACTCACCCTTTGTTCCTCTCCTTTCTTTGTGCATCTCATATAGGCAAGGGGATCGAGGCAGAGTTCTGAACAAATTTAAATGCTGACTGATACTGAAGCCCTGAGGAGGTGTGTTTTGGCTCTTGGCGTTGCTAGGTTTTGGCTGGGAGCGTGAACAGGACAGCCCGGGTGGCAGATGAAGAGCTGGCTCCTGGTCAGTTGAGTGTCACAAACACTCCCAGATCCTTTTCTGCTGTGCAGCTTTCTGCCGCTCTGCCCCAAGCCAATAGCATCGCACAGGACTGTTGTGACCACAGTGCAGGACCTGGCACCTGGCCGTGTTCCCTTCTGGGCTCTCTCAGCAGCTCTGTGGTTGCTCCATGTGGGTGGCCGTGCTGGTTTCATACTCGTAACCTTGTGTGCACACCTCAGCAGCTCCTTGTCTCCAGCTCGGTCACACTGCAGATGGGGAGGTTAAGCCATCAGCCAAACAGCAACATCTCCTTAACATTCAAGCGATTGAAAAGCTCCTTGTAGTGTCGAGCACGGTGACTTTTAAACAGCACGCTGCGTTTGTTACTGTGTTGGCATTTAAGTGCTGGCTAAGAGCGGACAAGCAAGCAGGGCCCAGGGCTCAGCGCTTTATGATGGGTCTGTGGAGCTCAAATGCTGCCTCTCCGTGCGGCCCTCAGCACCTCCTGCACTCAGCGCCTGTCCAGACACAGTGATGAGAAGCAGAGGCTGATTTCTGAGGCCTGCTGGGCTGCCCTGCCCTGCAGACCTGCTGCAGCCCTGTCCTTCACAAAGTGACCATGCAGACGTCGGAGGATCTGCCTGACCACGAATTGTGGCACAGACTGCTGCGTGTTGTTTCTCTTTTTTTTTTTTTGAAAAGCAATTAATTAGCTTTAGTTTACTGCAACTTCCCTTCCAGCAAAAACCAGGCCTTGCTGCGATAGCAGCCCTAATTGCCATGTCAGATACTTCACAGCCCCATTCATCCCCCAGCACCATCAGCTTTTGTTATAAATTAATAGAGCCTGGACACATCCCATATTTAAGAACGAAAGCAGAAGGGGAGCGTGACGGAGCCTTAAAGAGACAAGAGAGCTCCTGGAGGAGCCCTGGGCTCTGACCTTGCCTCCTTCCCCAACCCAATAACAAAATGGGGATCTGGAGGTATTTCTGAAAGCAGCTGCCTGAAAACACATCCATTCAGAATTACGGGGTATTTTTAGATTGTAAAAGAGAGCAGATATAAATATGTCTTCATTCCTGCTGTAATCCAATTGGTTTAATCAGTTACATCACTGATAGGCTTGATGCACGCAGTACAAACATAGCTTTTAGTACAGAGAGAGCACGCAAAGCAGATCTGTATGTGAGAGGGGGTTTACGTATTTTTTTATAGATTTGTATATAGAATCTATATATTTATATGCAGGCATAGACACAGAGCCCTCCCTTTTCTGTTATAAAAAATGCTGCCTGAATCACTTTCACAAATAAGACAAACCCCATATTTTGCTGGCAGAACGATTACAGCTGTCAGATCTGACGGACGCAGCACTGCTGATGAATAATTCATGGCAGCTAATTATAAGCTGGCAGATTTCTGGCACTGGGGCACAAAAAGGCTGGAGATCCCAGTTATCTGCAGCTGATCTGATCCTCCTGAGGTCCTGAGACGCTGCATAGAGACAAAGGTGCTGCATTACTGCTGCACAGACCGACTGAGTGCACGTGCAATGAGTCAGGTGAGGACGCAGTGCTGCTACCAGAAGCACCGTGAGATGCAGCCCTGACAGAGGTCTCAAAGTCACAAAGGCTGTGTGATCCCAGCTGCCATCCCAGGATTTGCTGAGGGTAACTGCCATGTGTAACAGGCCACTAATCTACCCAGTGATGTCAGACGTAGTGCTGCTAGCACTGGGCACACAAAGGGAAGGCTGGAGGCTCACCGGTTCCAGGAGCCCAAGCAGTCTTGAGCTTCAGTATTTCATTAATGCCCATCACAAAGGCAGTTATTAATGGTTAAAGGACACGCCTACAACAAAAAGCTCCTTTTCCACCCCCTGAACAATCCTGGCTCCCACAGTCCCAACTCCTATGAAATGAGACCTCCTGGTGGCACCATGGGACCCCACCACCCCAGCAGCACACACACCTGTCCTGGTGTGGGAGCACCACTGCTGCTCCCAGAGCAGAGCTGCAGCACCTGCGGGGCGCTGACAACACCTGCAGCACAGCACATCTCTCACACATACAAGTCTCGGCTCCCCTCAAAATAAAAGGGCAGGTTATGAGCAAGAGAATGGATGTCCCTAATAAGGCCGAGCCTGGTAAATAACGTAATGCCTGCGTTTGCTCTGAAACCATCCATATTCTGCCAAGCAGAAAGGTAATAGGAATTGTGCGGCAATAACAGATCACCAGGTGATGGGAGCTTTCAAGGTTTGTCTCCTCTCTCAACGCACGTTATAAAAATTGCCCCCCAGAGCCTTTCCCTTCTCTTTCGTTTTCCTCTTGACATACTGTCGACATAAACTTTCCCCTGCAAGGAGATTTCTTCGTCTGTGAGTTCCAAGCTCAGTGACATTCTTTGCGGTGCCCTGGAGCACACGGCCTCTGTGTGTATCTGTCTCTTTGGTGTGAACCTAGAGATCAAGAGCCATTCATTTACAAAAACTGTGAGGACACGTTTCCTCCTTCTTGCCGGAGCCTCTTTTGATGTGTAAAGAAATGGGGATTTTCTCAGAACAGGAGCACACGGCAGCACGCCGCCTGGTGATGGTGCAGTCATTGCAGTGCAGAGGAGGCAGACGCTGACGATGAGCACAAATCCCCCCTGTCTATAAGCTGTCTTCTCCACCCTACGTTTCCCCTGCAGTTTCAATGTTTTGTTTCAACCTCTGGATTGTATTAAAATATTAATGCTAATGTTTTATTATAATTTTATACTCCGTGTTTAATATTTTAATACAATCAAAAGCCCAAATGAAATCCTTCAACGTTACCGGGTGAAATGATGATGTGCAATCGGAACAACGCAATCCCCCAGAGCCAGCAGGATGTTTTCCTGAAGTTTTCTTTCCCTGGGTATTTCCCAAATGTCACTCCCTTGCTCTGCCAGGATGGTCCCTCCCGACCTCAAACGCATTAGGAATTCAGTTGAGCATTCGGGTGCCTCCAGTTGAACCCATGGTTGGTGCGGATGGGACTGCAGGATTGCTTTCCTGCTGCGTTTGAATGGCCGTGCGTGGCAGAGCCCCTCCGCAGTGAGGAGCTGCTCCCTGCTCTGCTGGGCAGCGCGGGGCTGGGCTGCCCTGCTCACAGCCAGAGCACAGCCCTGCTCCGTGCTGACGTCCCCAGGTTCTGACCCTCTGAGGTCCCTTTGAGTCCCACGTGCTTCTCACACCCCGTTTTGCAGCGTGAGAAAACTATGAAGACTTCCAAACAATTTTTCAATTTGAGGCAGATTAAGAGCAAAATTCTAGTGGGACTAATAGTGTGTAATCTTCTTTACATTTCTCCTCTAGCTTTATGAAGAACAGTTCACTGCAATGGCGTATTTCACACTCTGTTGCTGATATTTCAATTTCCTGCTTAAGTTACAATAAAAACTGCCCACACTGCTGATGCTCCCATGAAGAATAATTTATGTTGATTGACGTTATTTAATTCCCTCTGGATGCAGCTAATGATTAAGTGATGCCAGGAAATTTAAAAGCACATCCTACCTGCGGACTCCACTAAGCTCCTTTGGAAGGCTTTGAAAAGCTTCCAATTTCCAGCATAAAACACTGCTACTGATCTCTAAGCACCTTCCTTGTCTTCCCCCCCTACTTCTTTCCCACCCCAAACGAAGACAATTAAATTACTGAGCTCAATCAAGGCCTGGGGGCTGGGTTTCCAGCAGCAGGATGTGCTGGGAGGATGCTGCCCACCAGCAGCTCATGGCAGGGCAGCAGGCAGCGAGACACCGCAGGCAGGGCTGTGGGACAGAGGAGAGTCCAGTGGAGTCGAAAAACCCATGACTGGGATTTGAATCGATTTCAAGACCCAAACAGCATCCTGGCGCAAATCAGGATCCACCGGACTGCAGAGTGGCACAAGTTTGGCGTGAGCAGAAAGGGGCACCAAGACCTGGGCATCAGTTCTGTGCCAGGAACCAACCTCTATGCCCCCAGGTCTGCCAGGCAACTTCAGCCACTGGGGAACACTGCACTGCTGCAGAGGGAATGTTAAGGGAGAAGGCATCTGGGTGTGAAATTAGGCTGCAAACCTGCTCCAAACCCAGTCCCTGCACTGACACTCTCAAGCTGATGTTGCTGGCATCTTTCCATTAATCAGAGCACGCGCTGCTCCTCCAGCACACACAGCCCAGAGGCCCGGCTGCCCCTCACGCACCTCTGCCCCTGCCATGAAGAAGCAATTTATATTGGATCCTTTTGCCAAGAGAGTAAACATTTTGCTTTTATTTGTCAAAGGAGTTGTCTTCCTATCTTCTGCAGACAGGCGCTGTGTCTCTGGGAGGATTTGCCTGTATGGCAGAGATTTACTCTTATTCCAAACTAAATTCAACTCCACAGGCTGCTAATCCAGCATATCTGCAGCAGAATAACCCATCCAATGTAACCACGTGGGCAAAACCTCACCGGCAGTTTGCGGGGCTATAAGTGAAGAGGAAAAGGGGATTTTCCCCTGGGAGCTCCCCAGATTTTGGCAGATTCCCCAGGCAGCTGCAAACTGCCGAGGGTTAAAAAGTAACCCCAAGCAAGGGAAGAGTGAGCATCGTTTCAAAATGCTGAGAAATCTTCTCATCAAAATAGTGTCAGAGCCTGTCACGGCGGAGGGAAAACAAACGCGCGAGACATGATGGTTCTGCATGAAATGTAAAATGCTCTTTAGCTGAAACAAAACTCCTTGAAAGCGCCCAGATGGGGAAAGGGAGTGGGGGGAATAGGTAAAGCAGGAAGCACTGTATTCTCAAAGCATAAAAGACACTTAAAGGGAGAAATCCAGGGAGGCATGCACAGCCCTGCCTCGGTTTCCCTGTGCGGCGAGCAGAGTTACCAGCATTCAGGGGATGGGGCCCTTTGCCCAGCTGCTCCGCTGCTCCAAAGTGCCCCTTCTTCTGCCACAGCTGCTGCAGAATGGAGGCAAAGCCACCGTTAAGCAGACAGAGGAAGAAAGAAGAGATGGTGCCAAACAGGACCGTGATGAACTGCTGCCAACGAGGCCTGGATCCTGTGAGTGCAGTGCATGTGCCAGTGGTATTTCGCCCTTTCCCATGGGATTGATTCCTGTGCCATGGAATCTTTCCCCAGGGAATGCACAAAAGCTGCTGTGAAACATAGGCGTCAGCACTGCTGTACCCTGACTCTGGCTGTGCTTCCAGCTCTCTGGGAAATTCTCTGGTAGATCCAGCTCTGAGCCCAAGAGAGGACAATGGCAAGGATGCAGATAACAGAGCTGCACTCCATAGTGGGGATGCTACAAACCTTGAGTTCTGTTGTCAGCTCCTCCAGCTTGCTGCCACAGAGGCCTCACCATCTACACATAGCCGAAACAATCTCCTCCTCCCTGCCCAGCTGTGAAGCAGATCCTTCTAATAAGCAGTAGTTAATAATTGCCACAAAGGACACCAATTTGGAAGACAATGACAGAAACCACAGCTAAGGAAGGAAAAAAAAGATCCATTTAAAATTCCAGAAGATCAGCATACCTGCAGAGAGAGACTTTCGTGGACATGTCTTTAATCTTTCCCACTTCCAGCCCTTAATAGCAGAACCTGATTCGAAGACTTGGTGATGGATTTCCAACCCAGACACAAAGTGACAGGCTCATTTTCAAGTATTGCACAGCTATAATTCCGTGTTTTATTTGTTATTATTCTAACCTGCTGATGGAGTGGGGCTGTATTCAAGGCAGCGGTAACAGCTCTGGCTCGAGGCGTTATTTAGAGTTTGGTGTTTAGAGCCAGAGCCTCGTGCCTCTTGATATTTATGAAGAAGATGTGCCTGTATCTGCAGTGCTCGTATCTTATTTGTTTGTTGTTCAAACAAAGGATCAGGAAATTGGATGCTGTTCCCGGCGAGCGATACCATCTCAGCAGTTGATACCATCTCAGCAGTTGAGGGAAGGGCCACTGGTTCTCCAGTGGAGCAGCGAGGAAAGCTGTCTCCAGGTCAAGGTGATAAAGTCACCTTGCAAAGTCTTCCAGGAAAAAGTCCCACTCCATAAAGCCTGGGAGGGAACAGACTCCCAGGAACCAGGGCTGAGCTGCGCCCAACCCCTCTGCTGAACCTGGCCAGTACACTCATCTTCTCATTTGCAGGATGCTCTCCCCATCGCATGCTTTAATTTCTCCTCTTCTTAGTTAAGCTTAAATTAAGAAATCTTGTCTTTGCGACCACAGAGAACAGTGCACAGCATTTTTTTCACCCAGAGTAAGATTCTCGAAAGCAAAATCTTGCAGTCAGATTTAGTGAGAGCCCCATTTCACCGCAGAGCAGTGTGACAAATCCTGCTGTGGCTGATGGGACTTTTGTGGAATTAGAGCACATTTATGCACCTGAGCAAAGTCACGCTGGGTCTCCCTTTCTTTGTGTTCTTCCCCTCCCTTTGTGGGCCAGTGATGAGCCTTTGCCCCAGTTCAGCAGCTCTGGAGGCTGCCTGGGTAACTTTGAGCCTCAGCGAACTTACCTTGTCTTACAGCACAAAGGAGATAATACACAACCTTGCGCACTCTTTTGCACCCTGTGAGCTCCTAAGTCACTTTGGCAGCTTTGAAAAGTTGATTCTGCCTGAGAAATGACACCTGCAGTAGCAAGAGAAGCTGAGGAACAGGCTGTTTGCTCAACCAAGGAAGTTTAGCCTCTGCCATGCTTCTGTACAGCAGAGAGCAGTGAGCGCTCACAGCAGAAAATGAGTTACAAGCAGCAATGTCTGGATGTTGCTCAGATACCCTCGAGACAGTGATGCACCAGGTGCAAAATAAGGGTTCTTAACACAGCCTGACAATTTGCACTGAGATTCTGGCTCTCCTCAGAGCATTAGCCATTATTATTCCAGTTTCTCGTTAGCTGTGTAGATGACCAAATTCTGTCTGTCCACAAAAAGCGACGAGCTCCGTAGGACTCTGCAGGAAGAACCAACACATTACAGCCCAGGGGACCAAGGAGAGGCAACCTGCAGCTCACCCAGCGCTGTTTCCTGACAATTTGCTGTGTGTCACACTGCACCCTGGTCAGCAGTGCCTGGTGTGCCAGGAGCCCACGACACACGTGGTGTGAAAGGCCTGAGCCTGTCCCCATGTCACCTGTGATGGTGCACAGGGCTGCGGCCCTGGACATGTGCTGGGTGCCCCGAGTGCTGGTGGCACTCAGTCACACTGTGAGAGCACAGGCAGTCCGCAGCCTGCCGGCGTGCCAATCTGAGAATGAAAGGGGACGAATTAAATATAAATCCCACCCAAGCTGCTACCAGTTCTATTCTGCCAGGGTGTTATTCATAAAAACAATCTCTGGTGCCAGCGCTGGTTCCCAGCCAGGGCTGCAAACTAATGAAATTGCCTTTTATACTGAGTGTGCAAATGAGCCTCCTCCGACTGCAGGCGTGGGCCGTCCTCCTCACCATCATCCTTCTGGGGGCGGTGGCAGCCGGGTCCTTATGGACTTGACAGCAAATGGGACACTGAAACCAGGGCTGAGCTGAAACTGCTGGAGGAACTCTGAATCCTTTTCAAAGTGAAGACTGCAACAAAGAGGTTCACGGCGAGGCAGCAGGTCCTTCAACACAGGTGGAAAGGCAGGGGAGAAGCAGGGAGTTGGCTAAGTGCTTAGAAAAGGAAAGCCTAGAAGAAAGACAGCAATCCTTGAAGGACAACAACCCTCACTGCTGCTCAAAGGCATTTGGATCTGCTTTATTCTCTGCGGGCTTTCTTCCATGCCCAGCCCCACTGACTTCCCAGCACCGTGACACGTCTTATGCTAACACAAGTGTTAACAGGCGAGTGGGTGTATGGTGAAGCTCTGCTCCCCTGTGACATTCCCTTCATGTTAGCACATACAGGGAAGTAAGGAGTGCTCCAGAAAGCACAGGAGAGCAGATGAACAAACGCAGCAGCTCACCAGTGAGCTTCCTCCTGGCAGCAGCAGGCAGGCAGTAACAGAGCAGAGCAGAGGGGGGGCTGATCTCCCAGCACAGTGTGCTCCCCACGCACTGCAGGTGCCTCGTTACAAGGTGAGGAGGTGCATGGCGATCTGCAGAAGGTGAATGCCCCCAGTATGAGTCAGCCACAACCGCAGTGTCTTCGGTGTTCCAATTTCAGGGACCAGGCAGGTACTACAAGAAGCAGGGATGTTCCTGGAACAGACACTAAAATCCTGCCATGCCTTGAACCTGAGAGCTGAGGCACTTCATTCCTATTGTGAAGTGCTGAGGCTAACTTTGAAGCACTATATCCTGTAAAGGATCAAATCCACAAGCTGCCTGTGCTTCAGTTTCCCACTGCAGAGAAAGGAAATGACAGCCCTCAGTGCTGGGAGGATAAGTATGTTAAACCCACAGCGATGGAACAGCGGGGCTAATAGGTAGAATAGCAGAAGGGAAGCAGGAACTAATGCTGATGTGATGGAGAAGAGAAGGCTGGGAGGGATCTGATCAGCGCTGATCAATATGTGGAGGGCGGGGGTCAGGAGGATGGGGCCGGGCTCTGCTCTGTGGTGCTCAGCGCCAGGACGAGGAGCGCCGCGCACAGACTGGAGCCCGGGGAGTTCCATAGGGACATGAGGAAGAACTTCTGTGCTGTGAGCGTGGCACGGAGAGCTGGGGTCTCCTTCCCTGGAAATATTCAAGCCCACCTTGATGTGTTTCTGTGAACCTGCCATAGAGAATTGCTCTGGGGGCAGCTGGACTGGAGGATGTCCGGAGGTCCCTTCCAATCCCTATGGTGATTCTGTGGCTGAGGAGCAGCTAATGGCCAGCAGGGCGCTGCATCCACACAGCCTGCCAGGCTTGGGGCTGCACACAACTCTACCCGATGGCAGCCACCCGCCTGCCTCCCATACCCTTGTCCCCACTTCCCTCTGCAGAGCCGCTTTCTGCCCATTTTCCCACCACACGTGGCCCTCTTGTGTTCATAAACAAAACCTGGAGAAGCCAGTAACATATGCTCTTGAATTTGAGAGGGTTATTCGATAAGTGGCTTTTCTATACCCTAAGCTCCATTGGCAAGGCTTGGAGAGCCAAGCAGGACCCTGCAGGCACTCGCCCCAACCCCTGTGGGCATGGACTGCACATCCATACGAGCACTGCAGAGGGCTCTGGCTCCCTTCCAGCCCAACCCCTCTCCAGCTCAGACAAAGACTCCTTGGAGGCTTGCAGAGCTCAACACACAGAGCTTGGAAGAAATAAAACCCAAGTGCTATGATCTGAAAGGCAGAGAAAAAGATCAGCAGCAGAGAATACAGATCAGGCTGGTGGCGCTCTGTGTGTGTACACATGTGTATGAATGGGCACAGCACAGAGGGAGCCTGCAGCACAGCTCGGATGTACAGAAATGAAAGGAGCAGTCGTTTATATCAGAGTTTCCATAGAGACCAAGTTTTGAAAGAATTAAGGTGGAACGATTATGTATGTTCTGAAAGAGATAAAAATAACCTTCTAAGCATTGCATGGGCTAATTAGATGATGATCCCTGACTTGGAGCTCTCCTTGCAGTGCAGCACGCTGGGCTCCTGGGCTTGGCCGCACATCACCCGTCCCTGCTGCTGTGCAATGAGGAGCGAAGCGCCTGTGAGTGGCAGCGATGCGGACCCCCAGCACCCATTTCCCTGGCAGGCTGCCGTGCTCCTCAAGGCCGTGTCACCCGCTCCCACTCTGCTAGTTCAAGCAGAAGCAGCGTGTGCTCCTCCAGCCCTTCTGCCGTCAAACCTGCCATCACCGACATCAGGCAGAACACGGCGGGCCACAGCTCCGGGCTTCTGCTGTGGTTTTTTTTTGCGAAAGCAAAAAAGCAGAAAAGTAGGGAGTGCAGTGACAAGCAGCGGTGGATTGCACTAGCCACAGAAAGGAGACGTTGCTCCAGAGCTCAACCAATTGGCTGAAACCACCCAGGAGCATCTCCCCAGTTGCAGCACATGCCCTGCAGCTTTGGAAAAAGCTGTCTGAGTTTGCAGGGTTTTTAGGAGCCCCAGGGGCTTCCAGGGAAAATCATACACAGAGCAGGGAGAGGCAGAAGGGACGTGGTTAGTCTGTGCCCTCTGCAAGAAACGCCCTGATACTGCTTCAGCACTGCTTTCATACCAGGTGGAACAGAGAAAACAGGATACAGGGCAAGGAAAGACAATCCAAACAAAGAATGGGAAGACCTCTGACAGCATCTCTCACTCAGCGCTGCAATAGAACAACTGCTCTGTCCTGGCCAAGTTTTTAATCCCTTACAGACTGGGTATTCTTTTTTTCCTACATTTTGCTGCAAAATGCAGTTTGGGTCAAACTGGCGCTATGGGAAAAATCCTCTTCTGGGGAAGCCAGAACAAAATCTTCTCAATGCTTCATTTGGAAAAAAAAATAAATTAAAAAAAAAAAGGCATTTTGTTTAGAACTGCAATAACAGAACGGATGGGAACTTCTGAACCTCGGCCTGAGCCTCTGATCGACCACCTGAGCCCTGAGTCGGCCTGGGAGCACAGGTGAAGGCGATTCACTGCGCTGCCGGTAGGGTGGAGCCTGGCTGCAGCTCCCCAGACCCATTTAAGAGCTGACTGCCGGGGGGAAGGGTCTCTTCTGGAGGTCGTTCCTTGGGGAGAATATTGCAAGCCTCAGTGCTGAAGTATTTTCCATTTATTGGTCTCCTGTTGTAATAATTTTACTTAGCCGAACTTTCCTGGATATTCCTTAATTATAACATTAATTCTATAATTCTTACTTATAATGAATAAATGCATCCAAGAAAGCAACAGGAAGTTTTGCTTTGGTGTGGAGCAAATACAACTCTTTGAGAGCAGTTACTTAAACTTCTGCTTCAGCAAAGGATAATGGAAGAACTTTGTTTCAGGTGGCCTTCCCTCACTCTGCTCCCCAGTTTCCTCCAGTTAAAGCCATGAAACAAATCAGGCATCTCTCACTCAGCTTCAGTCCTTAGCCAGAAGAGCAATTTCAGTGCTGCCCTCAGCCCAGCTGTCTCACAGTCTGGCTATCTAACAAGGCACAGTAATTCTCAATATATTTTTCCTAAAGCAAATTCCTAACGATGGTTATGAAAACCTCCTTATGGCTTCCCAGCTGATGCGAGTGTAGCCATTTGCACACAGAACATTTCCCAAAGCAGGCTCTGATTTCTGGGCCTGTGTGAGGCCTCCTTTGAAGAACCCCCCATGGGCTTTGGGGACACAACGCCTCTGTGAGCACGCTGCCTGCTCCCCCCCCAAGCAGGCCGTGCCACCAGCGCTGCCTCATTCACCTTCTGAAGGCTCTCACCCAGGGCTGAGGGGAAAAAATCCCATTCTCTCTTTAGCTTCTGAAGAGGTTAAAATTTAAAAAAGGGGGAATGAAAATGGGCAACTTTGATTGCCAGGGTGGCTCC
Organism: Lagopus leucura; assembly: GCF_019238085.1. Classification (NCBI taxonomy): domain Eukaryota; kingdom Metazoa; phylum Chordata; class Aves; order Galliformes; family Phasianidae; genus Lagopus; species Lagopus leucura. Next base: position 460,190 of record NW_024962316.1, on the reverse strand, counting down.
TGGAAGGAGCTCTTCACACAGGATGGAGGTTCCTGCCTCTGCATCCCACTGCAAGAGCTCAGGAAGTGAATTATTAAGGGAACCGTTTTCCCCTTGTGCTGAATAATTCTGTGCAACTTCACCTCTCTGGAGGACTGCAGAGAATCCTTAAGTGTCTTTAATATAGAAGCCAGCTACAGTTCCTGGCTATGGTAATATAAGCCTGGGTAGCATCATCAGTTTCTGAGTGTGACTTGTGCTTTCCTCAGGTGCAAATGATAAGAGACTGAAGCATCTATTTCTGCTTCCCATGGTACCCCCTACAAAAGATCAATCCTGCCTGAGTAAAATGGAGAGCTGCAATAGCTTGAATTTAATTCAAGCAGACAGCATGCTCCTCTCTGCAAACAGTGCCAGGGCTCTGGCATCTGCAAAGGTTCAATGTGACGCAGTAAACTTGAGTCAAGCCCACAAAGACACAATCAGTGGGGGCAGGAATTGGGAGGCAGGACACGACTGGCGCACAGCACAGGCCCAGTGTTGCTCTCTGTGTCAACGTGAGGAGGGACGGATGTGATGTGATTTGACATGAGCAGCAGGAATAAAACTTTCCTCCTTCCAAAAGCAACTTTCCAACTCGTTGCCTATTTCAGTTCAGCCATCAGATTGCCCGATATTTTTATTTTTAGCTCAGGCTCCTACCCAACCAGGTTTACATGATTGGTGTGTGTGCATACTCACATGTGCCCCTGTGTCCCTTCCCTTTTTCCTTTCCCCCGTAATTTTGAGCTTGCTGGCAATCCATTAAGTCCTTACCGGCCTCATAAATGGTATTCCTGACCTGGGTACATGGCATGGTAGAATTGGTGGCGCATGAGACAAATGTGCCAATTAATGACGGACCTGAATTTGGCAGGACTTGCACCGATACCTGAGAGCTCTACAGTGCAGGTGGGGCTGAGTTTCCAGCTGCTCCTCCCATGCCAGGCCTCAGCCTCACCCTCTCATCACCTCTTCATCCCTCTGCAGTGCCTCTGAGTCGCAGCAGAGGCAGCTCCCCCACCGCTGGGCGCTGTGCAGGCACAGCCTTAGCAGGCTGCCTCAACTTCTCACCACCAGCTCGGACCGCAGCCTCAGCAGGAATTGACCCCCCTGACCGAGCCAGGACGTGGCCTTTCCTCAGCAATTGTCTCCTGCAATGGGCAAAGCAGCGTGTGCTCAGCTGTCAATACACGTGTAAGAGCCCTGACCCCCCCGCTTCCTTCCCGCTCCAAGAAGACTCACACCAGCTGCTGCAGGTGTTGCCAGGGCTCCTGGGGAAAAAGTACAACAAAAATCCTCTGCCTGAAGGTCACCAGCCACAAAGTACCATGTGAAAGAACTGGCAGAGCACACCAAAGATTAATGGCACTTCAGGGTTTAGATCTGTCTGTGCTGGGAGGGTCTGTAGAGAGAGCCAATAAAAGTTAATATGATTTTACATACAAATGAATCATTTCAAGGAATGAAAAGCCCTGAACAAGCCCGTACGTGGCCATACTCCTGTCCTAAGGAGCAGCAGCAGGTATTCCCTGCTGATGGGCGGCGTGTAATTAAAGGAGAGGAATCACTCTTCTGGCAGGCTGAGCCTGTGGCTTTGTGCAGCCGTGGTTCAGGCAGTGAGGACGCAGCCAGGGCAGCACAGCCCTAGAGAATTCCTGCCTCCTCTCAGAGCCCCTTTTAAAACAAGAATACTGATGGCTGCCTTCCTCTGTAAAATGCCTTCAGAGGCAGCAAAGAGCAGCACTGCACCACGGCGTTATTGCTCCACCTGGCTCCTTCCCCTGCCCTCCTCAAGGTAATCTCTCAGCATCTTCTAGACCTGCACAAAGCGCTCTGACTTGTGTCTGTCATGTGCGACTCCTCTATGATCCCCAAAGGGAAAATCAGATACGTGGCAGCGTGCTGTGTTTTGGCAGAGTTGTTTCATGTCTGGGCTCTGCTTCTGGACCCAGGTCTCCCTGCACTGCTTTTTTTAGCCAGTTACAGCACTCTGCACCTATGCAAGAGAAGCGAGGGTGGTAAGCTGCTTGGAAACCAGGCAACAGCAGCCATTTCGGGGGGGGGGCATTCAGAGCTGGCGTTCAAAGGCAAAACAGGCCTTCACTGACCCCAGAGGTGCTCAGCTAGGGAAATCTGGGTTAGGGCTGGGCTTCCTTCACCTGAAATCCCCCTGGACTCTTATTTCCATCTTACGTTTTAACACCTTCCTTGGCAATGGGAGATGGCCCTGCAGCCAGCCCAGGCCCTGCCTGTCCAAAGGTGGGGTGGCAGCGCTGCCCTCAGTCCAGTGCGAGATGTGGGCAGGTGGGGCGAGATGGGAAACCGCCTTGCACTGAAGGCTTCACCTGAGCGCAGGCGGGTCCTGCTGGTCACAAAGCGGGCGCATGGCAGGCAGCAGGAGCTGCGAGGGAACGAGGCAGGAGGGCTGGGTGCATCTGACCACCGCTCAGCGCAGCCTGTAGGGCCAGCGCCGCTGAGGAGCCGGGATGGGGAGCCGTGCTGTGAGCGCAGCGCGGGATGAGGGGACGCAGGACTTCTTCCTCAGAACCCGGCTGGGACTTTTACATTGATTTTTCAAAAAAGTCAATTTTTTTCTTTTATTTTCCAAAAGCGCTTCTGCAAAAAGCATTGCAGAAGTTTTTCATTTCAGGAACGTTTGATTATAGGATCTTTTTGAAAGCCCCCGAAAAGTTGAATGCTCTGGACCCAACTTTTCAGTACTTGAACTGCGAATTTCCCCCGGCCCTCATTCTCCCTGTCATAAAAGATCTATTTCATGGCCCATTTGGAAAGCAGTATTTCTTTTTCTGCCGTCAGATTCAAACCAAAGCCCACGTTTCCAAACCGTCCCTGTCTCCTCTGCTCAGTGTGGGCTGTGCTGAGGAAGCAAGGGGCGTGGGGAGGAGGGGGCTGCGATGCAACAGTTAACGTGGTAATACTGCAAGGATTTTGTTTGGAGTTTTATAGCATTACATACCAGCCTTATTGGATTTAAATGGCTTAAATTAACTGGGTTATTTAATGGGTTGTCCAGATTAGGCAGGAATCTGCAAAGGCTGTTACTTCAGGAAGAGCAGCTGCGTTGGAAGAAAAGATCTCAAGTAACATTAATATCCTGGAGGCTCACGAGTCCTGACAGGCCACTCCTGTCCTTTATTGACATTCTCTCATATGCATTTAGCCAGGTTTGTGTTTAGCTTAATAATCTCCTGAAAGTTTAATTGTTGCTTTATTCATCCACGACCTTTCCTTCTCATCTGGAGACATATTATTGCTAATCTACAAATTTCAAGAACCAGATTTATTTGCAAAACCAATTATTCTGCTATGCAAATCTCCCCTCTTCCTACAGCCCACTTGAACAGAGCTTTTTTCAGCCACCATAAGATATAGGCACTATTCAAACATTTAAATGTAAAATTTATCTATATTTCTTTTCAAGCGTGCCCAGGTTCTACATGGTGCAAAGTTAATTAAAATCTTTAGAATCAAACGCAGGTTTGCTGACCTTGATCCAGGCCTGACAGCCTTCAACCTCCCAGTGCTCCCTCAGCCACGGGGGAGCTGGAGCCAACAGCAGAGCAGAAATCACTATCAGTAAACTTCTAATGGAGAAACACGTCCTCTCCATTAGTGTCAGACATGACAACGCCAGTTCAAACTCACAGACACAGACACAGGTTTCCTGAGTGTCTGCAGATGCCTGACCTGGAAGAGGTGCAGACAAATGCTCTGAATTATGAGTTTTTGCTACAGATCTCTACCCCAGGCTTTCCTTAGTGGCACTTTCCCCACAGAGCGATGCCTCCCCTCAGCATCAGGGAGACAAAACACCAGAATGTGGGGCCCTGGGGATTGAGCCCTCATTCCAAACAGTCCGTGTCCTCAGTACCTGCCATTGGCTTTAGCTGTCCCCTGCCTCAGGCTCTCCATCTCCAAAGCAGCACCGCACCCTGCTGGGTTTGCTCAGATTTCAGACACCAACTGCTCCCTGCTGCAACCCTCCTGCCCAGCAGCACCGCCAACGTCCTTCCACTGCAGAGCAGCAGCACCGCAATTACCAGCAACCAAGACATCAACATTTTGTACTAAGCCTCATGTCAGTGAACAGCATTATCAGGAAAGCTCGTGCAATTAAACCATAATTCGGTGGATGGATGTTAAGTACTTTACAGATGAGCAAATTAAGAAAGCATTAGCCAAAGGATCCGAGGGGGAGTTGACAAAGGGCCGGTGAGCAGCGAAGCACCGCGTGTGCCTCCTCTGCTGCAGCCATCTCAGGGCTGTCCCTACCAACAGCTGATGTGGGGAAGGAATGGGGACTGAGGGGGGCACCTGGAGCCAGAGGGGATGCAGGTAATGCAGGATGACCTTTGGTGCGGATCTGTTATTCCTGCTCCAGCATTCAAATGTCTGCAACCGGAGCAGCACTGCCTGCAGACGGGTCCCACAGGTGCAGAGAGGAGCCAGGCTGTCAGGAGATGCCCCTCCTGACTGTTTTGCTTCATGCTGCTAAGATAGGAGTTGTTCCATCTCTCACCAACAAATCCACACCATCAGACTGACAGACAGAGGACAACTTCAGCAGTCTTCCACTGAAACAGAACTGCCTGTGCACGCGAAGAACGGAGTGGAAACGTGTGCTGTTGGAACATTCACATCTCGTTCATGTACTGAAGCAGGGAGGATGAGCACAGCTTGTTTCCTTGAGATGTAAGGGAGAGCTCCGCTCCGACACGCAGCCAGATCAGCTCCTCTTCCCGGATCCCAGCACAGGATGGAGCTGGTGGCCTCCTGGCAGCCGCAGCAGGCAGGCTCGCCACCAGCCTCAGTACGCCCTGCCCCAGCTTCATATATTTCAGATATGGGTGGCTTTAAGCTGTTTTCCGCAGTCTGTGGATTGTTTCTCTTGCTCAAATAATTTAGCTTTAACCTGAGGCCGTGGCTCAATCCTTGCTGTCAAAACCCAGTGTGTAGCTTTGCAAGCAGCTCCTGAGGGTATGGGGAATACAGCATGAATCTTCTCTGACTCCTTCAAAGTCTGGCAGAACAGCTTTATGTTTGTAGAAATAGACATGAATAAAAATAAATCTGACAGGCTTTAGTCTATGTTTCTCCAGTATATCCTCCTCTGCACTGGATTTACCTGACTTGGTTTATATCTAACAGCTTCTGTGTGGATATGTTTACAGTTAGACAGACCCCAATAAATATCAGCAGGGATCAGGGCTCCCTTACAGAACATCCAAGCAAAGCACAGGAACATCCAAACACAGCAGTCCCATGGTGGGAGCCAGCCGGCCTGCGCCCCACACCATCAGTGCTTCAATTCGTGCTACAAGTTTAACTTACGACCCAAATTGCTTTGTTTTCAATACTCTTAAGAACTACTTTTTGTTCTCAGCGCAGGCAAATAAGGTTCATAAAACACTGTAATAGTGTCCAATTACACTTGGAGTTGGAAACCTTAAAGGTTCCAGTGAAAAGAGGGCACGTTCCCCTGCTGCTGCACGTACCGTGTCATAGGCATAAATGAAATGTGAATTACACCACTTTCAGCAGCGTAAATGATTACAGAGGAGCTGCAATCCAAGGTGAAGCTGCGCTGTTAGTAGGTTTATTTTAAGCTCAGACACCACGAGATATGGCAGAAACATGAAAGAGGTTTCCCCTCCGTGACACCTGGATGAAAACGTGACTGATTTTCGGGCGCCCTGCCCTGGGCTCCGGCACCCGGCTGGGCAGCGCCTGGCACTCGCGCCTGCAGTCAGTGTCTCCTTGAAGGGCTCAGCGTCGTTTGTGACAGAGCGCTGCCGCTGCCCTGCCGGAGCTGTTGGATATTTTTACGCTTTTGTCGCAGACGGACTCTCATCTGGCCTTGCAAAGCTGCTGGTGAGGCAGAACGCCATCAAAACCCAACTTCCAATCTAAGTGTATGTCTAATCCATTAACAGCAAACCTACTGGAAACCAGCGGGCAGCAGAGCTCTGATCTGAGGCGCATTCCATCGGGCTGAAGGCAGTGCAAGAACTGAGCTGAGGTTTCCCTACATGAAATTGTCTGGGGCAATTGCAGCTGCCTGCACTGCAGCCATCCCCTTGTGTTCTCGTGCCACCCCTCGCTGTGCTGACCCACAGGTGTGTGTCCCCATCTCTTCCCAAAGCTGCAATGAGGGGCAGAAGCCATTAATTGGCATCAGCAGCTTGGCTCCTGTGCCACAATGTGAGGTCACAGGATTCTGTAGCTCCAGCATACACTCATCTTTTCCACTTCTCCTTCAAACAAGATGGATCTTACAGCTGGTAACAAGTTTCCAAACGTCGCTTACGCAGCAGAGCTCAGTGGGGATGCCACTCCTCAGGTCCACTTGGAGGCATTTGCCTTGCCAGTCAACCAAGTTTCCCTTTCTTGGGGACAATATTTCTGAGCCATAAACCTCAGCCTGGAAACATAACTCACCAAATTTAGTGAGTAGCCTGTCATCACTGAGAGCAACGATCCTTAACCCTTATCTAGCTCTAGGGAATCATTATCTGCAGTTGTTAATTTAAGCTTGTTTTAAGTAATGAAAAAAATATTTCTTTCTGCTAAAAATGGGTCACTACTTCTACCACTGCTTCATTATTCAATTTCAAACTAATAGTTATTTCTATTGATTTCTCATCCAATAACTATCACAGCAGCCAATTAATATATTTACCAGCCAACTTCCAAAACGCTTTCACTAGCCAGGAAAGGGCAATGAAGCAGAGGTCAGCCTACAATGCAGGGAAAGCCAGGCTGCCCGGGACTTGGGATACAGACTGCATTGTCCTCATCTACAGACATTGTCTTCCTCCTTTCAGCAGCATCTCTCAAACACCATCCTTCAATGGCTCTGTTTCGCACCAATCTGTGTGCATTTATGTACAAAATAAAACTGCCACACAGTGCAACAAGGTCCAGCTGGCTTCACCTCCTGTTTGGGAGGACTGCAGTGCGGAGAGGTCGGTGATGGCACTGAGCAGTGTCAGCTGGAAGGAGCCCAAATGTGCCACTCACTACTCTAAGATAAGGCAGCCATATTCCCTTACAGTGGTGGGAGAACAGTCAGACCAGGCATCAGTCACTGATATTTACAGCAGAAAAAGAGAAGTCCTGGAAAACAAGAAAATCTAGCCGACTATGTTGGGCTTACAGTCATCCACAAACTTCTGAGGGCAGCACAATGACCACAACACCCTTGAGCAATCCATCTGTCAGCTGGGAAGATGTAATTCAGACACTGAATGGAGTCACACTGGTGGACAGCTCTATGGGAACCAATTTACTTGAAGAAGGAAGAGAGTTTAATCACTCAGGGCTCAAAAGGCATGTAACTCATGTCAGAGGAGAGCAAAACTGATTGTACGTTCATCACAGGTGAACAAAAGATCAGGGAAGACAAAACAATTACAAGCAGATAATGAAATGGAAACTCAGTAGCACAGACAGTGCCTCACGGGATGTAAATCCCCGCTCCAAGAAGAGCCCACCCCAGCCGTGGGGTCTGGCACCCAGCACCTCTCCAAAACCTCCCTTGTGCTGTGACACCAAAAAGCAGAGGAAATTTGAACCCATTTGCGATTCCAGAGATACCAATCAGTGTTACGATGGGTGCTCCTGCTGTACTGGAGATTGGACATCATAGAATCATAGAATTGCCTGGGCTGGCAGGGTTGGACCACCCAGTCCCAACCCCTGTTGTGCGTTGGTTGCCACCCACCAGATCAGGCTGCCCAGGGCCTCAGCGATGGGGCGTCCACAGCTTCCACTGTACACCATAACATCAACTCTAAAGACATATTTGCCACAGGGAGCCCTGAGACACAGCTGGGAGGAAAGGCGGATTAGAGGGAACAGCTGGGAATGTGCACGGCCATGAGGGTGGCTGCAACTCAGTGAGAAGGGCTGCCAGCAGCCCAGGGGAGGGAGCCTCAAAGAAGCCCGTGGCCTGAGGCGACCCTGCAGGGGCCAGCAGAACGTCTCCCAGCACCTTGTAGAGCAGAGGAAAATAGAGGTGGCTTTTCCATCTCCCTTTTTACCAGGGGGCTGACGATGCCAAATATCCTTCGTACTTGTTGCACCACATCAGCATAATCAGAGGATCCCAGCAACACCTCCAGTCTCTAATACCTACAGTGCACAAACAGCACATTCCATTAGCACAGATCAGTTTTGTATTCAAAAGAAGATATGCCAAAGAAGGAAGAACAAAAATAACATCTCTTACCCAGAACAACGTAATTTATGTTTTCTGGCTTACATTCCACAACAGCAAAGGTTTTGAAGACAAAAATACCCCAGAAATGGTCTATAGGGCAGAGACCTGAATTCAGTGCAGGGACCACGAAGCAGACCATGCCTTTGCTGGAGAATCAGAGGGCATTAGAGAGAAAGTCTTTCTGAGATGCGTCCTGCTTCACTGACCGCAAAAATTGCAAAGAAAACCTTTCTCCTAGAACACATTTCATTCTGCATTAAACGTTATGGTTTCTGAGAGCTGCTCCCGTGCAAAACCAGCGCTGTTACTTATGAAACAATGCAACAGACCCACAGATGGGAACTGGCTCTCCTCACAGCACGGCTAAAAGAAGTCCCTTCCTCTCTTTTCCCCCTCCTCTAAGAAATGGCCTCTTTCCTCAGTCTTCTGTGTAACACTTAAAGATTAGGAGGCACGAAGAGACCAGACTTATCTGTTCACAGAGCAAACACATTTTGGATGTGCAGCCAATTTCTTCAAAGAACAGGTTAGCTAAATGAAGGGTTACTGAGAGTGATCTTAATGGTGGGTGGTTTGCTCCTGATTGGCTTTCATCTGTTTTATTGTGTCTTCTTTAAATTTGCAAATGACTTGGACTGTGAGCAGAGCCTTGGACTGAAAGTCAATCTGCAGGCGGCAAGGAGGGCTGTGCAAGGAGCCGCGGTGCTCCCCAGCCTGCCGGCTGCACCTCTCCAGCTGTGACGTGAGGACAGCCTCCCTCCCAGCTCCCAGGGACCCGTTCGGAGCTGCTCTAAGAGACATCAGCGTTTACCCTACCCAGCTGCAGGTGACCTCTTGCTCTCTCGTCCCCATACCAGCATTCGCCCCCACGACGCATCTCTGCTCTGGGACTTTGTTTCTCTCACCTTTGCTGACAAGGAAAGCCTGGACAGAAGCTCACTTCTGATCAGCTTCAGCTCCTGCCCTTCCTCCACCCCCCGCCCTGGTGGGATGGTGCACAGCTGCCTTACGCTCACGAAGCACTGCAGGAGTCCCAAGCAGAAGCTGCTGCTGGGAAACGTGAAGAATTATTCCGATTATTCTGTGAGAGTGACAGGATGGGCAGGATAACAAAGTCAAGCCGTACACTGCATGTCACAGAGTCACTCTGCAGAGACCTGCAGTGAAGCAAAGCAAATGTATCAGGAAATTCCTTGGAGACTTTCAGATGCTAACCAAAAAAAAAAAAAATAAAAAATAGCAGAGGAGGCCGCCAGACTCTGGGTGGTTTTAAATGGAACAGTCTGATTGCTTCAGAACCTTTTTCTGGTTGCTGATGGTACTTTCCTTTCCACAGGATGTTTTGAAATGTATATCTTTGTTTTGAAAGAGACCACAGCTCATCCCCTCGGGACTCCCCAAGGACTCAGCAACCTGAGCAAGGGGAGCTGGCAGGGGATGCTTTCCAGTCCTTTCAAGACCTTTGTAGGCTGCCAGAGCGAAGCGGAGAGGCCTGGGTGTAATGGAAACCCGGTCCCGAGGGAGGAAATGAGAACAGAATCCTCGAGGCCCTGGACTTCTGGGGGGAAAGAGGTGACTTACTGTGTTTGTACAGTTGCAGTTAGAGAAATGGCTTAGCAAAAGAAAAAAATATCAGCAAAAGCACTTTGCCTCCCAGCTCTCTCTTTGTCTTGTGAGTCTTATTTGCTGACAGGGGCTTTGCTGTGAAATGGCTCCGGCTCCCAGAGGGGGAGAAGGGCTCCGGTCTGCATTACAAGCTACAGGACAAGCTGGGGGTGAGGCCCTGTGCAGAACCTCTGGCCCTGCTGGTTTGGTTTGCACTTGTCCACTCCTATCTCCATCTAACTCCGCTGATTTCAGAGCACAACAGCCTGGCCTTTCTCCTGCACAGCTTTGTCACTCTCTACAGCAGAGGCAGAATGAGACTCTTAACCAAGAGAAAAACTAGGTCTTCTGAGGCTCCAGGTGTGAGCTGCAGGATTTGGCCTTTTCAGCAGTGCTTCGGACAGTGGTGGAGATGCCTTTTTTTTTTTTACTGCCTCTTTCCAGCTGGGAGCGTAACACCTTGGCGAGTCAATGATAAAACGGTTTAATGTAATAAACATGAATCTGTCAGACTCAAGTGCCCTAAAATATTCCAGGCTGCAAATGCAGGACCAACAGTGTGCTTGTTGATACAGCCTCAAGCCAGAACTAATCAGACATAGACACCATTTGCTTTCAATAGAAATTACATTCAAGAGGGCTGCTTCCTGCTTGCAGGAGAAGATGGGAGGTGAAGCAGAGTGATGTGGCACACTGAAAGCAAGTTCTCTCCCGTCAGGGTCAACATCTTGGGGTTTCACTGTCTCACAGGGAAAGAGGCTCACAGTTTGACTAGACATCCTGCTGACTCAGCTCACAGCTGAAAATCTTCCTGGGAAGCAAAACATACAAATAAATAAAATAGACCTTTTTGTGTGCAGGGTTGTAAATAACAGCGAATGAAAGCCGAATCAGCAGCCAACAGGCTGGGGCTGTAAAAACTGCACATGTTGGTGCTGCATCAGGACAAGGCAGCAGTCGTTTACTTCCCGATCTGGCACAGAGATAATGTTAATTAGCCTTTCAAGTGGCCCTTTGATGCCTAGGAAAGCCAATGTCACTCGGTTCTGGAGTCTCCGCAGGCAGACTTGGAAAAGAACTGGCAGCAATTCAGTGCAGATGCTCTCCAGCCCGTTACGCTGGGTGTAAATCCAGCTCAGCTCCACCGACGGGAGAGGAGTTATGATTTACATCAGTGAAAACGAGAGCAAAATTCATTGAAATTAGCCCTCTGAGATAATTTGATCTGATCACTAGGGATGGGTAATTAGAAGCACTTAAGCCTGCAGCCACACACACAGTCGCAGAACAATCCCTGAGTTCAGCAGACGTCTCAGGTCAGCTCACCATTGCCACAGCACTGTCATTTCCCAGCTTTGCTTTGCTGGGCTCCTCTCAGGACCCACACTGAGCACTGCACACATCGCAGCTTTTCCTGAGAGCCGTCGGTCCTGGGAGCCGCTCCCACGAAATCAGCTGCTCTGCTTTGCAACTCAGGGACTTCAGAAAATTTGGAGTGGATCCAGGTTCCAGAGAGCTTAACATAAACGCGACAAGGGCTTCCTGGTGCTACAGTAATAAATAATAATTAATCACTTAATGACAAGGTTCCCTGATCAGTCATGATCACAATTTCATGGCTGATATCACCATGCTTTGAGACAGATATGGTGGGCTTGACCTTTTCTCCTCACCAGCTTTATGCTGTTATAATTTTGTTAAGCCAAACCTTCAGCTCGTGTAAATCAACACAGCTAGAGTGACTTCTGATTTATGCTGGTACGGGAAGGGAACCACATCCTCTACATATTTTACCAACCTAACAACCAAGCACATAGCAAGGCACAGAGTCAAACACTGAGTAGGACTCTTTTCCTTCAACTGCTGTCTCTCCCCTGCAGAGAGGAAAATAAAATCAGCTCTCAGGCTTCTAGGAAAAGGAGGAACGGTTTTAAACTAAAAGAGGGGGGCTTTAGATGAGATGTTAGCGGGAAATTCTTCACTCAGAGGGTGCTGAGGCCCCAGCAATATGGGAACCCAGAGCTGTGGGTGCCCCATCCCTGGAGATGCCCACGGAGGGGCCCTGGGCAGCCTGAGCTGTGGGGCACACAGCCCACGGCAGGGCTGAGGCTGGGGGGCTGTAAGGCCCCTTCCAAACTGACGGCGATACGACTGCTTCAGAGTCAGGATGAGGAAACCTGTTCTGTCTCCCCACCCCTGCGGTTGCTGTTATCCACCTTCAGTGTATCACATGACAGCTCAATTAGTACTGTGCCACCTGATGGCACGCAATCACCTCTGAAACATCAGATTTCAGCCCATGAAACAGGAACCATGCGTTTGTAACCACAGCTCAAATTTTGTTGAAGGGGGGAAGAGAACAGGATGGAAACACACCTCTCACCCCCAAGAGAGCTTTCACTATTCCCTGTTTTCTCCTCTCGTGGCTCTTTTCACCTTTTCAGAGGCTGCAGAACACCGCCTCTCTGATTGTAGGAAGCAAACTCCTTCTTAAGGCTTTATCTCTTTAACAGACTCGAGATGTTCTGGCCCAGCGCTCTGCTGCAGGAGCTCCTCCCTGCTGCTGATGGTCTTATTATCCTCACTGTCATCAGCCTGAGTCACTCTGCGTCCCTTTGTTATGCTCCCTGGAACGGCCTGTGATAAAGACACCTCCAACATCGCTATTGCTTTTGTAAAAGTCTCCCTGTTTCTTCTATAGCCAAGCAATATGAGGAGTCATAGTGGAGGTATTAGGAAGCGCGTGCTTTATTACCAGCACAATGCAGGCCTGTAATCTGATAATGATAAAAATCTGCCCCTTTGCTTTGGCTGTTATCATTTAATTGGAGCAAAGAAACTCATTCGTTTGTTAATAATTTTATAATTGGTGCTATCTGCTGCCACCCATCAAAGGAACCACACACAACAACCACTTTCAGAGCAAGCCATCTCCCGAGAAATGAACTTTTTGGCATTTAGTGCTCCTGCTGCTGGTGGTAGTGCAGCGCTGGGTGCCTTTGGGCGTGCAGAATCCTCGCAGCGCTCACCAACCCCTCCTTCATGAACTCCCCAGCTCTCGGCCCACGCACGGCCTGTGTGCTGTTACCAGGGGAGCTGGTGGCTTTTGTGATCCCTTCTGTTCTGGCTTAACTAGACATCCCAATATTTTGACAACGCAACGATGTGTCTCTTCACACTTTGTCTCCCAGCCCGACTCACCTGAGGCATCTCCTCTCTCACTCCGCCATCTGCTCGCGAGCGGAGAGAAAGCAGAGACAGCTGGATCCGCGAAGGCGAGCGCACACCAAAGGGTTTGTTTCCCCTAAGCACTAAGGATGTGTCTGCACTGACAGCCAAGTAGGAGCCAAGTCTGCACTCAAATCCAGTCCTGCTCTGCTCATCCCGCCTCAGCACCACCGCTGGGCTGCGGGGAGGTGAGAAGCAGTCAGGTTCACCGCAGTGGATCGGCCTTGAGTCGCAGCAGCCTATCGCCCAGGGTTGGCCTCTGCTTGGCAGCTGCTCCCCACAGCACCTATTCATACAGCAATTTAAATGAAACAGGCCAAAGAACATTACGTGAGGGAAAACGGCACAGCTTGGCGAGTTTCCACATAGCAGAACTCACCCTCTTTCTCCCGAGAAGCCCTCACCCCAGCCAGAGCCCCCTGGGATGAGTCCCTGTATCCCACTCATGTGCCACCTCTGAAAGTTCTATTAGGATGAGCTGAAATGAGGCCAGGGAGCGTGCTACCAGTGCAACACTGTGCCAGCACTGCCCACCCCACACTGCACACAGGCAGGTGGCTTCCCACATCCCCTGAGCTCCGGAGACATTGCAGCTCCAGCAGTGTGACACACGGCAGCCAACCGCCGCCACGTCCCTGCCACCAGCAGGGCTCATAAGCTGTTGCTCTCGTGGTGCTGTTTGCATTAAGGCACAGAGAAGGAGTGTTTTAACAATTACTTGTTTGTTTAAATTATCGATACGCCTCTGGAAATCGCTCAAAAAGAGAAGCACATCATCCTTCTCTTTATCCAGCAGAACTGAGGCAAGCAGAAATCAGGGCTAATCCTTTTAAAAGGGGTCACTGACACCAGGCACCTGCATTCCTGGAAGGTCCTGCTTGACGCAGCTCCGTTTGCCTCCCAGCAGAGAACAGCACAGTGCAGCTGCAGAGCTGACAGCAGGGTGCACAAAGCCTGGTGATATTGTTCAGACCTGTTTTAGAGCAAATTCTGATGTTGTGCTATGAAAGATTTGTATGAATTTTCTGGTGCTTTCTAAGGATTCCTGGGTCTATGAGCTCAAGTGGATTTTCCTGAATGAAATTTTCCAGCACCTTCTATGAATTTTCTACTGAGTTATAGGTGTTTCTTGATCTAAAAAGTTTCCATGTCCAAAATTTCATCTGGAAAACTTTAGAACCGCACAGCAGCCCATCATTTAAATGATTTGGGCAGAAGCAGAGGGCAAAACTCATCGCAGGCACCGCCTGCATCTGCCCAGCACCAGTGTGCTATGCATCACCCAGGAATTAAAAAACAATGATGAAAAAAACTGATTAAATTTAAATTTGACCGTATCACATCTGGAGGGATCTATTAAGGCATCAATCAAAGGGAGAGAAAAAAAAAAAAAATTTATCTTTAATAACCCTTAGTAACAGCTCTGCATCTAGCACCTGTGCTTGCACGGCTGGCAGCACGAAGGGAAACAAACCCAAGGCTTCGTCCTCTGGATGCCATGTGGCTGCCAGCCCCTGGGGGAACATGGCAGTGCCTCGTGCTGGGCCCAGCTCGGGACCTGCTGCACAGCTCATGTCCAGGAATAGAGGCACCAGTCCAGCTGTGCTAGAAAGCCCCAGGCAAACTCTGTGCCAGGGAAAGCACAGCACAGGAACCATTAAAGCCCATAAGGCTCCACATCTCCCCCCTCCACCTCTGTGTGAGGGCAGTGAGGCCCCGGCACCACTCCCTGGCGCCCCATCCCTGAGGTGCCCAAGGCCATGGATGGGGTCCTGGGCAGCCTGAGCTGATGGGGACACCAGGCCCACGGCAGGGCTTGGGAGGGGCTGCAGCATCCTTACAGCCCAGCCCCGCTGTGACTTCACATTTCTCAGCCCTGTCAGGAAAGTCAGACTTTTTTTTTTAAATATCCCATAATAAGTGCTGGTTTGACATGAGCAACGATGATCGTTTGATATAGCAAGGGTGAGAGACTAATTAAAACCAGAGCTTTATGACTTCACTCGGCTGCTGCAAGATCTGGCTGCCTGGGCTTATTTATATAAGTTTTAAGTGTTTTATGCAAATTTAGTGCTCATGAAAGGCCCTGAATTTCCAGGCATGGAGAGGAAAGCACTCTGTTTATTCACAGCGCTGCTGCAGTCAGCACAGGGTCTGCCCAAAGCCCAGAGTGTGGGCCAGACCCTGGAGGGATTCCTGCGGATCCAGCTGGGCTGATTAAGGTGCTGCTGTTTTGACATCAATTTCCATCCACATCAATGTGCTGTGGCTACACATAGTGACAAATGGGGGCTCTGGAACTTGTTCATATTTAGCCAAAGCAGCTCAAAAGTTTATTGCTCCCACCTGCAGGGACCAGAAGGTCTTTGCCAGGAACTCTTGAAGCTGGCAGGGTGCACAATGTGATGTCCTTCCTGCACGCGGGGTGCAGAGCTATGTCTGCACCAGAGGTTTCCACTGGCTTTACTGCAGCAATCAAAAGCCTAATTAAAATTAAAACGAAGGCTCAGATTTTGCAATTTCATCTGCTTTTCCAGTGATGCGATGCAAATGGGAGAGAATACAATACCTGGAATGAAGCAGAGAGGCTGTACACAAGGCAACAGCATTTAGAGGCAGAGGGTCTGCTGGGGCTGTGCTGATAGCATGTCAGGCTCCCCAGGGCACAGAGCAGACTGAGCTGGATTCCCCCATCATTCAGCTGTTGTGCTTGCCTTCAGTGTCTGAAGCTATAGCTCCAGCTCTTGTCCTTAGGTGCCCAGGCCTTGCAGAGAGCTTGGTCCTATACGAGCAGCCTTCTTGCTTCTGCATGGCCCTGAATGCACCCAGTGTCCTGCTGTAGTTGCTGGCTGGCACAGGGCACCTGCTGGGGTCAGCTAACGTCCCACCAGGGACATCTCCCCACCCTGAGGGCAGACCCAGCAGCAGGGAATTCCTTAACAATTCAACAGGGTCTCACTGTGAACCAACTCTCTTCTCAGAGCTCAGCCCAAGCCTGCAGCCCTCTCCCTAGGTTTCAGCACTGCACAGCCTTGGAAGCTGTGTTCTGCCCGCCAAAGCTCCCTGCAGGCATCCAAGACAAACAGAGAAACAGAAATAACCTACAAGCTCCAAGCACCGCCTAATTACTCCCAACAGCTTCCTTTCTTTAGGAATAGACACAATATTTCCTTTCCTCCCTAATTCCCAGGGCAGTTTGGAGGATTAATTAATATTGGATACACATTTGGGTCTGACACAGTTCATAAACAGTTACTATTAATCATACTGGAGTTGATCAGCTCTGGTTTAGCACAGCCTTGTCAGCCACTCTCACATCTCAGTGCTGATCAGCTGCACTGCGCCTCAGCCCAGGACCAACCATCGGGGCCTGCCCTCTGGGGGCAAATAAACTTGTTCCAGACCATTCTTTAGGGTGGAAGGGCACTCACTGATTGCTCTCCATTACCTCTGGAGGGACCTTATGAGATGCTTTGCTTGCACAGGACTGATGCCACTATGCCCCATGTAGTGACAGGGATTGGGTGAAGAATGGCATTTGCTTGGCAGTTCAGTTACATGGTTCATCTTGTAAAAAACTAGTAATAGGAAAAAGTAAAACTGAGTGAGATACACAACAGATGAGGTAAAACTGCGACACATTTACCCCACTCTTCCCCTGCAATGAGGTGGTAGAATAAGCTGACTTTCCCCAGCTATAGATAGACCAAGGCATGTCCTATATCCTGCCTGCAGAGCCAAGCAATGCTGGCTCAGCATTAGGCTGGCAACCCTCCAGAATTGGATTTCCAATTAATAGCGTCGACTCATCACAGAGAAGATCAGGTCTTAGTTGAAGGTCAGGGAAATTCAGGCAGCGCGGGGCAGATTTACACCACTGAGGTTCCCAAATCACCTGCAGCACACAGGAGAGAAGCCGAGCCTGATGCGTGAGCCTCCTGCCCAGCAAGGGGAGTGGTGGCTTCGGGAGACCTCAGTGTGACTGATCCCAAACCTAAAACCCTCCAGTGCTGCAGGGATAAAGCCCTCTTTCCCCACGCCATAATGGGATGGAAGGGCAGTTCTGCCCTCCACAAGCAAAAGCATACACCAGCAGGACTGAAGGTGAAAACAGCCACAGGGGCATTTAGACAAGCTTAAGGAGACTCAGCTCGCACCCAACCTCTCTCCATGATGGAGGGCTAAGATCACCCAGATGTCCTTAAAACACTTCCCATACAGGGTGGAGTCCTGGGAAATGAGGGCACAACAGGAGCCACCCACCATTGGCATTACAGCATTTCCCATTCTCCTGTTTGGGCAAAGGTTCAAGATTTGAAGTCGGAGGGGAGAAGGGGGAGGAGGAGGTACTTTATTTATAGCTGCACATTCATTTGATTAAGAGCCGTTTCTGAAAGATTTGCCTGAAACAATGCGAAGGGAAGGGGAGGGGCAGCGAGGGACAGGAATCTCACAGCATCCAGGGAGACCTGCAGAGCCTGGGAACTGCCTGCACTCCCCCAGCCCCTGCTGCAGTAGTTGAGCAGAGCTCGTTTCCAGCCAGAAGACACAGCAGTGCCCAGAAGGTGCTTTCTTGGCTCTGAAGTCAGGACCGTTGTTCTGGAAAGATGGGATCCCTCAAACGCTGGTTTCACTCCAGGGTTGGAGAACGGCTAAATTTCCCAATGAAATGACCACAAATCCAGCTGCTGAGACTGCCCAGACTTCTCCTTCTCAGGGCTGCTGCAGCCTTGCAGGACAGCGTGATCACCTCATGGATATTTTTCCATCATAAATTCACACATCAAAAAAATCAATTAGCTACCAGTGTTGTTGATTATAAATTAGCTATTTACATAATTAATTATTATATCTTTAATAAATGGTATGCAGGAGAGGAAGCTGGCAAAATACAGCCGTTCTTCTGGCATCATCAATTATTTGGAAGGGAAGGCAATTACACTAAATCTTCCTTCCTCCTACCTCTCTTGTCAAGGGAAATACCTCCCCCTCCTTCTTCCGATTTGGAGCCTGGAACCGGGCCTCCAACATCACATTACTAAATTGCTTAAGCAGCATTTTAAATAACAAAAAGGGATATCATTTAATTTTTTTTTGAAACATGAAAATCAATAAGCCGCCCTTCAGCTTCCCTGAGTGATTGGCCAGGGCTGCCTCTCTCAGCTAATTCAATTTCAGTCTTACTTGGAGAACCGAGGCTTCAAAAAACAACCAGGCTGATCTCCCAGGCCATGTGAGGCTTCATCGAGGAATTCCTTTCATGGAATCAGATGTCCTGCCCTTTTTGAGGGGCATTATTTGGAGACGGGCCCCGATCAATAAATCCTTGCTGATACTTACAGCTGTGCTGCATGGTTTTGATTCTTGGCATGTTTGTGTACAGTGAGCTGGAAACCAACTGCTGGATGGAACCCCACTGACTTGGGCTGCACTGAACAGACCATCCTTTCCGACAGCTACGCTTCAAGTGTGTCTCTGATGCGGGAGCAGCCTGTGTGCCTTTCCTCCTGCCATGGAGGAGCTGCGAGGGATCCAGGTGTGACACTGACAGGAGCTACACTGATGTCTCAGAGAGGGGCAGGAGGAAAACAGGCCGTTTCTTTACAACGGCTTATAAAGCCCAGTGGGAAATGATGGGTCTGAAGTTTTGTAGGAGAATTAAACAAACACAAATCAGCTGCGGACGTTCTGACATCAGCCACATTGGGTCACACAGCACACAGGGAGACTCCTGTTCCGTTCACTGAGATTATAGGCGAATTCATCAGAATCCTACTAGTTTCACCTCATTACAGCCATCCACCCCAGAGCATGAAAGATACTGCGGTTATTAACTGGATGACTAGCACTGCCCCAATTTCCAGATGAGCTGGAACAGAAGTGAAGGTGGCTTCCCACAGGGGCAGGTGCTGGAACAGCAGAGCAGTGGCCTAGTTACTAGCTGCTTTATCCCCATGGGAGATTTCTCCCTCAGTACACATCTGTGTGTTTTCAAAAGGCTGTGCGTTTATACAGAGCCCAGTCATAACAGAGCAAATTTGAACATCCACTGTACCACCATAAACAACACTCGGTTTGAAACATTTTCTCCATCTTTCAAGATTATTGCAGCATCTGTTGATCACATTAAGTTGTAAGTGTGCTGTCTCCATGGAGACTGCAGAGTCTCCCTGGGTTCCCAGTTACTGTATGTGGTTTCAACTGAAAGCAGAGTCACCCAGTGAGTCAATCTCTGTTCCGTATAATGAAAGCAAAGGAAGTCACTGGGCTGACTGTTGGTTACGTTGGATAATGAAGCTAGATTTATCACTAGGATTTCTTAAAGAGACACTGGTATGGAGGTGATGTCTCAGATGGGGATTGGTGTAAGGTTCTGTTGTAAGGCTGTCCTTAAAGACAGTAGGGATACTTCTTCCTTAAAGGAACGTCCACGTGTCCGTTGGAAAACTCTCCCCAAGAATTTGCAGAACAACCATGAAATAACCAGAAACTATCTCGTGAAGCAGCTGCAGATAACAGCCACTCTTCAAGTGGAAGAAAGTTCACAGCTAAAACCTCTC
This sequence comes from Lagopus leucura, assembly GCF_019238085.1. NCBI lineage: Eukaryota > Metazoa > Chordata > Aves > Galliformes > Phasianidae > Lagopus > Lagopus leucura. Next base: position 440,534 of record NW_024962316.1, on the reverse strand, counting down.
TCACTTTTAATCAGCCTCGGGGCTCCTTGCAAGAAAGGTAAGGAATATGTTTTTTGTAAAGGAACAGGGCTGAATTCAAGAGCTCTCAGCCAGCATGCAAAGTGACAACAGCAATGAGGAAACTCAGTTAATTTGGCTCGCAGACTTCATTCTGTCAAATGGTTGGAAGAGCTTTTAATTCTTGTAAAGGAGCAAAACCATCATAACATCTGAATTCATATCCTGCAGAAGGCAAATTAAACACCGAGTAATGACAAAAATGAATCACCCCTTATGTAGCTACGTTATAAATGAATAAACACTCTTTTCTCCCAAGCTATGAAAGCAACAGAAGCTGACCAGTCTTCACACAGGGATTTGATTCACACAGCTTTCCTGCAGAGAGAGGGAATCTGAACTGATGAAAGAAGAATCTCAGTTCCTTACTGCACTCATGTTTCCAGACAGATCATCATCTCTTTCCCTTCTTTTCCCCATTCTTGCCCAACTTTTCTCTGCACCTTCCACCTGCAGCCTCTGTATGAATTGGACAATTGGAGCCATGAGGTCACCGCTGCCCAAGTATGAACACAGCCAGAAAAGCCACGATCCAAACGACCACAGCCTTTCCAGGTGACTGCTGCCACACTCTCCTGGTTGGTGGCGTTGCACAGGTGTTGCAGGAAACAGGAGCATTGATTGCTTCGGAGAAACAGTGGGAGCACACAATACTGCCTCAGAAAATTTCAGCTCGGTGCCCTCATGCTTGTGGACAAAGCAAGCAGACTCTGTGTCGTCATCCGAAGCCACACGACCCAGCATTCTCATTTCCATCCCTCCATATGGTCCCAGCAGGACACCTGGCTTCATCTTCCTTTCGCAGAGACTGCCCTTCCCCTCGTCCCTCCCATTTTGAAGGCATGGAAATGGAGGTGTTACACAGCCTTGGCTGTGCAAGCAGAAGTGCCACTACCCTGCATCTATTTAGAACAGGGTACAGCAGCTGTGTGATTCATCAGTCTGAGACATCTTGCCCTTGAACTGGTGTGAATGTCAGCAGCGGTCACTGGACTCGTCTGAAACGATGCTCTCTATAATAACAATATTTCATGCTTTCCACCTCATTTATACCCAACTCTTAGCAAATTAACACCAAGCAAAGAACTCAGCAGCATTGCTTGCCACAAGATGAGGGGCCCTTTAAGGGGTGCTGAGATTTGCTGTGCTTACAGGCAGACCAAACCCCTGAGATGATTGAGTGTGGCATCCCAAAAGGAGAGGAGGGAACACAAATAAACACACTGTTCTGCTCCAAATGAAAGAGCTGCTGGATTTAATGTGACAGGGCCTGGGATGCTTCATTTGACACAGACTGGCAGCAGTCTGGTGATTGGCAAGCACTTGGAATAACCGCTCTCTGTACTGTCATAACATCGCAAGATCATCTGCAGAGCAGCCCAGCCAGCCCCAAGCAAAGTGTGGGATCTGCTGGGCTGTGGATAGAGATGAAATAAGTTCAGTGTCTCAGGACTCTCCATTGACAAGAATTGGAAGGAGGCAACCCGCAGGGTCCAGATCACACATACTCATCTGAGCTCTTGAACGCTGTCAAGGTTTTCCTATCTCTGGGAAGAGCAATTCTAGGCCATTCAGAACAACAGCCTTGTTGCTTCTCGTGTTTATCCACAAACAGGAAATCCTAGAGGAGGCAGGAAAAGGAGTTTAACCAAACCACCCTCAATATTATGCTGCAGAGAACTGACTCTGCCCTACCAGGCTGCAGCTGGGTTTTCACAGCCTTGTGCTGCAGCCTCACTTTGTTTCCAGTACCACAGAATCACCAAGGTTGGAAAAGACCTACAAGATCATCCAGTCCAACCATCAAGGTACCAGGTACCGCCAGCAAAGCTAACAGCACTTCACTGCCCAGGAGGGTCCTGAAAGAAGGCAGGTTCTACAGCAAAGAGCCAGCCCAAGGCTAGAGTGCTTGGCAGAAGGGTTTGATCCGGGGTAGGGAGATGAGGAGACAGGAGCAGGGTGGAGGACAGGGCCTGCTGCTCCTGCAGGCACTCAGAGAACGTAGGGCCCTCTCCCTGACAGTGGCAGCCCCATAGTCCCAAGCTCTCCCTTAGCAACCTTGGCCAGCAAGTCAGAGGTGCTGCAGAGAAGAGGGTCAGGGCTGTCTCATCTTGGCAGCCTACAGGCATAGTCCTATGTAGGTACAAGCAAGGAGTTGGACTTCGCTGTTGCAAAAGCTGTTCTACCGAAAGGACACCAGCAAGAGAAAAGCTCTACTATGGGAGTTCCCAATCATGGGCTCACTTGGGCAACACAGCCACCAGCAAAAGTCTCAACCCTGCCACGAGCTGCGCATTCCTTTCTCACAGAGGAGTAGGGCAAAGGCAAACCTTCCCCCAAATGCCATTACAGCATCCCTAGTCGAACCTAGCAACACCCCAGGGATCTTATCTGATGAGACTCAGAGGCAGACCAGCTATTACTTCTGGGAATAACAGATGTACCTTTTTCTAAAGCACTCAGCTACCAGAGGGCAGCAAATAGCTCATGTTTCTATAGAAAATGCCACCCTCACAGAGTTGTGCAGTGCAATACCAAAGCTGCTGTGCCTAGGCTGCTGGGCTTCAGATGGGATGTCTGCACACACTTTCAGATAGATGTGTCTGTTGCTGAAATTAAAACACAGCTATACTCCTCATTGCCTCTTAGCAAAACACCATACCTCCCATTCTTAATTACACTGTAGTTGCTGAGCCAAGATGGTTGTGAGCAGTGCAATGTTAGAGCTGTTCTAGCCTGGGCATTGCCTCCTGCTGCAGCTCTGCTGGGCGTTGCTTTCCTCTTCCTCTGGCTGCGACAGCAGAGCAGCTGTTTGGGTGGGAGAGCATTTGTGCCTGAGCAGCGGTGTGGTTCAGTTGTTGCCCAAGCTGTATTTATGGTTCTTAAGGCTCTAAGCTGGCAGCAGCAGAACAGGGTGGTTTAAAAAGCTGTGTCTGGTTCCCGAATCACATTCAGTTTGCAGTGTTGGGAAATTATGTTTCAAAACAAGCCAGGCACCAGCTTCCTCCTAGGTTAATCTGCACCGCTCCTGCCTTGCGTGTTTTGGAATATTAACAATGCTGCAGCAGCAATGCAGTGGCTGCGAATCCTTCCTGCTAACTGCGCTTACAAGAAAGAAAATTATGAGGCCCGTCTGCACTTTGGTTACCTATGGCTACACCAGCTCTGCATCTTACTGAAATTAAAAAGAAAAAAAAATGCAACATATCCAAAAAAGAGAACCTGACAATTTGCCTGTGGATTATTTTCTTTGCCCATGAGACGCCTTCATTTCCTCTGACTGAAGTCTTCCAAGCCAACGGTGTTAAGAGTACTAGGAAAAACATTGGTTCCTGTTACTTAAAGATAACTATTTTTTTTTTTAAAGGGCAGCTGGTGAAACCTACAACCCCAGTTGCTAAAATCAGCATCATCTGTTATTTCCCATACCATCACAAAATGTTCCATTTTATCTGAGCTAAAAACAGCTTTTCTCTGCTGGAAGCATGCAAATATCATTCCTTCATAAAGAAGCCACCAGATGGGAACCTAATAACTGTAGACTCTAATTCTCACTGCCTGGAGTTGCTAAAAGCACCAAAGTTTGAAAATCCTTGTTTATACCCTGCTTATTCAGTGGTTTAAATATGTTTCCATGCTCAAGCATCTGGTCTGCAGCCAGGCTGTTTCCCTGTTCGGGACATGGGACAAAATGCCCAGCACTTTTTTTGGCTCTCTTTGGATCTTTCTGCAAAAAGGAGATTTACATGGCATAATTGCTCTGAAGGTGAGCTGGTGGGAGTGCATCAACTCCACAAAAGCTGCCCTTTCTCCCTGTGCTTATTTTACTTGCTGTTCACTTTTTTTGGAATATAAAGTCCATCCCCCCACACCAAGATGCCTGTGAAGCGAAGCAGACATTTTTCTGCTCTTGTGAAAGTATGTGGGAGAGAAAATTTTATTGGAGTTTTATGGATGCCTAAATGGCTCTGCTGTAGGAGGGAAAGAAAAAGAGCACAGGAAGGAGATGGACAGCAAAACACAAAGCAAGAATGATACCCCTCTGTGCTCAAAAATGTAGACAGGGGAATACAGAACCCAGAAACAGCAGAAGAAATAAATTCTTCACGGATCCGTTTATAACCAGAGCAAGTGTTTGCTGTGCAGGGAATAAAAGCAGGCACTGACAGGGCAGCTTTCACTTGTTAATTCTAACTAACCTCCAGAGCTCTCAGAGCATTCTGGTACTGGCTGGGCATGCCTTTGTGTGCAAGCGGCTTTCAGCAGCCTGCTGCTGTGCCAGACTTCACTTTGTCCCGAGCTCCTGGCCATGAAAGCCTCACCTTTGTTCCATTGCATCTTTTAGGCAAGGATGGTCTCCTCCATGCCTGCACAGAACTCAGCACAGACCCCTGCAGAGGTGCACAGCTGCTAGGAACGTTGCTCAGCATGCTCAATCCAAGCAAAGAGAGGTTTCCTCCTGCCAGGACTGCTCTGCTGATGCCCATAGTGCTGCTGGCCCTAAATTCCACTGAGAAGGCCACAGTAGGATTTCAGCCTGCCACCATCTCCTCTTCAGCTACTGCTACCTTCTCATTCCCCAACATCCTGATTTAGATCTTTAGGAGATTAATCCAGAAAGAGAGGCTTGAGACTACGTCTAGCCAGTAAATGATAATTAAAACCTTCTAAAACTATCATCAGCCTCAGCATCCTGGGGGTACAGAGAAGAAAGAAGGGGAAGCAGGGAGGGAGGGGGGAAGCGTTTCAGACTCACATCTAACCTGTTTTCCAGATGAGTTTTTCAATGATCAGATCCAATCTACCGTAAAAACTTCCCAGGGAGAGAAACCCTCAGTGCATGAACCAAAAATGTAATGATCTGGGAAATGTATTCCTCTTAAGGGGGAAGAAAACTGTGGTTTCACCTCTGTGCTCCCACTTTTATTGATCACAAAGTGCACAGATTTCTGCACTAGAGAGGGGGGAGGCTTGGTAGCAGAGCTGTACACTGAGGCAGCTAATGGCACAATGACCAGGCCCTCAGACGCTGCCCTTGGAGTGGCTGCCGACTGCACCAGTCACGATGTCTGCCTGCTCCACTCCCTCCTGAAATTAAGCACCATTATGGACTGTACCAGAAAAAGACTGGCTTAAAGGCATGGCTTAATAAGCCTGCAGCAAATTTTGTCATCATTAGCTAACACATTTTTACATATTTTTGCCATTTGTAGAAGTGTCCACTCCTTTGGTGACTTTTAAGTGCCTGTTGTCAGTGGCTTCCTGTGGCAATCAGTTTCACAGTAATTACACCATATTTTAAGAAGCTCTTCTATTTTTATCAGTTTATGCAGTTCGGGCTACATCTGCGCTTCCAACTTCTGTTAAAAGGTCCAGTCCCTGATCAAAGCAGCCGTGCCACCAAGAATCCCCACGTGGCCACATCAGCCCCTGGAAGTCCCTGCCTCCATTAGCAGAGTGCTTCCCTGGGGCTGGCAGAGCTCAGCGTCACTGCGTGGAAATGCTGCCTGCAGGGGAAATGCCGCTGCTGCAGTGGCCAGACTCATGCTGGAGGTCTAGATTTCATAGGAGCAATGCAAGCAGAGTTCATCATTGATGCTGGACTGGAACAGCTACCAGCTCAAACAGCAGGAGCTCACAGGCATGTGAGCTGCCATGCAAGGACAGTAAGGGGAAAGGAGCGATGACCCGGCTGGTGCCTGGGCCCTGGGTAACTGCTGGTGCACAAAGTCACACCACGCAGCCACCTTGGTCAGTTTTAAACACCACGCGAGAATCAACTCCTTTGTAACTTCACAACTACCTTGTAGCAAAACATCTTCACCGCTGTAATTAGGAACTGCAGCACCCTGACCTGTTAGGTTCACCTGCTCCTGACTGCCAGAACAGGCAGCAGAGGAGGGTCACTTTGAGTCACAAAAGACTCAGAGGAGGCTTTTGGTGTAACGGAGTGGGAGAAGTCTTCAGTCTCTGCACTGAAGACCTGAAAACATGCGGGGAGCAGGCTGTGGGGAGGTGAGGGGTTTTCACATAATTCCCAGCAAATCCCTAATCTGGTTCTGTGCCTGCTGACGCACACTCCCCATTGCTCTTCCCCCACCTGGTCCCAAAGACCTGTGCTCGGGTTGGTCGTACCTCACAGCATCAGAGCAGAGAGGACTGCATGCTGCAGCCCAGGACTACACAAATACAACAGGACTTAAGGAGATTCTCTACCATCCTGAGAGGGTGGCATGCGGAGAACTGGGGCTTTGCTGCCCAATCCCACTCAGCCTCAGTCCTCTCCCCACATGGAGCTGACCCACTTCATAAATGACGCACTCTTCCTTCTGTATCCAAACGCCACTGTATCATTTAGCACTCTCCGTGGGCTAATTTTCTCCCCCAGGGACAGTAGATTAGATCCCACAATTTCTCCCTCCCCCTGAGTTTTCAAAAGGTCTTTCAACTGTAATAAACTCAGGTACTTACACATCAATCTGCCTTACCTGGAGCACATGATATAGAGGCCTGGGTCATAGCAACATCATTATAGTGAATTTTAAAAGAGAGCAATGGGAATAGATAGAGAAATAGTCCTTCCTGTGCGGTGCCCTTTCTATCTGTACACTGAAGCTTAGAAAGTTCCTCCAGAAATACAGTATTTCTCACCAGAGCTGGAAATATTGAGGTAAGCACCAACTGATCCTCTGGAGCTAAACAAACTCTTTTCCCCCTTAAACTACAGACACTTGCACATTGCTTTGGCTCCTGTCTTCTGCTGCTTCCTCCTGCTCCTTACTCCCTTGAAGATGCTGCACATCTGCAGTCACTGCTTTTCACTGCTTTGTGCTGCATTCTATATTGCCAAGGACAGCATAATGTGACGGAAAAGAGAGGTCACAGCCTGGCTGCCCTTGGGAGCAGCACCAGCCCCCGTCCATATTCTGCACTGTAGCACCTCAGCTCCAAGCAGTTGGCTCGAAGACACTGAGGCAGATTATTTTATTTATGCACTTGCTTAACATTTTGCTGGACTGATTGCTTGAACTGGGCCAAAAAAAGAACTCCAAACACTTGCAGAACTCCTTGCTACAACGCCTGATATCCATTTACCCAGTTCCTGAACAAAATAGCACAGGTAGTACATGCTTCTGACTGAAGAGAACACCAAACCACATAAAAGGACCTCAGAAGGGCTCTCTCACCAGCCATCAGGTCAGGCCATTACTGCAATAAGGGTATTTTACTGCTGCATTCACAGGCTGATCTAAAATTCCTCTCCCATTAGGCGATGTACAAACACGCTCCAAAAGGTTTATGATAAAGGATACGAGTGCACACACAAGTGTCTTGAGGCATCCAGCCCACATCACGGCTTGGGCGGCCTGACGCACTGCCCAGGGCTCTGTATTACAGACCAGCTGTGTGGTGACCAGCTTTCACCTCAAAATTCCTACTCACCACAGCTTTCATACTGGTTTATAAAGGCATTTTAATGCAGCGACTTGCCTCTGAGGACGAAAGTGCCTGGCGTTTGTTTAAGTGTCTTTATTAGACCTGAAACAAATACTGCATCATTTAACTTTGAGGCTTTTGTTGCTGGTATCAGTTGTGTTCTGCAAATCACAGACTCAAGACTGCATCTAACCCCTAATAAGCAAGCAAACTGCTATTCGTCCACCTCCCTGCTTTCCCCTGGCTGCTGTTATCTCTGTGTGAGACTGGGAATTGAAGGAAAGAATGACCCAGTGATTGTCTAAATCAGCCCAGCTCTAATTTACTGGAATATGGTTTGAGCAGCTAATGTAACACCTACTGTGAGCAAGATGGAGCTATCTCCAGGACTTCTGTAGGCTAGGAACATTCACTTAAATGGCATTGTCTGGCTGCACTCACTGGAGGGCCCGCCGTACCGCAGAGAGCAGTTAACCCTTGGAATGGGAAATTAGGTCAAAAGAACCAAGCTCTCAATTGCAATTGGAAAAGTTAACTTTCTGCAGAAAATTGGGTGTCCTGTTTGCCTCTGACACTTTCTCTGCTCCTCATGTAGCAAATAGCTCGAGCAATTACAGCAGGCGGGTAAACAAACAGCAGTGAAGGCGTCCTCGGGATGCCCTCGATCTGGCAGGAGCTTTCCCCGCTTCCCCAGCCCTTGCTGATACAGTTACACAGTGTTTCCCAGGGCTGGATTAAGCAGTTGGTCTCTTCCTAGACAGAAAGGGGTTGTTTTTTTCCCCTTCAAAATACTGGTTGAGTCACAACAGAAGTCAGCACTTTCCCCGGCCCTGGTTCAGAATTGGGCTCCCCCAGAAACCACCTCCGTCCTTCAGCTCCTCACAGTGAGGTGCAAACAGCAGCTCCTCCCTCACCTGCTGTCCAGGATGCTGTCCATTTCGGGGAAAATTCTGGGTTTTGTCCTGAGAAGTGCCTCATGACAGCAGCACCTGAGGGCACAGAGAGACACTCATCACAAATGCTTCAGATTCAAGGTCAGTTTGGATTGTTAAGTCACCATTCACATAAATACATATGAGACAAACGCTGTTTTGGCTTTTCTTTTTATAAAATGTATTTGAAAGGCAGGTTTAAATAGAGGATCTGTTTACAAGAAGCAGTGCTTTTCAATACCCTATGGCATTCTACTTAAGAGGACATTTGTCTCACAACTGAGGCACAGAAGAGCGGAGTGCTGGATCACATCTGCCAGCTGCACCAGCTCAGCATCTCACCCTGCCATCACCCAGCTGAGTTCCCCCTCCAGGACTCAGGAGGGGGTTATCCAAGAACCCTGGAGCAGTCCTTCTCCCAGGGACCCACCCAGCTCCCTTCAGCAGGGATGCATCTTCAGATGCACCTTTGCAGAAGGTGGCTCAGATGTCCTCCCAAGCAGCACAACGCCACTGCAGCTGGCTTCTGCTGCACCCACATTCCTTTTCACTGACAAAAGGCAGAACTGTAACGCGAGCAGGAACATAACGCTTTCAGCATGAACTTTCATAGCTGTTGAATCACTGGTTTTTAGTTGCTCACAGAGCCAGACTTTCAGATTAAGCTGCGTGTAATCCCTTTACCTTGCAATGCATGGGGTCATATGCAGGTAGCATGTAACCTTCTGGTTTAAAATCTGCCTTCCAGCAAGCATGAGCACATTCTCATCAGTCAGCAGTTTAAGAGCAGACAAACTCCCACAGCCTGGAAAGCTCCATCAGTAGAGAGCATCCTTGTTCTGCTCTGCTTCTCATGTCAGGAGACACCTCCAGTCCCTTGCAACTCACACTCTACATTCTGCAGACCGCTTGCAGGAGCTGACTCACCCCCCATGGAGAAACCGACAGGCCACAGGGCTCAGCCTTGTCACAGCTGCACTGTGTCACCACACAGCCAGAGGTACAGATGGGCTACAGGCTGAGGGAAAGCAGCCTGGGTGCAAGTAACACCCTGCTTATGGCCCTGCATGCTTCCTTCTGTTTTCCCAGAGCAATGATGCTGGCTTACACTGCGCCAGGGAAATTAACAGAGGATCCCTGGTCAGCCTCAGATGAAGGCCTCCTTGTACTCCTTTAGTAGTACAGTTGGAAGTGGTTTGCCTGGTCAGGAATAAAGCACCCTGCTTTCTTCTGGGGACACCTTTCCAGGACAAGACAGTCCTTTCCTAAGGCTGGCCTGGAAGCAGACTGCAAGATTTAAAAGCCACTTCTGAAGGAACATTAACGAGTACAGCACTCTCAGGAAACAGAGAGAAGGCAAGAAAGACTGAAGTACAGGAGACAGATGTGAGGTCAGCTCAAAGACAACAAAGTAATTTCAGAGGCAGAAGCCCATGTCTGGCAGAGGTGCCTGGGTGTCTGGACTGCAGAGCCAGCCTTTGCCCCTCCTTGCCCCCAGCTCTCCCTCTGCTCACACTGACCATCTGGCAGCCACAACAGGGCATGTAACAGCAACAGAGCCTCCTCCTCCTTCTTCCCACCCAAGGGACAACCAAAGCCAAGTGCTGGGTGTAGCTGCTGCAAGACCTCCCAGGGAGCATTTCCAGATGCTCTCCCACAGCACCACCGCTCCCTGCCCTCCATCACCTGAAGCAGGCAACCACCTCCACAGCCCAGCAGGTTCATCCCTCCCAGCACCTGTAGAGCACAACACTGGGGACCGACAGGGGTTAAAACGTCTCCCACACAGCTCACATGAGTTACTTTTCATTTGAAAAACAAAAACCACACAGAACTCCTCAATGGGCTTTGTCCTAATTTTCCTGGGAAATAATGACTTTCTGTTATTAAATAATGTAAAGTGATTGAGGTGAGTCATAAAGCATTTGTATTAACACTAATGGATCCACGATTAATTTTTTTCCTCTATTTTATTATTATAAAACTTGTCAGTATCTAACCCCCTCTGCTTCCTCTGTCCTCCCCATCACATTTTCTTCTCAGGGGAGGTAATCAAGACTTCACTTGAATTCCTCATTACTTGAAAGGCTCTGCATCACAATACGATAATGGGACAGTTTCATAATTACGATAAAAATCAGGGCAAGAGAAAACTGGAGAGGCTTTCAGTCACCCAGAAATGAAATAATTGCTTCAAAATATGTTTTTAAATAAGGTAGTTTTGACTTTCTGCAAGGCAAAGAGAAACCAACCAACACACAGAAGTTGTGCATCGGCTTCACTTTGGGACGCCCACCCTCCCTCCCCACAGCACTGCTTCCTCCTCTGCCTCCCCAGCACAGTGCTGCACAACCACAGCTGCACCCTGCAGTGAGTGCTCTGCTTTTAAACGTTGTCTACAAAGAAATGAAATGATGAGAGGTGCCGTGTCTTCCTTTGAGTGGCTACTATGTAGTTTCAGGAGACAGATACGGTTTGTCTGTTTACGGGCACAAAGCCGGGCTGGTGGGACTTGGAGCACCCTGGTGCAGAGGGAGGTGTCCCTGCCCGTCGCAGGGGGTTGGAACTAGATGATCTTGGGGGTCCCCTCTAACCGTTCTACGATTCCACGCTTCACAGGATGCAGAATGAAACCCATAACCCTGCATCTTACCACTGATGCGCCTAGAGGCAAGCCACCTATTTAGGACAGCAGTTTCCCACTTGCTGTGGAAAACACCACAGGAGCTCAAGGTTTCTTGCTATTTTTACCCAAAGATCTGCAGGCTTACACGGTACATTTAAACCTCTGCCTCCAGGAGCGGGACGCAGGTGGTGGCGATGAGGAGAATTAGCCCTGCGCGCAGCTGTGAGATCCCACAGGACGCGAGGCTGGGTTAGACCTGACAAACATTAATGATTACCTTTATTATTCCTCCTAGAACCAGTCCAAGGCACCAGCAGCTAAAGATACGTCAAAGTCACCAGGCGTCACACATTGCGCAAGACTCCAAAGAAGCTGGAACGTGCATCTGAGAGCGAGAGCCCCGCGCTGCGGGACAAAGCGGGGCCGACAGGCGCGCAGCTGGGCCGCGGGATGGAAGCTCGGCTCGGCGCCGTTCCGCGTCTCCACACAGACGGCAACGCTGAGGCCTGGGGGGGCCGGCAGCCCCAGCTTCGGCCGGCTCAGGAGGGAGCGCAGGCGCATCCCTGGAAGTGTTCAAGGCCAGGTTGGATGGGGCCCAGGTTGGATGGTCTGGTATTAGAAATGGAGGTTGGTGGCGCTGCCTGGGGTGGCGGGGTTGGAACTTCACAACCCTTCAGGTCCCGCCCAAACCGCCACCCAGCAGCACCGCCTGACACCGCTGGGATTTATAACCCCGCCGTGAGGTAAGGCGGGACGGGATTGGTGGGTGTGAACAGGTGGCGGCAGCTGATTGGCTGAGCGGTGCTGCGGCTGCTTCGGCTTCGCGCCTCGGTCCTCCCCGGCCCCGCCGTGGAGGCGGAGGTGCTGCGGAGCGTCTGTGCTGCTCCCGGCAGAGCCCGCTGAGACGATTCTGCCGAGCGCATAATGCCAAAACGCCAATGGAGGCAACAGGAAGTTCTCGTTTAACCGCGAACAAGCGCGGTGAACTCCTGACGCTGCCCGTCCCTCTCGTCCTCCGCCCCTCAGCCGTCAGCTCACCGCTCGCACCGCCCCGCTGTCCCCGCGCCCCGCTTCCCTCGCAGCCGCCTCGCACGGAGCCCTCCCCAGTCGCAGCTCCATCCCCGCTGCCCGGCCCGGGACCCCCGGCACCCCTCCGCGCCCACAGAGGAGCTGCGTGCGGGGCTGGGCGGCGCTCGGGTCTGGGAGGCCGGCGGGCCCGGGGCCGCGTGGCGGGTGCTCGGGGCGGGGACGGTCCGTTCTGCTCTGCCCTGCGAGGCCCCGTCCGCAGCGCCGTGTGCTGGCAGGGCTGCGAGGAGGCCGTGAGCTCCGAGGCTGCAGCAGCTCCGAATGCGGGGAGGGCGAGGGGGGGTCGGCCTGCAGGAACGTCCTGGTGTCCCCCCGGGGCGGGCGGGGGCGCGGCCTGGCTGTACGGCAGCGCTGCTGTGTGCTGCAGTGGAAGTCGGCAGTGTTGCAGGCGGGATAGTTTGATCCAGGCTGGCACATCCAGGGTTCCTGTAAGAGAGCTGAACAAGGGCCCAGTTCCCTTCTGACAAGAAGGAAATAAAACTGTGGGATTGTTGGCTTTGACAAATGCTTTCCCTGACACATTCATGACTTTGTCTCAGCAAAGGATAATGGTATAGAGAGAGATTGTCTTTTTTTTTCTTTTTTCTTTTTTTTTTTTGGTGATTTAAATACAGTGAATCGACAATGTGATATCACCATAAAGTAGTTAAAAGAATAACATGACTGCGCACCCTCCTTCTTGAGTCTCTGGAGTGGAATCAGTTTAGATTGATGCGCGATAAAGGAACAAACTGTTGCCTGAGTGGGGCGGCTCTTGGTGCAATAGGCAGAGCTGTTATCAGACCTGTTAAACAAATAAAACTGTGAAGTGCAGACATTTTGTCTGAAGTGCACACGCAGCTTTCCAGGCAGCTGAGATCTTTTTGAGGAATCCTTGATAAAGGAACAAGCCTGTTCACGTTAATGGATATCATCAGGTGACGTTCTGAAAGGAGGTGTGAAGTGAACGGGGGATCTTTGTTCCCTGCACAAACGCATCGTGGTTCACAGCAGCGCTGCCTTCTCCAGGATAAGAGCAGAGGAGGTCAGAGCAGCCTCTGGAGCCGCGGGTTCTGCAGAGCATCCCACTGACCAGCTCTGCCCTTAGCCCACGCTATGGAGGCCATCCAGCAGAGCCCTGACCTTGAGACTGAGACAAGCAGAATCGCACACCAGTCACCTCAAGCGATCTCCTCCACTTCTCCTTCATGCCATGCGCATCTTTTTCATGAATTTGCTTGAGCTTGAGTGAGAAGAGAGCTGGGCTCCCCTCACACAGGTTTCTGGCAAAATTAGGTGATGTTCACGGCAGTGTTTTTCCCGAGAAAAGGACAGCAACAGCTCTGCAATTTGTTTGTCTGCCTGTGACAGGGAGAATTTTTCATATTACCATCAGCCCTGGAGTTCGAACATTCACCTATTGGAAAGATGTCCGGCTTTGAAGGATATTTAATCTTATTTGAAAAGAGATAATTAGGAAAACACACACAAACACATGTGCCACACGCTCACAGTCTCATTAGGGGCTGCTTTCTTCTTCGGCTGGGAAGCAGGGTTTATTTTTATGGCGGGGATGGATGGCGTTGTGCTCAGTGAAGGTGTTTGCGTGTGTGTGAGCATCCAGCTGTGTGCATTCATGTGCATATGTAGGTGCACATTTATGTGTCTGAAGGGGAGAGGTTTTAAGTTGTTGAAACCTGTGAGATTCCTCATCTTGCTTCTGTTTTTGGAAGCAGATTTTGATGAGGTCTCTCCCATCACTGCGCACAGAGCATCTAATCACGTCGCACAAAGACAGCCACAACTGACAATGCATCTCCCTCTTCCAGGAGAAAGGAAGAGGAGGACAAAATGAATAATTCAAATGATAATTAGCTGTGCAATTATTCCTGTTTTTAAAGTAACCTACAGGACAGAATATCAACGTATGAGTCACTGGCAAAGTATAAACAGAAACAGTTTGGAAGATGCTGTCCTGACGCTTTAGAAAAGGACTTGTCAGAGGCTTTATCTTCTGATCTCACTTTGGCATCAGGAGTCTGTGATGCAGTGACAGGCAGTGAGGGCGTGCGGAGGGGACGCAGGACTCTCGGAGCTGAGGTCTTCAGCTGAAGCCCGGTGCTTTGGGAAAGGAAAACCCTCTTTCCAGACGGAGCTGTAGTGCAGTGGACCCAGCCCCGACCCTTTCTGGTAGGGATGCATGCAGTCAGTCTGGACTTCAGCTATGCCTCAGACCTTCTCTTAACCAACAGCCTTCCAAGCTGCAATCACCTCTGATTTTTAAAACCTGGAGCGTCTCTCTATAACAGGAAACACGAAGCCTCTGTGGCTGGAGCAGCTCTCATCCAAGGAGACTCTGGGGCAGCAGCAGCAGCCGCCCGTAAAAGCAAACAGTGGGATGCCTCTTGGCACTGTAACACAAGAAGAGAAGAAAGATGTCTTTAATTTGCCTGGCAATGATCAATAAAGAATCAAATCTGACCTTGAATTTTAATGGCTCTGTACTAACAGAAAGCCACCTGCAGATGGATGGAGGAGAATCAGAGCCGCCAGGAGGAGGGAGGCAGGGTGGTGCTGGGAGCAGCGGGCTCACATGCTGTGCAGCCGCTCCTCTGCCACCACGGGTGGGATTTTCTGGGGCTGGCAGAGGAAGAATTGCTCCATGGTGGCAGTGGTGGGGACAGCCCCTTGTTGCTGCGGGAGGCAGCGTGACTCAGTGCTTCCTGGGCTTTCCCAGTGCTGCTTTACCCAGCAACTTTCATGAACCGTTTAAAAGCAAAGGCATTTTGACAGAAGTGGCTCAAGGGGCAGGCAATCCCTAGGGCCAATGCAGCATGGCAGCCCCCAGGGCAGGAGGTCTCCCTGGTCCCCATGGCATCGTGGCACCGTGGCCTCCTTGTTGCTCCGGCTCTGTGACGTGCATCAGATCTGCACAGGCAGACAAGATGACTGCATGCCTAATCCACGGCCCTCACATCGCTTACAACTGGCAGAGAATCCTTAAACAAAAAGTTACACGTGCACTTTTTATATATATAAATAAATGCAGATGAGATTGACCAGTTGAAATTATATAGCAGTTGTTAACATTGGCGTCTTTATTTGCTGCATCAATTGTATTTGATTTAATCTTGTTCCCACTACGCTGAAAACATTTGACTCATCTTCTACTTTTTTGTTGATACAGAATCATTTTGACAGTTATCCTGTTGGCTCTTTATAAATATCTGCACTTTCTATAATCAATCATAACACAAATCCAATCACCTTTTCGCTTTTTATTTGACCTTAATCCTAACAAATCTCCCACTGTTTTATTGAATTTGAGCTCATGAACAACAAATGAAGAAAGAGAATGAGGGAGTTTCCATGGCTGCCTGTCCGTCTGTCCGTGGGAAGGACAGCCTTGGGGAGCTGAGAGGAACCAGGAAAATGGTCTGTCCTGTGTCTGAGCCTGGGGTCCCGTGCAGGAGGATGTGGGGCACTTGGAGTGGCTCCAGAGAAGAGCCACAAGGATGAGCAAAGGGCCAAAGCTCCTCTGCTGTGAAGGAAGGTGGAGGGAGCTGAGGGTGCACAGCATGAGAAGGCTCCAGAGGGACCTGATTGCAGCCTTGCAGAAGGTGGAGTTACATACAGAATGTAGGCAGATTGTTAGGACGGTCTGATAGTGATAGGACAAGGGGAATGCCTTTAAGCTAAAAGAAGGGAGATGTAGTTGGATGTTAGGAAGAAGTTTTTTAGTCTGAGGATGGTGAGGCGCTGGCACTGCTGCCCAGGGAGCTGTGGGTGCCCCATCCCTGCGGGCTCTCGAGGCCTGGTGGGATGGGATCGTGAGCTCCTTGAGCTGGAGGCTGGCAGCCCTGCTGTGGCAGCGGGCTTGGAATTAAAATGATCTTTTACGGTCCCTTCCAAGCTGAGCCATTATATGATTCTATGATTCTATGAAAGTCTTCATCTGTTGTCTGCTGCTGTGTGTTCAACCGTCTGGCCAGATCCCTTGGCTTTTCATTTCTTTCCATCCATAAAAGTCAATGCACTGAGCACTGGGGAATTGAGAGAGATGAGGATCACCTCTGGCCACAACTCCTCTATCGTGTGGCAGGGATGCTTTAGGAGCCGTTCTGGACCACTTCATTGCAAGTCCTTCCCTTCTTCCATCCCCAAGAGGTCAGCATTTGAGGTTCACACAGAAATAAAGAAACAAAAACAATCCTGCAGTTAAAGGAGAGGGGAAAAGAAAAAAAAAAAAAAAAAAAGAAGGATAAAAGCAGGAGAAGCAACTTTGTCCTTTGGTGCCAGCAGCACCAGGCTCCTGTGGTTGGAACCCCAATGAGAACCGAAGTATCTTCATCATTATCTAGCTGCAAATGGCAGCTGCTTTGCCAGCCACTGCTCGGGCAGGACGGTCTGTTTTACGAGGGCAGGAAGGGAACAGTGGGACAGGGAATTAAAATATGGGCTACAAATTGGAAACAGCAGGGGGCGAGGGGGATTCAGCTTAGCCGGCAGACGCCCAGCGTGCTCCCTATTTATGCTATGCCAATGACTTTGCTCTCAAGCAGCTTGCAGGAGAGAGAGAGGAAAAAATAAAAAGTATATAAATATATATCTTACAGTTTGCCTTGGCCCAAATCCCTTTCCAAAGGGAAATCCCTTTGGAAACCAAAAGGCAGAGAGATGGTGGTGTCAGAGGTGGGTGATGCAAAAGCCCACTGGAACTGCGGTTCGTCTGCCTGTGAGCAGGTCGCTCTGTCCAGAGAGTGAACTGGTGGGCACAGAAAGGGGAGGAACAGATGGGGACAGAATGGTTGCAGTGATGGCTGTGTCTTCTTCTTGGAGACACTGAGCCCCACGTGAGTTCAGGCTCAGGCTGGAAACAGGATTGGACCTAACCCAAAGCTCATCCCCAGCCTTATCTCACATTCAGGGGAACTGAGCTAAATGTAGCTCCCGCGTGACCTCCATACCTCTGTGTCTCAGCTCCCTGCTTTTAGGATGAGAATCAGAGCCCTGCAGTGAGCAGCAGTGAGGTGAACACGCAGAGGTGCTCAGCATTCTGGCAGGTCTCTGGGGGGCCCAGCAGCCCCTCTGCCGCCCCACGCATCCCCCTGAGGCCGCCCAGCAGCCCCAGCTTGGCACATGCTGCAGGCAGAGATGCACGCAAAGGAGAAGGGAAATGGTGCCTGAGAGGTGCACCCCTGGTACAGCGAGGCTGGAGCTACCAGAAATAGAATCCTGAGGCCATGAATTAAACACGCGGCAATCTCTCTTCTGTCTCCAGCAGGGAGTTCAGCTCAGGGCAGATCGCTCTTTCCCTTGCTTGAGTGCAGGGGCTCTTCCCCAGGAAGGTGGAGCAGGGAGCAGCAGCTTGACCAGAAGCGTTCCTAAGGAGACCCCTCCTGTGCCACCCACCCAGCGGCGCCGGGCTCCCTGAGCAGTGCTGATGGGGTCGGGCGCTTCCCAGCTCCTGGTTGGCGCCGAGGAGGGATGAAGCCCCTCCCAGAGAGGTGGCAGGCGATGAGCTGCATGCAGTGACTGCAATGGATGGTGGTTCCTCAGCCAGCCCAGCACCAGAGCCTGGCACGGACTCTGAAACCCAGCAGAGCTCTGAAGGATTTGCCCTGTGCCTGCCTGCAGCCCCATGGCTTGAGACAAATCCAGGAGCAATAGCGAAAAGGAAGGAAGTAATTTAGAGCCTAATGAGGGGAAATCCACAAAGCTCCGCTCAGCTGAGAGCTTCTTGAGGAAGGGTTTGATTTTCCTCTGGCTTTACAGATGTTCCCAGCAAGTTTTCCTAGCTCACAAAGGAAAAAAGGTAGGGAAGAGGCAGCAGGATCGCTCTTTCCTTCCACCTCTAACATCGCCTCGTCAAATGACCTCATGCAAAATGCACAACATTCGCAGTTCGCAGCTAAAGCACATTTGCTGCACGGCTCACACATGCACACGCCAGATGGCACATGGGGACACAGGCAGTTCTGTGTGTTGGCTCCGAATGCAGCCTGCACGTGGAGGGGCTGCAGGGAGCTCACAGCTCTCAGCCCTGCATGCAGCAGAGCACATTCCTCCATCCTTGGCCCACGCTCCCATTCCAGCCCCTCTCCTCCCACTGCTGTCTGCTGACAGCCTGAGCCCGCTCTGCACTGCGCCACCCGCAGCGCTGCTGAAGGCACGTCCATCGTGGTGAAATGTGAGCGCAGCGCTGGTGCAAATCGACCCCACATCCGTGGGATGCTTTCTGTGGATCAAACAACCATGGGATCGCTGGGCTGGAATTCACGGCTCGGATACACACTGTGTGGGTACTGAGGATAAGAACCCCGAGGGCCGCAGTGCTGCTTACTGCTCTGCGTGGGGATATCAGGGGAGAAGGAGCCTGCAGACACGTTGAACAAAGCAGGGCTTTCAGGATCTTCAGATTCTCCACTTCTCTCTGCCCGTTCCTCTCCCTCACTGAGGAGCCCTGCCTGCTCCTGCAGGAGCCCTGTCAGCTGTCTCCCTCCTTTTCATCAGGTTAATTGGCTGCTGCCTTACCGGGGGGAAATCTCGGCCCGGCTGTCAGCCCCGAGCCAAACTGAGCAGCCTCCAAAAGCTGCCGGGGACGCGCTGGTGCTGGGAAGGGTTTTTAACCTGTCACAGACAGCTGGGAAGGAGCAGGGCTCGGTGCCTCTAATTGCTCCTCGCAAGGAGGTGCCTTGTTTATTCGATTAATTTGGAGCCATCAAATGCCAGCACTCAACAAGCAGCTGCTGGGCGGGGGATGCTTCCTCTGCAGAGGATGAGGTGTGCAGACCCCCTTCTGCCTTCAGACAGCTCCAGCTCTCCGGCTTTAGAGGCATTAATGCTCGCTGTGCCCGCAGTGGGGGCTGAATTGAAACAGCGGCGATGTTTTTTCCCCAAAGTCTCTGGGAAGGTGTCAGAACGGGATGGAGAGCGCTGGTCTGGGCCCAGGAGTTGAGTCCTCGAGGCTCTGCGATTTGGCCAAAGTGCTCATTGCCACTGATAGATGAACAGATATTTAGACAGTAACAGATATTCCCTCATCCCCAAAGCTGCAAATCCCGGCCCCAAAGCGTCCTGCTTGTTAGCAAGCAAACTCCCCTCTGCTCTGATCTCTGGATGTCGCACAGCAGCCCTGGGAAGTGCAAAAGCAAAGCAGCCAGGAAGGGGGAGAAGCACTGCTCATCCCCGGCACAAACCCTGAGCAACAGCAGAGCACGGTCCCTCTGCCTGCACTTCACAGCTCCTGTATGGGAACGTGGCTGGTCATACCTGCGTGCTCCTGAACTCCTTTCAGAAAAGCCCCGGATTTGGCTTTTTAGAGGGGGATAAAATGATAAAAAAAGCCTTGTTTCAGCTTGCCCATCCGCAGTCCCATTTCCCTGAGCATGGGCAGCAGCCCTCCGAGCCATTGCTGTGTGATAGCTCAGCTTTTATTCCTGTAGATAATGAGTTTGGCAGGAGGTTAATAAGTGTCAACTGAAAGATAATTTAAGAGTTGTAAAGATAAATTTGTTGTGCGCTATTTTTCAGTGTGAGTGGCTCTACCTCAGCGCCCATGCGCGCACAGCACGCTCAGACTGCTTTCTAAGTCCATAATCTGCATGGTTCTGCATTATTCCATGAGGTATTGCAAATATCTGAAAGTCCCAGAAAAAAAAATCCTGCTGCATGTAAAATCCCGTCTGCCTATTTTTCTCCTTTCCTGGGCAAAGCGATTAGATTAACACAAGTGGGGAAAGAGAAGAAAAAAGAAAAGAAGAGAAATAAGCTTCAGCAATGTGGCACGTCCTCCGTTGCAGTGCTCAAGCTGAGAATTTTCTTGCCGGCCAGACAAGGATGTGGCCTTTATGCAGATTTTTGGGATAGAAAGGGAGGCTTTGAAAAGGTTTGTCCGGCAGCTGCTTTTCCTTCTCTTTTTCTTTTCTATGAAACTTTAAAATGTTTTTTTTCCCCTTAAAAACTCCCAGCCCGCTGCCCCAGAGGCCGGACGCCGCTGACGACACCTGCCCACCTGTCTGGATGCTGTCAGAGCTGAGCCCCGTGTTTTCAACCTTAGGATCAACACAACGCTCAGCGAAAGCTCCCTGCGCCTCACACAGGTTGGGATCCCTCCCACAGCCCCGCTGCTGGGCGCTGCCTTCCCCACTCGCACCCCTCTGGTCCCCTTCGCAGCAGCAGGGCTGGGTCACCAGGATCACTGCAGTGCAGTTCCAAGCGCCCCGAAGTTACAGATGATTTACATGTTAGATACGGGTAGCAACCAGAATCTATTTGATTAGGAGAGGCTTGAATTAAGTACCAAATTTATCTCTTTACATTGTCAAAGTTAATAGTAGTTTAAAGATAAACCTCACTGAAACTCTGCCTTCCCTGCTGGGCTAATTAACACCCGTTTAGGCTCTTAAACCTCTGACGGGTGTTTCAGTTCCAGGGCTGTGGTACGAGGGGAAGCCGCTTTAATAAATCAGAGGAATCTCAGATGAGGAGCACGCACTGACCAGGTGCCGCGGGCTCCCAGTGCGGTGAGGGAGAGAAAAGCATTTCCTCAATTAAATACTACCAGCAGGTTGAACTCTGAGTCTTCGGGGCCGGTGCTGCTCACAGTGCTGACAAGAGCCGTGTTGGACGTCGAGGCTGGCGCTGCGGGTGGGCGGGTTGGTGGAAGAACCCAGTGAGCTCAGCGGGCTCTGCTGGCAGCCAGCGGGGCAGGTCTGACCAGGGGGACGCAGCGGAATTCCTTGCAATGTGGGAGGCACTGGGAGAGCAGCGCCGGCATTCAGGGGCGGTGGGACGCGGTCTGTGGTGCAGTCGCTGCCAGGTGAGCCGCGTCTGCTGGACCAGCCCCCTTCCCAGCCGTGGCAATGCCTGCACGGCTCCTGCTGCGAGCACGGGCTAATGGAAGGAGCAAGAGCAGGGCAAGGAGAAAGGGTGCTACATTTAATTAGCTCTCAGCAAAACCAGATTATTCTTAACATTAAACTAATCTTCAAAAAGGGAACCCTTTAAATGAAAAGAGAAAGCGCAAGGCTAGGAACCCATTAATTGATTCCTTATTCATTAACCTTTGCAAACCGCTCCAAAGATCTGAAAAACGACTTCCTTTGCAGCAAGGGCTTCTGCAGGTGCCTCTCACCCCCTGCGAGGCACAGGGCAGAACCAGGGCTGCTCCCCGCTTTGCTGATGGCAGCAATTCCTGCTGCCCAGCCCTGCTGCCCTGCGCTCCTCCACGGCCGCCCTGCAGCCACGACAGCATCTCTGGTATTGAATCTGTGAACCTTGGAGTTCCCACACCCATCGCTGAGCCTGGCAGCTCATGTCCTCCAGTATCTGTTATTCCTTTTTCAATCCAGATCTTCTGGAGTGAGGGAATTTTCATTAAAAAAGTTCTTTCTTGATGAGATTGGGAAAACCAGCCTGCAAAGATCTTCCGGGCTTAGCAAGGATGAGTGACCCTGAATTCAGATATGAACCCTTGGGTCAGCACTACTGGGAGGTGGGTGGGCAGGGGGCTGGGCTGGTGGTGGTGTGAGGTGCCCCCATCCAGGAGGCAGACTGCAGTGTTCCCATGGCTGCTGGGGACAAGAAGAGAGAGTGAATATGCTTGGCTGCCAAATGGCCTTTGTTGGTCCCCAGCAGTGCGTGGCGTTTCCCTGATGTGAAATGACACTTTTCTCTCTTTCTGGGGTCTCTTATTCTGGATATTTGGTTCTGGTGCCAGGCCTTGGACAGAAACCAATGGCTAAAAGCTTCTTCCTATAAACTCTGGAATTAACAACCTTCTTTCCCTGACCTCATTGGCACAGAGGGACAAAACCCAGAAGCGTTTTCTCTTTTCACACAGGTTAGATAAAGGGGACCCAAAGCCTGATGGGCACGGACCAAAGCGGGTGCTCAGCATCCTTCCTCTGCTCCCAGCTCTGCCCTCACCTCCTGGCTCCTCCCCTGCTTCGCTCTGCGTTTGAAGCCCGGTGCTCATTAAAGCAGTCCCTAATGAAACTCCATTGATCTCAATTATCCAGAGACAACTCTCAGTTATCCTGGGGCAGATTAAGCAGGTTGCAGATTAATCATAGCCTGCTAAGTGCACCTTCATCCCCATCGCTGGCTCCTTACGTCTTGATTTTGTTCTATGAAAGAAAGCACATCGGGTAACATTGTGCTCTTCTTTCCCATGCCCTGCTACACCATGAGGCCACCACCTCCAGTCCAACCGTTTAACCTGGAGCAGAGGCCGAGTTCCCCTCACCCAACCTCCTTTCAGGAGCTGCAGGTGGCTGCCTCATGCTCTGCGTTATGTTGGCCTTTTCTCAGAGAAGAGCTTTGCAGGATGCTTCTGACACAGGGAAAGGTGAGCAGAAGGAAGAAGGTTATGCTGTAATATTCCCAGCCCCCCCCAAAAAAGAGGGAACGAATGACAATGGCACACTGCCCTCCAATACAGTGCTGTTTGTCTATTTCCTTGAAGATCTTGGCTTCAGTTTGCCCAAAAGGAAGAAGGGAAAAAAATAAGAAAAACCCACAGCACAAAGCACCACAAAAGCAGAGCAGGGAGAGCAGTGAGTCCGCCTGCTCACAGCCCTGTGCTCCCAGATGGAGCAGAAGTGCTTTGTGCAGATAATTGAAAGCCCTCAGCCCTGGAATGCAGCCTGGTGCAGCAGCGCTGTCAGCTTGGAGAGGGAGCAGCTGCCTATGGAGAAAGAGATAAACAGCAGAGATGGGGCTGCTGCTCCGTCCTGAGCTGTGAGCAGGAGACAGCCTTCAAATGGGGAAACACAGAGCTACGCAGCATATGTATTTATTTATATATGATGCACCCACACATACTGCTCTGCACGTAGTAAATGCAGAGACATGGGTGTACAGACACAGAGAGACACACAGACACACATTGTGCCACAGCTCCGCTTCCTGCCCTCACGCCAGGTGAGGTTGGGCCATGCTGACCCCCGTTAATTGGCACCTAATTAATCCTCCTGTTCAATTACCTCTGCTTCCCCCCTTTCCCATTTAGAGAGCCATAGTCTCTGAGTCCTCTTACAGCCCTCAGCAGAGGGTGGGGGCAGTGGGGGGGAGGGAAGCGGTGCTCTGAGGGGAAAGGGAAGGGAAAGGGAAAGGAGAAGGGGAAGGCTCCATCTCTGCTTAGAGAGCTGATCCCAGCAGCCAGAGGCCAACAGCAGAAATCCAACTGCATCCCACCTTCCTCATGCCCGGGTCGCTCACTGCAGTGCAGCCACATCTGTGCCCACCATCTCACAGCAAAAGCAACTTTTTTTTGTCACGTGTGAATCCATGCAGCCAGCACTTCAGTGAATGGCAGAGAACCACTGTTCTGTTCAGAGCTGCTCTGAACCCAGAGAGTGGCAGTGCAGCAGTGCAGGGCAGCGTCCCGTGGCCCATGGGAGCCACAGGCAGCGCTCACTGCCCCTGCAAAGCCCTTCCCTGTGTGGGCCGAGGGGACGGGAGGGGGGGTGGGAGAAGAATCCATTTGCAATTACCAAAATAAACACCAGTCGGGGAGAAATGCAAATGCCTCATGTTGTGAATTACTTGACAGAAGAAGTGACAGCTTTTTATTAGGGTGATAACAGTGAGGAGTTTTAAAATAGAATAATCGGTGCAACAAAAGCAATTTTCATTCTGAATTCTCATTTTAAATGGATGATCTCGTTTTAATCAAGCGAGTCATCTCAAAATGCTTTTAATTACCAAAAGTCGAGAGCTATATTGTAATTTTAATGTCTGGCTCTGGGCTCATGATGGGGCTCACACAGAGCAGGATGAGGGGGTTATTGCCCCATTCCCACACTCTGTGCCAGAGCAGGGCTGGAATTTACCACCCAGCCAATTAAAAGCCTTTTTGTTAAGTGTCCTCACCTTGCCGACAGACGCAGGATGGGCTCGGAGCAGAAGATATTTGTTAAAATCTGGGTCTGTTTATTTTCTTCCCCTATCTCCTTCTGTGCTATTTGAAGCAGCCGAGCTGCTAACAGCGCGTTTGACTTTTTGTGCTTTTGAAGGCATTCTGGGAAGCTGCCGTAAGCCGGGAGCCGGCAAAAAAGCACGGCGTGCTCCGCTGCAGCCGCGGCGCCGCGTCCTCCTGCGGTCGCCTCTGTCATCTCACAGGTCCGACGGCCGGGGCTGGAGGGTCCCATCCCCATCCCCCTGCACACTGACCGGGGATGACAGGCGCTGGCAAATGCGTTCTCAGAAGAGAATCCGCTTCCCCCCCCCCCGGGGGGGGCTCCCCCCGTCTAAAAGCGATTCCTGCTGGCGCGCGCTGTTTGCACGCAGGGCTGCGCCGCCGCACCGCTCCGTCGCGCGGAGGTGCGAACGAAGGCAGCGAAGCGCAGCGCAGCCCCTCGCGCGGCAGAAAGCGGCGCCGCTCCGCTCGCAGCGAGAGGGAAAACCTGCGGCCGGAGGCCGAAAACAGCGCAGGGGAGCCGGGAGCTCCCGCACCCCCAGGGCAACCCGCGCAGCTGTGAGCTGATGGGCGCGGAGCAGCACGACGTTCTGCCCTTCTTACTCTGCAGCCCGGTGCCATCCAGCGCTCCTCCCCCGTTCCGCGCCTGGGCTTCGCTCACGCCCGGTTCCATCGACGCTGCGCGTTTATCTGCCGCTCTGCTCAGCTCTCTGGCCGTGCTGTGCTCCCCCAGGACCGGCCGAGTGCTGCCTGGCCTTGTGATGCAAGCGGTCTTCCCGAGCAGGCTTTCTTCCCTCTGCAAAAGGGGAGAAAATGCTGATTTTTTTCTTTCTTTTTTTTTCCCCCTATTTCTGCCAAAGAGCATCAACTTGAGGTGAAATATTTCCCAGTGCTGACAAAAGCTTTGATATTGTAATGCCAAATCCATCAAGCCAAAGCTTTTAACTGTGCGTTGTTCTTTTAAAAAAAATATTGGATTTGTGACGTCTGTCCTCCTTCCTTTTGCCCTCGATTGATCCTCTGTCCGATTTATCTCCTCCATCTCACCAGGCCATGGCCTGCAGCCCACGGAGACGCCGCATCGATTGCTCGGGATTTTGGATAAAGCCAGCCAGTTATTTTCCCTTCCCCTCCTCACCTCACCTGTTGTTTATTCTCTAACCATCCCTGCCCGGATTTCTCTTTGATTCGATTGACTCGAAAGCACACATCCTACAGTTGTGAACCGGGCTCGAGGCTGCTTACAAAGTAATATTAATATTTAAAGAGTTATTTCATGAGTCAAAATCGTTCCTCGGCGCTTCCAATACCGAATGTTCCCCATCTGAGAACACAAGTTTCATCTGGAATTCACTCGTGACGGCAGTTCAAAGCCTGGCCCAGGGTCACTCAGGACCAGCGGCCGCCATACGTGGAGATTTGGTGTTGGGGATTAAAGCTTAATGAGGGCTTTTAGCACTGAAATTATGAAAAGAAAAAGGTTCCAGGTCCATCCTCCATTCACGTGCACAGCCTCTCTCACTGCGGCGCTCAGCTGTTCAGGGTCACGTCGGGACGAGGAGCCCCACAGCCCCCATGTCTGCCTCCGCCCAGGGCAGCTCAGTGCTGCAGGGCTGAGTGCTGCACCTCGAGCAGCAGCGTGCTGAGCACCAGCAGAGATTGGAGTTCCCCTCAGAGATGCTCAGTGAGGATTAATCACCATGAAAACAGCACTGGCTTCGATCTGATAAAGCCTTTGAGAGGCTGCAACAGGCACCTCATTACTGGGAGGTCACAGATGCTTGTCAGAGCCAGCCTGAGCAGAGCAAACCCCACTGCTGTGAGCTGTGTGCTGTGAGTTGTGTGCTGTGTGCTGTGCTGTGTGCTGTGTGCTGTGTGCTGTGCTGTGCTGTGCTGTGCTGTTCTGTGCTGCACTGGGTGCCTGCTGCCACCCTCAGCCCCCATGCGCTGCTCACAGAGCTGCAAACACGAGGTCTGCTTCACACAAACCTCACGCGACCGGCCGCGCTCTTCCCCCCTCCAAAACTGGGAAGCTTAAACAAGATGCATCATTTATACACCTAGAGGAGCAGAGAAAATCAGAATTGAAAACAGACTGGTGCCTCTGTCTGCATGTGTCTGCATGAAATATTCAGCACGAACTCCGAGTCCTGCTGCGTGTCAGGGCTCAGGAGTGCTGCATCTCCATGCTCCGCAATCAGAAACCATGACAGCTCACCAAAAAATAACAGCGGCGTGGCGCAACAGATACCATTTCAGGTCAACCACGAGAATGAAAAGGTGTTTTGAAGCCTTTTCAATATTTAAACCAAGAGTGAAGTACATCGAGACCCAATCGCTAATGGCTTCTAGCCTTGCACTGCCACAGGAAGACGGGGAAATTGGATGGCTTGCTGTGATCGCTGCAGAGAGTGGGGAAGGGTGAGAGAAGCAGCACTGCCTGCTGTGATTGCTGGATGCCCAAATTGCAGCCAGGAATGGGCACAGAGAAAGATGCGGGCAGCAAATAAGCACTAACAGTCTTATCTCTGAGGGGAACAGTGAGCAAAAGGGATCTGGGGGATGGAACACCTCTGTATGAGGATGGACCGAGAGCTGGAGCTGTGCAGCATGGAGGAGAAAAGGCTCCAGGCGAGCTGAGAGCGGCCTCCCAGGGCCTGAAGAGTCTGTAAGAAAGAAGGGGATGGACTTCAGCAGGCTCCATGTGATAGGACAAGGGGAAGTGGCTTCAGTCTAGAAGAGGGGAGATACAGAGTGGGTGTAAGCAAGCAGATTTTTATGGCACTGCAGAGTGCCCAGAGAGGTGGTGGTGCCCATCCCTGCAGGCAGCCGAGCTCAGGGGATGGGAGCTGAGACTGATGGAGCTGTGAGTGCCCTGCTTCAGGGCAGGGAGTGGAAAGTGATGGCTCTAGAGGTCCCTTCCAGCTCTCACCATTTGCTGATTCTCCGATTCCAGTTCCCAGCAGCGTCTGGGTGCTACAATAAATAAAAGCACTGACCTGTGCTGAACTCGTACAAGATGAGCGCTGACCCAACACCCGCCTCTGGCACAGCCTGCACTACCACGGGTCCCACAGCAAGTGCTGCGCTGCGCGGCGCGTGGGGCACGGAGCGCTGCTCAGCTCTGCTCTGCGCGGGGCTTCCACGTGGATGGGGATCAGTGTTTCTCCATCTCCTCCCCATTGGTGCTCTATCTGCTCCTGGTTCTCCATGCAGTTCTCATGCCCTTGTCTCCTCCTTGTGTTCCGAGTCCTTTGGAGCGGACAGGAGCACTAAAAATAAATCCACCCGTCAGGTTTCCCAGTTATTACAAACAAAATGTCCTTTGCAAAAAATGTAACAAGTAAAATCCGCATATTGTGTGTGCTTATTCACATAAAATATTTAGAAAGCTCCTAATGTTTTTATGGCTGTAATTAATCTTGTGTCGTGTTAGGGAGAGAACAGCTCGTAAAGAAGCACTCTGGCGGCAGGCCGAGCTCAGCTCCCCGGGTAAAGCCACGATGTGGCCGTGCCCTGGGGGCCTTGGGTGCTCGGGGGTCCCCCTCTGCTGCGACGGGAACACGAGGGCTGAGCTGCAGCTCTGTGCAGATTTATGTTCCTGTTCATCATTCAAAGCCATTGGGGCTTTGAGATTCCCCTGAAGGGAGCAGGAGGGTGCAGGTTCTGCCCGGGTGGAGCGGCCCCAGCAGTGCGTGACACGGCCAGAACCAGCGGGATGGGACAGCTTTCTGCGTGGGCTGTGTGCAGTTCAGCCCATGTTGGGCCCCCAGCTGTTATCCCTGCAGTTCCCCCCCCAGCACTTCCCCAGCTCCCGCACACTTCTGCACGAGCATTTGTGTTGGCTTTTTCGCTCCCTTTAGTTGACTTTCAGAGGAGCCGATCTGCCAAAGCCGCCCATTTCGGCTGCAGATGCTCTGTGTTGGCTGCTCCAAACCCCTTTAAATAGCCACTGCTAAATCACGGCTCTGTCAGGCGATGCTCTATTTAACAGAAGCTGCCCGTCTCGCGCAGCAGCCGCGGCCCAGGAATCTCCTCCCAAGTCCATTTTCTCAGTGAGTGGCAGCAATAAATAAAATGCAGCCAGTCGGTCCTTGAAATGCTCCCGCGGCCTCTCGCTTGATTACTTCTGCCCAGGATTTTGCCAACCGCGGCGCAATCTCCTGCCAGCGCTGCCTCCCCCTGCCTGCTCCTCCCCGGTGTGGGGATGCAGGAAGCAGAGCAGTGGGGACACGTGGGGACGGGATGCCAACAGCACAGAGCGGCAGAAGCGGCTGGAGGACGTGTTTTGTGAGGGATGCCCGAGTCGGAGCCCCCGCCTCAAAGTTGCACAGTGACAGTGAGGTCCTGCCCAGGAAAGCTGCCGGTTTGATTCTTACAAGAGTGAGAAATGCTTCCCCCACACACACTCCTTGGCTGTGTTCCAGGGTAGTTAATTGCATTCCGCCTGCCCAACATTAATTAATTTGGTGTCGTGCAGAGACCGCTGCGCTGGGTGCATCTGGGAAAAACCCCCATAAATAAGGGAGAGAGTGAGGCAGGCAGCGGGCTGTGAGGATCAGCATCCAGACCCCCCATCCCAGGACTCAGCCCACGCCCTGCAGCACCAGACCCAGCTCCGTTCGCTCTGGCTCTTGTTTGCTTTCAGCTCCAAGCGAATGGATCCCAGGTGCACGCGGTGGTCACCTCCAGGCTGCTCCTGGCATTCCAGCTGGGTGAGAGGACAAAGTTCTTCTGCAGAGGTCCTGGCGCAGGATTCCCAGGGCAGCGGTCATGGCCCCAAGCTGCTGGAGTTCAAGAAGTGTTTGGACATCATTCTCAGAGGGAGGGTTTGAGCATTCCTGTATGCAGCCAGGAGTTGGACTCGGCCATCTCCATGGCTTCCTCTCACCTCGGGGTGTTGCTATGCCATCTGCTCCCAGGACGTGGGATGCTGCTGCCGGCTGAGAAAACTGCTTGAAGACCAATGGTTGGACGGCAGGAGCTGGGTGCAAGCAGCTGCTGGGCAGCGCTGGGCTGGGCTCAAAGAAGGTCCCTGGGATGCAGTGTGGCCGTGGGACAGAGCTGGGATCCACGCAGAGCAGAGGTGGTTGTGGTGCAGGGGGAAATCCACTCTGACAATCACTGCGGCTCTGCGCTGTGCCCTCAAACAGGACGACATGCAGAGCAGGCCTGGGGAAATAGAATAGGTCTCCTTTGGGTTTTTGGAGGCCCACAGGGTCAGAAATGTGAGTGGAAAACAAGCCACAGTGTGCATCTCCAGCAAGGTGCTCTCAGGGAGACCAAAGCTGCACCGCTGCAGGACAATTCCCACTCCTCGCAAGAGCCATCGCCACAGCGGTGCTCTGCCCTGGCCTGGGATTTCTCCAGGTGATGCTGTGGAAGGAGCTGCCAAGGGAAACCCACTGCATCCCAGCAGCCAACCCATGAGGGCTGAGGCAGCACTGGAGCAGAGGCAGCGCCATGCAGCCCTGAGCTGCACCTCCCCTGCAGGGCTGCTTTTGGAAGGCAGGGCTGTGGTGGGAGAGCCCCTGCTTGCACAAAGAACAGATGCTGATTATTTTAAACCCTACTGTTAACTCATTAAAGCAGCTGTCCGCTGTCCCCTGAAGACAGACGAATTAGGATTCAACTCATCCAAGAGCACAGTGCACAAGATGTGACCGCACAGAACGTTAATGAACCCACTCCCATCACTCTGTGACTGCAGGCTGGGGGGTCGAGGAGAGCTGTGGGGTGGCAAAGCAGGGCATCTGCCCCTGCATGGAGGTACAGCACAGACCTGCGGCTCCCCCCAAACGAGCCTAAATCACAAGCTGCATACAGTTCGAGCTTCTTTTCTTTCAAATTCTTCCAGTGATATTTTTTCAGGCTTGTAGCTGGGATCTCCATCTCCTCCTCTCACCTTCGGCCTTCATTCCCCAGCTTCCACTCTGCTCCCGGGGCAAGTCAGTGGGCAGGCAGGAGAGAAGCCTCTTCCCCACTTCCCCACCTACAGTCATGGCCGGGGCACACAGCAGCACTGGGGATGCAGGCAGCAGACGCAGCACAGCACAGCACGGGGTGGGCATGCCTGACATGCAGCGCATGGTTTCCCGTCCCTGTGTGATGGCAGCACGTGGGCAGAGGCCTCACATCCCCTCAAATCTCAATGCCCAGTCTGAAAGCAAAGGGAAGAGCACTGGGAAACAGGCACTGTTAACTGGGCGCTGGAAAACGGGCAGCTGAGATGCTTGGGTGAGGAGGACACTGGTTCCCTGCCAGAGGCAGCAGCACAGCCATGGCATCTCCCACTGCTGGAAGAGTGCCTTGTTCAGGATCAGTTAATAGAGGATCCAGGTGATTATTTCAGACCTCCTGTGTGTGACAGCAGACCGCATTGGAGTGATCTGTAATCTAACAGAGACATTAACCTTTTAAAGCATCTCCCCAGCTCCCTGGGGCTGCCGAGGCACTGTCTGTTGTGCAGGGGAACAAAAAGCCCTGGTTATTACTCAGGAGTGAATGGCAGGGATGAGCTTTACATATGTGAGATCAATAAATACATATCCACAGCCCACACAGAGCATGGGAGAAGTGGAGAGGAGAGGGTCGGGAGATGTGGTGCTGCCCAGCTCGGTCGCTGTGGCTATCAGGGAGATGAGAAGGGGCTGACTGGGCTTTAATCTCTCTGCTCGGGGTCCCCAGGACCAGCACTCTGCTCCAATGCTGGTAGGGGCTGCTCGCTCCCGCCTCCCTCACCTGCCTCCCTGCACACAGGAGAGGAGAATCCAGCCCTTCCATGCGCTCCTCATGCATCACTGAGCGGATCTGCAGGTGAAGCAGCTCACGAGGCACAGCGGCGGCCTGCGCCAATTCCACTGAGCGGGGCTCTTATCTAAATCAGATTAGAGATGCAAGAGAGCCGCAGCAGCAGGGGCAGCGGGCGGAGGAGCGAGAATGTGATAGCAGCATGGGCTCGGATGCAGCGGGGAGTAAACGAACGGCTCAATCCTCGCCTCTGGCCAGGGGCTGCCCAGCAAACAGCCACTCACCTGCATCTGCAAACTTCCCCCAACTGCTGCAGAGGGTGCAGCCCCAGAGCAGCAGCTGTTGGTCAGCAGCAGGAACTCAGGGGCCCCGTAACCGGGCTCTGTGCTCTTGCAGGGCCGTCTCACTGCGGTCTCACAGCACGCGCCCTGCGGGGGAAGCTGGGGGGTTTGGTGGGGATTTCCCTCCAGATCTGAAATTCGGTTCATGGGGATGGCACACAGCAGTGGGTTTGCTACTGATTTCCATAGTGTCCTGAACAGCATCCAGGAGGAGCTGCTGCAGTCTCTCTGCTCCCCTCTCTCTTCTAGGGAATCACATCTGCCACACACACAGTCTTTGGGGCCTTTTCCACCTTTCTTTTTGCTCCTCACCCTGCAGATTTCCTAGGAGCTGCCGTTTGCAGCTATTGCCTGGTGGGTCTCCCCATGGTGGCACACATCATGCTGAGATGTGATGTGACTGAAGCCATAAAGGGCTTTTTTGTAGCTGTCACTGTGGATAAGAGCACACAGAGGAAGGATTTATGTGTATTTTCTGTCCTTCTTCACCCTACTACCTCCTCCAAGCTCCAACCTCTCAAACTAGAGCTCTGACTTAATTACACCCTGCTGAGTAAAGAGGCTGGTTTAGAAATCAGGCACGGAGGGACGTGGTTTGGGGCTCTGCTGGCAGTAAAGGAAGGGAAGACAATCCAACTTCGAAGGAGGAAGAGGGGGCAAAGCTGTGGCTGTCAGTACTTGGGCACACTAACATGGTCAAGAGCTGTAAAAACTCACAAGACTTTTTGAAGAATCACCCAAATGGGCTTTGGGCTGAGTATTTGAAGTCCTCCACTTCCTCCTAATGCATGTGCCTGAGAAACCCAACTCCAGCTGAAGCTTCCCGTGTGGCAGTTCAGGTCACTCAGTGCATGGATGGGATGAGGCCTCGCTGTGCCTCAGCCCCCCCAGAGGCACGGTGGGGCTCGAGGCACGCAGCTGAACCATTCCAGGTTTTCCTCAGCCTCGTGGCCACGTGGAACTGAGATGGGGGAACTGAGGCACACAGATGATCCCTCCCACAGGCACAGAAGGATTCACTGTCAAAGCTGAGCTGGTGGTGGTGCTGTCCCTTCTCCCGTCTCCTCCTCTGCATGAATCTGCTCAGTAAGATGACATTCTCTGGTGTAAGGCTGCCAGGGAAGGTCCTGCCTGCACAGCAGTTGGCAATAATCAGACAAACCACCTCCAGCCCACAGCCAGCGGCTCCCCAGCAGGGATTTCTACAGGGACAGCTTCATCACCCCCAGCCCCGTGCTGCAGCATCTGGTGGCACCCAGCAGAAGCGGCTCCCATGGCTGCATCTTGAGCTCGAGCACCCACACCATGCGCTGGCAGACCCAGCGCCGCCCTCCTTGCTCTGCCACCAACCCAAGGGATGCTTCCCACGTTGTCGTGCTGCTTTGTGCCTCCATTTCCCCATCTGCAGAGTCTGTTAGATGTCTGTACTTATTTCTCTGCTGCTGACATCTAGCTGCCTCTGATTCAACCAAAATTGAGACCCTAACCAGACCATTCAGACTTCTAGAGGAGCAAGCTGTGGTTAAAGGTGATCTTTGAAATATCCCACAGGCAAAGGATCCAAAGAGACGTAATCCAATCCAATCCAATCTGCTAAAGCCATCTCCCAGACGCATAGATTTAATGGAGTTTAAAGCCAGGAAGGCCCGCTATAATCTTCTCAAGCTGTGTTTCTGCACGGCGGGGTGGAAGGAGGGGGGACTGAAAGTCCTCTGGGCTGTGAGGGATGCAGGGAGTTTGCAGGGATGGAAGGTAAGGTAAGGGTGGTGGGAATGGAGATTGGCAGGGTTTGGAAATGCCACTGAGGAGATGGAAAACGCAGACCGACCACACATCACTGTGCTTCCCTCAGACTGCGCTCAGTTCACAGCACAAACCGGGACCAAAGCCACGGCGGCCGGAGCACAGCCACAGGGCAGCTCCTCCAACCCAGGCTCCACGCGAGCAGCAAGGCGACCTTCAGCCTCTCTCTGCTCTAAGAATAAACGGGCTTTCCGTTTTCTTCACCCTGATTTTCCTTTTCCCCTTCCTCGTCTCCTGCAGAGCAGCTGCCCACGGTCCCGCGCTGCCCGGCGCTGGCGGTGCACACAGGGCCTGGCTTACGTCGGCTCTGACGAAGCCGAACAAAAATGAGCTCCGGAGGATTTTAATTTTCTGAGCTTTAGACGAAAAGGATTCATTTAAAGCCTTTAAAAGATTTAGCCCACTTTGCAGTTCCTTACAGAGATCGGTGTTGTGCTCTTTAAATAGGAGACATGTTTTAAAGCTCCTGCCATCATTTATTAAATTAGCCTCAGACTTGTAAATGCAGCTCTGCCTTATTGAATCTTGTAATATTTATTTGCCAAGTTGTGATATTTGAAATTGTGCACGCTACGCAGATTGGGGAAGGAGGGAGGTGATGGGGAAGGCGTGAGGGAACGGGGGAAGGAAACCACTTCCACTGTAAATTGTGTAAATACATTTGCACGTCCCAGGAGGGGTAGAGAAAAGGTATTGTAATTAAAATGACTGCCAGGGTATTTTAAACAAGGGAGAATAAATAGATTTTTCTCTGCATGGCACAGGCTCCTTTAACATGGAAACTTCGTGACAGAAGATGATTAAAAATATCTTATGGCGTGTCTGAAATCTGCAAGCTTTGATGAGAAAAATGTTCTTGGGAATGAAAGGAGATCAAGTGAAGGAGGAACAGTCTCCTACACAATGTTTTATAGGCCCAATTCACGACTGCAGATGTCGCGGAAAATAATTCAAGAAAAGCCTTTTTAAAAATTTTCTGCTACAAGACAGAATGGGGGGAAAATACCCCGAGGGGCTCCTGAAGGGAGGAGCTGCGCTTCCTCCGCTGCCCGGGGCTGCGTCCCACCCCATCCCACCCCATCCCACCCCATCCCTCCCATGGTGAGCAGGGCCACGTTAGCAGCACCCACTGCCCACAGCTCCTCCCGGCTCCTTCCAGGGCTGCCCGGACAGGGGATGATATCTGGAGGCAAACGGGCTGGCAGCTTCCCCTGCGCCCAGCCCCTTCATCCCAGGGATGGCTTCAGCCATTCTGTGGGGTCCAAACCTCACCCCAGAACCTGGGGGTTTTGTGCGGGGCTCCGAGCAAGAACAGCTGAGTTTGGAAGGGTTAAAGCAACAGAAGAGGCAGCAGGAAGGGAAGCAGCTGGGAGCGAGCGGGCTGGATGAACCCACAGTGCCAGGGAAGCAGAGCGTTGCCCTCCCCGCTCAGCTGGACAGGCTGGAAGTGCTCCAAACATGTTTTCCTGCATTTTTGTTTCAGTTTTGCAAAATTTCCTCTGAAATAGCTTTCCCTTAAGAAGTAGATCAACTAAGCAGAAAGGAAGAAGAAAAAAGAGATTGAAAAGCACCTTTGTTCAGGGCCCCAGCATCACAAACGCTCGCCGGAGCTGGCAGCATCATCACAGCTTTGGTGCTGGGCAAAACAACCCCGAGGTGAGCAGGGATGTCACCCCGGCAAGACGTTCTGTGAAGATCTGGACCCTAAAGTTGTGAGCGCCCGATTCACAAAATGAGTTCTTTCAGATCATTTTGAATAGGCTTTCTCTTCTTTTTTCTTTTTTAATGATTCTAATTTTTCTACCGCTCAGAGACCCAGACACGGTAACCACGGAAACTCACTTCAGGCAGAGGGAGTCGAAAAATACGGGAGCACCACCAACAAACACAGAATCTAATCATCTCCCCTAAGTGTGACATTAAAAGGGCCGTGTGATGATGCATGGCTGAAATAGAGGATTTCATTAGTGTTTGCTTCATAAAACATTCTCCTCCTTATTAGGGTGCGCTCACACTGGGACCTGTGATGCAAAGTGCTGCAGAAGTCACAGCCCAAACCTGTGTTCAGAAGTGCAATGAGATGAGAGGGGCCCGGGGGGAGGGCAGGGATGTGGCACCAAGCACACTGGGGAGAAGCATCCCTGCAAGCCCCTGATGGGATCTCTTCCTGCCCAATACTCAGAACATGGGGGAAGAAGGGGAAAATCAGAGGAAAACATGCCCTAGAGAAACCAAATGCTGTGCAAGATGAGCTTTATCTCAGTTTCCCCAATTGCTTTATCTAAAAAGCAGCAGACAGAAGTGCTCTGCCAGGAGGCGTAAACCTCTGCAGGTCTCTTCCAGAGGGGCTCAGCACTGCAGTGCCTCCATCCCTGCTGGCCCTGCTGCCATTGCTCCCAAGCTTCCACACCTCAGGATAAGCCAACCCCCTTCCGCTGCTGCCCATATTTTTCTGCAGCAAATGAACCTCCCATTCCTGCCTCCACCTTGTGCTGGGAGACTTTCATGTTCTCACTGTCCTCCAACCTGCCAGGGATGGCAGCTTGGCAGGCCTGTAGGTCTGGCCAAGGGTGAAGCAGGGAGCAGAGACAGGAGAGGCAGAGGGGAAGCAGAGGTAGAGCAGGAATGAGGGAGTACGTGGGGATGGAGCGGGAGGGCTGGCAGCTCCGCGGTGCCTTGAGGACCAGCCCAAGTTCTGCCCCACTGCCCCCCAAGCATCTCTCTAACCATGACAGCCTTGGCACAGGCTTCAGCCAAGCTCTGTTGTGGGCCAGTGGATCCTGTTCCTTATCCAGTTCTACACATGCTACTCCTGGAAACAGCTCAGCTCCTCACATACATGCTGGGAAGAGAAAGCAAAGGGGAGGGGGCAGAGAACAGCAGGGAGGGAAGGTCAGGGAACGCTTTCTGGCAGGATGAGCCCAGGGAGGGTTGCTGCAGTGGGTTGTTGTGAGTGGCAGCACCGGGCAGGAGGAGGAAGGAGGTGACTTCATCTCATTCCAAAGAGCTGACAGATAGCAGAGGATAAAAGCTTGGGAATCCCTCGGCTCCACTGAGCAGAGCTCTCAGCTGCCAAGAACAGAGAAGGAGATGGAAGCTGGGGTTTGAATTGCAGGCTCAGCCTCCTGCCCCGGGTCTTTCCCACGCCAGAGAAAAAATCTGAAGAGTGGCACAGCCGACAGGAGCGACGCCGGGAGGGAAACGGCTGCGACGGCCCCACCGCCCCGCTGCTCAGCGGCTGCCAGCGGCCTGCGGGGCTCCGGGACGAGGAAGGGGGAACATCTGCAGCCGCTGAGCCGCGCCATCCATCACACAGGGCTGCGTGGCAGCACGGCGAGCGCCGCTCCTGCAGCTCCGCCTGGCAGCCGGCCGCCCTCCCCTGGGCACCGTCCTCCCGTTGGTCCCCAGGACGTCCCCTTCTGCGGGGGTCCTGCAGTCACCCCTCGCTGTCCGCACTTCCCGCTGCTCCTCAACACAGCGGAACGTGGCAGCGGTGCGGAGCCGTTTGGCGCCGCGGGGGCTGCGGGGCCGGCGGTCCAAACCTTCGGAGCCCCCGCCGTTCCCAGCCGGTGCCCACGGCGGCTCCCCGCTTCCTCCCGGGCTGCAGCGCCCAGCAGCGCTGCCCGAGGGACCCTGCCGGGGGGCTCAGACACCTTAGAATTCAAACCCTGAAAGAAACTTCCCTTCTTTCCTCTCTCGCTCCCTTTTTCAGCTGCCCTTGATTCTGCGCACCCCAGGCCTAACCTCCAGCTGCCATTTGGAAAAAAAAAACCATAATCAAAGTAATTACCACCTCCACTTCAGACATTACATTATCAAGCTAACCAGCTACCCATTGAAGACAATTAATCTGCACAGAGGCACCAAAAGAAACTGTCAGCAATTAGAAGTGGAAGCACACTTTTGTAGTTAATTGGGAATATTGCACGTCTGTTACATCTTTAATTAGTTGATGGAGTGTGTCCCTTCTCAGACATTTTTCTTTTTTAAATTATACCTGGAATCAACTTTTTTTTCATGATCCTTTTTTTCCTGCAATGAAGCAAATAAATAAACAGTGTTTGGAACTGGATTCTGGCGTTTCCTTGCATTGCAGCTCAGTGTGCACACAGGACTTTAAAGACCTCCAAGAGATAAGAGGGAAAAGTTCTTGCTTTCAGAGCTTCTCTTTTTTTTTTTTTTTTTTTTTTATTCTTAATCTGATTTTAAGACCTCTCCTCTGTGTTTTCACACTTCTCCCATAAATCTCATTTTCTCCCTTTCTCTGGGGATCATCAGGTGAAGGAACACTCGGGCCTGGCAGCCGAGCACAGCCAGGCACACACCGCCATACATTCATTTTAACACTTATTTTTGCAAAGGTTCTAAATTTTATCTTTGCATAATGATGCTGCTTTGCATATCTATAGCCGCTTTCATCCGATGATCTCAGTACATTCCACTGACTGTTAATTAATTCTCAAAGCACCCTGGCAAAGTCAATAGGAGGGCTTTATTTGAGTAGCTTTTATCTAATTAGCCCAAGGGAGGGGAAACTGAGGCAGGAGGAAACTGATGAGGCATTACAGCCACTTGGACAGTGATGGGCCAGCGCAAGCCAGGGAAGCCTCGTTAAAGAAAGCTCGTTAAAGAAGGCCCGTCTTTGCAGCCCATGCAGGCAGGTGCCACGGCAGCACGGCAGGTGGAAGCAGCGCAGATCCAGAACGTCTCTGCTGAAAGTGAGCAACAGAGTGGCTGGAGGCAGGGATCAGCCTGGCAGCAAACGCCCGCTGCCGTGAATGGAAACCAGCACGGAGCCCCTCGGCTCCACTCGGCTCCACTGAGTGCTGCACGGGCGGCACACACCGACCCGTCTGCCAGCTGCAGCTCAGCTCCCAGCAAATGGCGCTGCCAAAATAACACTGCTTCACGCAGGAGGATCCAGCCTGCAGGAATTCAGCGCGCCTGGGGAACTGCTGGGACAAACTGCAACAACAAACCTGCAGAAAACTGAGCTGCAAAGCCAAGAACGCCAAAGCAGCTGCTGTCCTTCCTGCTGCCTTTCAGAAAATCCTTCCTACGTTACCTAACGCCATCGGCCCGTCTGGAGCACCGTTGCAAGAAGTGGGTTCCTTGCCCACAACTGATCTGCTTCGTTTTGTCATTCACTGGTGCGACCAACTTGCAACTCAGGTTTGAAGGGAGAGGAAACATCTCCAACAATTGTTGGTAGGGAAAAATTCACCTTCCACACTGCCTGAGGACAACTGCATAGTGCAAAGGGCAAGTTTGCGCGGGTGCCTCTGTGTTGCTCAGCATCCAGGACGCATTTCAGCAGCCCAGGAGGAGCCCGAAGGCTGAGTCTGTGCGTGCCTCTTCTCCCATGTCTGGGCAGAAGGCACAGCTCACCAAACACAGCATCTTCTGGGGACAGAAGCAGTTAGATCACAGAAACCACCAGTACCGTGAGGTCATGGCAGCTCTGAGCCGGCAGCAGCGCAAACCTTCTGGTTTAATGGTGATATCATTTAGTACTGCAGGCTGAAATTCAAGCTGCATTGAAGTCAAAGGGAACGTATCCGCTGGGCTTTGGATCAGCCTGCAAAGCACATGGAGCGCGTGGGTGCTTTCTCTTTTTGCCAGGGACAAACCAAGCAAAACTCAACCTCCTTCTTCCTTCAGCTGAAAGAAAGCATCAACAGAAGACTGAATTTTTGGCCTGAAAGTGAGCCAAATGCTGCTCTGAAAGCCGGCCCATGGGCCTCGCACCAGGATAATGAGAATTGCTGAAGTGCCTTGAGATCATGCCATGTTCTGTCCTTCTGCAGCACAGTGCTGCAGGAACAGCTGAACTCGGAGCAGGGAGAGTCTCCCACACTGACTGCAGCTCTGCACACTGGTCCTCCCTGATGCCCAGGCACCTCGTGCTGTGGCAATGCAGCACCAGGTTTTCTCCGTCACGCTGGCAGAGGCAGGCAGGCTGCTCTGAGATCTGCCCTGGGTACCTGCAGCCAAGCAGCAGGAGAGAGGGAGGAGGGAGAGGGGGTCCACACCTCATGAAAATGGATCTCAAAAAGATCCCCACTGCATCCTGCGTCCATAACTGGATCCTACACAGCATCACTGATAAACTAACCAACACAAGCCCTTTCCTCCCAACACACTTCTCATGTGAGCAGCAGAGGGTGGATGCTGGAGACGTCCCTGGTCAGTCCATCTCATTTGGTCCTCAGTAACTGCTTCTGCAGGCAAAGATGCAAAGACCCACCTATCAAATCAAAAGCCTTTCTGGAAGTTACAGTCTAATCCACTCAAAGTAAAATTTCTATCTTGTCCTTTCCTTTAGAGTTTAGCGTGTGCCCTAAAGCAAGAGGACTTAATCTCAATTCCAAAACTCACAGATGCTTTTAAATCCACGCTTTGTAGTTCTGGACACTTCAGTAACTTCCTCTAATAAAGGGAAATCTCTTTGCTGGAGAACTGCGCAGAACAGCTTGCCTGAAATGGTCACATGCTGACCTGCTTTTCTCACAACCTGAAAAGACCCACACAAGCAGAGACCCAACTCGTGCTGACAGTCCCATGGCAGCTGAATTCAGCTGGCACAACTCAGCTGTGCAGAGAGGAGGGGCAGCAGCCCGCGGTGCCTGGGAGGTGGGGGAGAAGAAAAGAATTCTTCAGGCTCTGATTCTGATGCTGTTTTTCTCTGCCTGCTGGATCCTCCTTCCAGTCCACCCACAGCAGGCGGCTCGACCCCGCGCTGTGATGTCTTCGGGCAAACAAAACAGCTGGGGAACGTGCGCAGCTGGGCAGGTTTAATGTACCAGCATATTTTGGGGGTTTGCCAGCTGCTGGCTGCATCCTTGTTCTCCTCTCTTTGAAGAAGAGGTTTTCCATGGCACAGAAGTGAGAGCAAGGAGACCAGATGCTCAGGGACAGCCTGAAAGGCTCTGAGGCTGGGTGGCACTTGTTGCTCTGGGCACCTGTGATGCAGGGCAGGGATTTTTGGATGCAGGGGCAGAGAATCATGGTCTTCCTGGAGCCTTCTCTTCCCCAGGCTGAACAGCCCCAGCTCAGGATGCTGAGGGGATCCTGAAAAGCATATCCTGAAAGGTTCATGCAGCCCAGGGATGTGAAGGTTGGGTTCAGAGCAGCTACCCCTGTTCACTTTTATTGGTGAGGGAGCTGAGGGTGGTGAAAATAGGAATAAACGTAGGGCACATCCCTGCCTCAGAGAGCAGCCTGAGTGCTTAAGGGTCTGCACCAGGATCCCCATAACAATAAATGGGACCAAAAGCCTAAGTGGTGTAGGACAGAGCACTGTTTTTGAAAGAGGATTGTAAGGCCGAAACCCCATGGCTGCAGGGGCTGTGTTCGGTGACTCAGTCCCTTCTGTCCCGCATCATCAAACAGCAGCATCTGTTTGTGTCCTGAAGCCTCAGTAAATAATTCCCTTTTCTATACATTAGCACAGCCATGTCCTGCCTTACATGCCAGTTCTGTCACAGCCACAAGGCAAGGTATTAATTCTGCCCTAAGCTGGTGTGACGTTCCCATTGCAGCATCCCTCTGTCAGCGCCTCTGCACTGCACACGCTCTCCTTCACTGCTGCAGAGGACAGGGCTGGCCTGGGGGTGCTCCTCACTCCGGCAGAGCTGCGCTCTGCCCATGGCAATTTCTGCCTCTGGCCAAAGGCAGAGAGTCAAAAAGGGGCAAAGTGGGGACGTGTGACTCTGATGATGGGCTCTACAAAGAGAGGAGAAGTGGGGACCATGAGAAGATACCAGGTTTGTTGCTCTGGACATATCCAGGATTGCCTCGCTGCAGCACAGTGATGTGATGTGGACACACCTTCATGGCAGCAGTACCTGCTGTGGGCTGCTGAGCCTGGGAGCGTCTGTGCAGCCAGAAATATCCCAGTGAGAGGATCTCTGCTAGGGCCAGAGAGCCAGAGATGGGCCCACTGCAATTGCAGAGCTCTGCATGAGGAAAGAGCTGTCTTGGTCCCATCTGGAGGGAATTAGCGCCGGAGCTGTTTGTCAGCTGCTTCCACACTGAGGAAGGGCAGAGATTTTACACTGCTGGTCTCATCCAGAAAAAAAAAAACAACAGACAGGCGTGGGGATTTACTGCACACAAACCTCAGAGGATTGCAAATACCCTATGGAAAAAAACCTGCCTGCAAGTGTTTTTAACTGGCATGCGAGAACAGAGCAGCCTTGCCAAAATTACCTTGGAGCATGGAAAATGGAGCAGATCCCCGCCTGGATTAAACAATGGCATCAGCAAAAGATGAGTTTGAGAAAAGGTGAAAAGGAGGAGCGGAGGGCTGCGGGCGAGGACCACCCAGGAGATGAAAGCTGCTCGCTTGAGCTGCTGCCTGCAGCTCCGGCTGTGCCCACAGCAGTCAGACACCACGCTGAGCCCCACTGATCTGCCTGCAGATGACATCAGCAGCCCTTGGGATCTCAGACTGTGGGATGGCGTCCCGTTCCTCCCTTTACTAGAGGTGAACTTGCATCAGAGAAATCTGCCTGGACGCTTTCCTGTGAGACCTGGGGATCTGCTTTAGTGGCAGTTGACTGGAGGATCTCCACAGGTCCCTCCAACCTCCGTGGTTCCGTGGTTCTGTGGGACGGTCCCTCGAGACGCCTGTAGGGTATTTCCATGGGTTTTTATACATTCTGCCTACCTGTTGCTAAATTGCAGGAGTCATTTTTATTTCCTTGCTGCAAAGTTCTCTGCAAAGCTTTGCTAAAAGTCAAAATTGTGTCTGAAAAAGATATTGAGCATGTTTTGTTTCCTGACAACCACACGCAGATTCGATCTGTGCGTGCTTCCTGGCGCGCACAGCGCTGTGACCGCTCACACGTTGAGCTGGGTGGAACCGATCTTTCCTCTTCCATGGGGATTTCAAAAGGTAAGAAAAGCACCAGTGGTGTTAAACAGATCTCAGTGTTTTGTAATGTGTACAACAAAAGGGTTTGCTGTCTAATTAGCTAAAATAAAACACAATGCCACCGAAAAGGACACTCTCTATTGTCCAGGTGGCAACAAAACTATTTCCCCAAATGAAAAGGATTTCAATGGAAAACTGCAGAAAACAACAAGAAAACTCTGTCTTATCAATAGAGTTAAATCTGGCATTTTCTGCTGGAGCCCAAATGAGGAACTGCCAAGCAGAGCTCCTGCAGACTGCATCACCCCTTTTCCTCCCAGATAAATGCCCTTCTCTCGGCACAGTTGGTTTGCACATGTCTTGTAGAAAAACAAAGACAGTGGCTGACTTTCACACTCTGTTCAGACATAGAGTAAATTTTTGATGCTTATTATCCTACATGCAGGGACATAACTTTCCCCTTGATCTTTATTAAAGAGAGAAGGGAAATTCCAATGTATCAGAGGCTTTGTTATGATCTTGAATACTACAGCAGCAACTGGAGAAAACATCTAGCAAGACAAGACAGGGGATGAGTTTTGCAGACAGGGCACAGCAGCTCAGACACGCGTTGGGTCTGTGAAGCTGAGCTGGAGAATCCCCAGCAGCAAACCTTTCATCTGCCCATCAGCATTCCTGCAGCTGGGAATTGCAGAGTCAGAAAAGAAAAAAAAAAAAAAAAAAAAAACGGAAAAGGAAAAAGAAAAATCAAACCCACACCCATTCCTGCAGAGTGAGACGCGGATCTGCAAGCAGCTCTTTTTGCAGCAGCAGCCGTGTCCCCTGCCCTCACTGCTCACCTGCCCATGGCTCCCAGGGGTCTGATGCACTGCCCTCCCACGTCAAAGCTACACCTGCAGGCAGGCTCCACTCATCCAGGCACGACCCTCCCTGTTGGCTCTGCCCAACTCTCACACATGTGGATGGCGCACTGTCCCTGATGCACACTCATGTACCCACACTCCCGTCACCTCTGATGGTGCTCTGCCTGCCATCGCTCACACATATGTACACATCTGTGGTTCACGCATTTCTTATACCAGCTACAGAGCTCTCCCCTCGTGTCTGTCAGCACGGGAACTTTCTGCTCCATGCACTCCCCTGCCTGACCACGCTCTCTGTGCACACATCAGCAGCGGCAGCCGCTCGCGAGAGCATCGCAGGCACTCAGCAGCTCCTTCCCTGCAGAGCAGGGACACTGATGGCTGGTGGTGACACGCAGGTGTGGAGAGGGAGGGAAGGGGGAAGGAAATACGGATTTTGAAGTGAAGTCTGGCCGCAGGGTTAACTGGATGATGAATGATGGCAGGTGCATGCTTAGCCACATCCCACTAGCAGAGCTCCTTTCCTTCTCTGCCCACCGCAGTGCCAATGTAGCAGCTCCATTGCCATGAATGCTG
This sequence comes from Lagopus leucura, assembly GCF_019238085.1. NCBI lineage: Eukaryota > Metazoa > Chordata > Aves > Galliformes > Phasianidae > Lagopus > Lagopus leucura. Next base: position 397,283 of record NW_024962316.1, on the reverse strand, counting down.
TTTCAAGGTTACTTAAGCAATAAATTATGTTATACGCTGAACATCCCCATCAGTAACACCCACTCACGACTTGCTCATCCTCCCCATTTATTTTCCCTTTGCAGATACATGGCTAGAAAACTGTTCCAGCTTTCACCTCATTACCAGGAAGGAAGGGCCATTTCCATTCAATGAGCTGCAGAAACAGCTACAGCTCAATACGTGAATCCTCCACCAGCACATCTCTTTTTGCTCCACCAGAGCTTGAGGCTGTGCTGCCTCGCACCAGCCATGGATCTGCTCTCAGCAGGGCACTGTGCAAACCATTAGGAAAATCTGTACTGTTCTCGGGCAGAAGGCACAGACCCAAAGGGACGGCGGCAGAGCTGCGGGGCCGAGCTGTCACAGAGCAGTGCCCTGCGGGCTGCTGCGCCCCTCGGTGCCGCGATGCCGCCTGGCTCTGCCAGCAGCGCTGCCTGCTGTGCTCTGCCGCCAGCCCTGTGTGCCGGACGCCCGTACAGGCAGCTGCGTGCAGGACCAAGTGCGACGTCCTCAAACCGTGCCCAGTTATGTACGACTGTTTCTCCTCTGCCAATAGGTGGAGCAGCAAGGGAGCAGCAGCCACGGTCTCGCATTAGTAATTTCCAAAGGACAGTTGTGTGGCCACTGTCCATTACAGCCAAATGAAGATGGATGAAAGTGAGTTTGGATGCTCCGTATGCCTTCAGTTCATTTACTGCAGGGAGGCACAAATTACAGGAAATATCACAAGAGAAAATTTGCAAGGGACAAAAAGTTGCAATTTCTACCTAAATCCCAGAAAATAATGGTCAGCTCCAGATGAAAACAGTTCACCTGGGATTTGAATCCTGATACTCCTACCTCTCTGCTGCATTGCTGCCGTGGGTCTCAGAGCACTTATCAGCCATAATCTCTAGCAAGGGAGATGAGCGGCAGCATCCCCAGACTGCAAGGGAGCCCACCAAGAAATAAAGCCACCATGAAACAGTAAACCTAAGGATAACATTACGAGCTGTGTCAGTGGAACAAAGTACCAACAGGTCCCACCAGCTTCACCTGGTACGAGGGGAGGTGAGCAGAACGTGGAGCTGTGAAGGAATTAACCCCCAGCGTTTCAAATAAAGCTGCAGAAGGAAGGAGGCAAAAGAACGTCAGTGGCACACCTGGAAATTTGGCCCCAGTTTCAAGGTCATGCAGCAAAGCAGCAAGAACAGGACCTGTGTGTCCTGAACATGATCCCCTCTATCCTAATCAGCGTGGCCTCACACAACCACTTGAGCAATTGCCTTATTGCACACAGTGACTTATAGATGCTTTTGTAAGCAGATCCAGTCAATATATTTATTTTCCTTTGATATACAGCTACAATAGGAAGCCATGCATGACATTTATTAAACCTGGCTAATTTTCTATCAGTTCTGCAAAATATTGACTGTATGCATTCGCTTGTCTGGCTCAACCTCAATCTGGAAGGAGAATCATTTAAAACCAACAAAAACACATCCAATACTTCCAAAACAAAACTAATCTGAGGCTGCAAAGTGTCGTTCTCATGAGCAGAGCCCTTTGATCGGCTGAGCCAAAGACAACTGTGTTATTCAGGAGCCATTTGCAAGCTGGCAAATTAAACCAGGTTTCCATATTTTTTTCTAGAAGGCGGGCAGGGGAAAGAAGCAACAGCTTTACAGTAGCAGTAAAATATCCAAATGACTTTTTTCCCTCTGATAGGGCCGTATTCTGCACGTTGTAGGCCAGGAAGGATCTGCCATTCTCCATCTCCCAAAACCCAAAGTAGGGGCTGAATCCCTTTGTTGTACCATTATTCTGATGTCCCCCTGTTGAGTCAGGAGCACGCTGTGATTCTAACAGGCGCAGGACAGGAGCCCTGCGGACAAGAGGAGCCCCAGGGATGCTTTCACAGGGGGCAAGCTTCACGGGACTGTGAGCTCCTGAGTACCTTGGACAGACAGCATGTTAGAAACAAGGCGTTTCTGCAGGTGTCTGGCTCTGGAGAGCACAACTGAAAAACCCATCCAGCAGGAACCTCTCTAGCCTAACACCTGACTCACCGCCTGAGAGCATTTGCATAGTAAAACCAAGGGCAGGGATTTTTTAATCTTTAAATCTTTGTGTTTAACTGATATTCTGCATAAGCCAACTGTTATTGTGCCCATATTGTGCTGGAAACCAGCAATAAAAGTAAAGATGCTATCTAAAGCAATATGGCAACATGCTTTACCACATCAATCTCAGGATGCCTGCACTTGGATTAACATGTCAGGCCGGCATTCAGCGACTTCCTTTGGTTTAAACTTAACCTGCTGCTTCTCCAGTGCCGTAGGCTGCTGGAGACCAGCTGCGAAGCATCATTGTACAAGATGGAACATATGCACAAGTAAACAAATTAAGGCTATCTCCAAAACAACAGGCCCCTGGCTTCCTGGAAGAGCTGCAAAGAGAAACTTAATCAACAGCAGCGGGTGAAATGGTAAAGGGGAGGAGATGGACCTCTGCTAATGAAGGCGATGCTTTCAGATTGCAAATGCTGGCTCGCAGCACGCGAGGAGGGAACACAGGGTCAGCACCGGAGACAGGAGGAGCACGCAGTGCCTGCAACCACACCAGCTCCTAGGAAGCCCTGCTCCTCCCAGCATAAAGGTGTCACTGTAAGCACAAGCAGAAAGAGAAGCAGGGGGCTGAGTGGGGCACAGCTCAGCTTTGCCCCTGCCTGTTGCAGCGGGTGAGAGCTCAGCCATCGTGGCTGCATTAGGGCTGCAACCGTGGCCTCTCCTGGGGCTCATTAATGGTCTGAAGCTGCAGCAGCTAAATCAGTTGAATACCAAGACAGTTAAATCTCTGCACACCTCTGTGCAGATGCTTTGGCGTCAGTTTAAGCCTGCCTGCCTCTTGCTTCACCTTGGATCTTTGAATGAGAGAGTGACGACGTGGGAAACTACAATAGCAGAAGCCTTCCCCTTTGCTTCCCAGCTGCAGGCAGATCCCCCTCCAGCCTCACCTTGGCAACATCTCTGCAGAGCTGGGTAGCCTTTCTTCCTAAAAACCTCTGCCTTGACCCTATGGGCCCATCTGGAGTGCAGTTGCTCACAGTGTGTCCTGCTGGGAGCTTACGACCAGCAAAATTAACTTGCTGTGAAGTTTGATAATTTAGCATTGAAGAGAATCTTAAAAAAAGGAAAAAAATAACACCTTCATAAACACACCTGGCTGTTTGCTCCTCTCTAAGCTTGCTAAATCTTGTTTTCCTCTCACCCTGAAGAGCAAAGCAGTCAGCATGTGTTCTCTTAGCAAACCTAGAAACTCTCTGAGATACCACAGAGCCTCTCAGGCTGCAGTTCCTCCTCACCTCCAGCCACAAACAGGGAGCTGAAGCCTAACACAAATCCCCTGGTGTGGTAACAGGCAATCAGGGTATGTGAAATCACATGTGCTATCACTGGGTCAGAGCTACTTTACTGCAAGAGGATGCAACCGCTGCTCACAGATCCAAAACCAAAGTGAGGACAATGTGACTTGTGAGGTGTCACAGTTTTCACATGCTCACAGCTTGGTGCAGGTCCCAAGCACCCTGCAAGCAGCCCAGCTAGGGAAGAGCACCCATTATATGCAGTCCTATGCAAGCCTGAGAAGAAATGAGGAGCTGCTTAAATTTAAAATGGGTGAAAATACCTTGCACCTAGTCAAAGGCTGAGAGGTATAAGCTGCTTCACAATGGTGTGCACACTTGCTCATGATCTCAGGCTGAATGGATAGGGGAGAAGTTTCCTTTGACAGGTGCATGCCAATAGACAGAACTGTCATGGCTTGTCATCACACCTCCAGGTCAAACAGATGTTTCCTTCCACATACAGATGTGCCAGTGGAAGAGATCACTGCCCCAAGATGCCTCACTCCCTCCCTGCCAGATGTTCCTAAGCATACAGTCCTGACAGCTAACAGAGAAAAGTATTTAATGTAACTGGCTGATTTAAGTCAACTGTCTCCTTCATCCCAAGCAGTTAGAGCCTGTTTTATGCCTTAGACTACAAAGGTTTGTATTGCTTGTATATTACATTTTTAAAGTCACCTTAATGTAACAGTAGAGGATCTGCTATTCATCTTAGGCAAAGCAGAGGGAAAGCTACAGTTGCACTGAGATTGGAAGAAATAAGAAACTTGTAATAACCTAGATCTTATTACTGCACAGCTGAAATTCCCTAGAAGCACATGAGAAGAATTCAGGGTCTTCATGGCCATAAAACTGGTGGGAGTTCATGGCTTTTTCCACTCACAATCTCCCTCTCTATCTGGAAAGGCCCACACTGGGAACTGAAACGCGAAGTCCATGCGTAGGATCAGCTCCTCCATTTGAAATAAAGGCAGCACAGGTCTAATCCTCCTGTTCCCCCCGCTAACAAGGAAAGCTACAGTTCTCTATTTCTGAGCAACTTATCTCTGTCAACACACCAGGCTCAGCAAACATTGAATCAAAAGTGACAGAAGAGCCCCTTCAGCTGAGCACCTGTGTTGCTCCCAGAGGATTCGCAATTCCCCGTGTCAGCAGAGCACACTGACACCAGCACTGGCAGTGCCAAGAGGGATGTGGGGAAATTCTTCCTTGCTGATTGCTTCTAGGAGGGAAAATCAGTGCAGATCCCTCCCCGAGTACTGCTGCCAAGCACAACCCTGCTCCTCCCCTCTCTTAGCACCCTCTTTCTTTGTACCTCAGCTCTGTTTCCTCCGTTCCAACCTTCTCATTTCAAATCCCATCTCTTTTCTGAAGCAGTTAGTTCTCTGCTGCAGTAAGAGATCTCTTTAGGCCATTCTCATCTCAGCAGGAGAGGAAATCCCAGCCCATTTTGTGATACAAAAAGCTGTGATACCTACAGCATTTCTGCTGGCTCTTGGAGACTGAATGAGCTGTTTTACTGCTTTTACAACTGATGTCGGTTTTCCAATTCCTCTTCCATAACAAAGCAGCAAGGATGAGCAAAGCAACTTGAGCAGCGCTGACCCACACAGATCTTGCAAAAGGAGCTCTGTGTAACTCAGCTGCTAAATCCTGACGTGGGGATGTGCTGGCTGCAGCCTGGCACACAGCTGTAGAGGTGGTGAAGGCCTCCACGTGCAGCACAGTACCACAGCTACAAAGAAAAGAGCTGTACTTGGAGTTACCTTTACAAGATGGATCTGGCTTGTGGCTGTGGCACGCTGTGATCCAGGGCTGATTCTGGCTCCTGCTGCACAATTCTGCCTCACTCCCCAAATCCAGCCATTTTCAAATCTGGGCTCTTGCTCAGGTCTCATCACTCATCAGCAGTGGATTGCAGGAGCTAAACTTCTTTTTGTAAGACAGCGATTCCATTTTCCTCTGGTCTTAAGCAGCTCCAATCCATCTTACCGCATTACAGAGCCCGCGCCGATTGTTCTGCTGTAGTGAGTAATAACAACTCGCACTTTGCAGATTACCACGGGGAGCTCCGGCTCCATGGGGCGGGCGCACAGCTGCCTGCAGCACCCAGAGCACAGAGGGACGGGGTGACAGGAATGGCTGCACAGAAATGCCGGCTGGGAAGACGTGGAGGAGCAAAAAAAACGTGGCGGGTGAACGCGAGGAGTTCAAGGTTCTGTGGGCACTGCGGGTCCCATCGTGGCATGGGGAAAAGGTTTTGAGGGGGTGAGTGAAGAAAACTGGGACAGAAGAGAAAAGAGAGATTAGGAGCAGCTGGAAGAGTGCGCATCCTCACCAGTATCGTGTGGCTTTGCAAGGAGAGCAGCATGGAGAGAGCCGCTGTGAGCGGCTGCGTCAGTGCAGCACTGCAATGGGAGAGCCGTGAGGGGACGGCGGGGCAGGAGGAGAACCTTCCAGAACTCAGAACGGCTCTGCGCCGCCACTGAGTGCCTCTCCCATGCGGCACCCATTCCTGCCCCCTCTCTGTGTGGCCGCTGTGCTCCTGTGCCTCCAGCAGGCCGGGGGCGGCCATGCCAACAGCTCCAGACCAGGAGGACTGGCTCCCAACACATGCCCTGGGCCGCGCCTGGCTGAGGCCAACATGACGGGCAGCCCCACTGCCGGCTGGGCCTGGGTGGCTTCCTCAGCGCACAGCCCTCATGGCCGCAGAGCTGAGGCCTCTCGTCGCGCCGGGCAATGCAGGCACACGGCCGGCACAGACTCACAGGGCTGCAGGGACGTGGCACGAGGTGATGAGAAGGGTGAGGGGCGGCCTGAGGTGCCCTTCGTTGTGGAGGCAGGTGCCGGGCCTCAGAGGCAGGCTGGGCAGCCCAAGCAAAGGGCCGCTGTGCTGCAGGGCAGCTCCGGCTGCTGTACCTGCAGGCGCCTCGCCTGCTCTCTAGACCTCCTGTACCACAGCCTGATCCTGCCCGCCTGCAAGGCCACCAGCTTCCTGGTCGCCATCTTAGCGGGCACCCAGCTGCTCGCAGGATGCGTGGGGCGATACTGGAGCTGGGCGCGGAGCGAAGAGCAGAGCAAGGAAGGGCAGCTGGTGCCTCCCCCCAGCAGGGTCCAGGGGGCCGCCGAGCTCCCCCTGTGTGCCATCTGCCTGCAGGCCTACAAGCCCCACGAGGCACTGAAGCTGCTCTCCTGCTCCCACGCGTACCACAGCAAGTGCATTGACCTGTGGCACTGCACCCAGCCCAGGAGTAAGACCTGCCCGCTCTGCCGGCGCAGAGTGACTGCTGTGGCGCTGATCCCGCTCCATGCACACAACACAGAGCAGAATTAGCCCAAGAAGGCTTGCCCGGCCTCCCCCCTGGAACATGAAGCCCCCTATGCACGCTCCTATCAGATCCGTTTCCCACCCTCCCCATAGCTCAGGCTCCAGCCAATGCCTCTCAGGAAACATGAGCACAGCGCCGGATTAAAAAAATTTGGAAATGGAGGAGTAAGGGAATAAAGACTGAGAGGACAAGTGAAATATTGAGTACATATCCTTGGCTCTGCCCATTCTGGATCTAGAAGATTTGTGAGGTCGGTCCACAGCCGCAGAACAGCCGCAGCAGCACGTGCCAGAGCCCCAGACTGCTCCACTTGAGGTTCCCTTTTCCCCTCTGCTTCTCAAGCTCTCCATCCAAAGTTTGCAGACAGATTTATTCCAACATTGGGTCAATTACTGCAGTTATCAGGTAACTTTAAGCAAAAAGTTTAGGTTGATGGAATAAGCATTCTTCTCTACATTCCCCCTCTTCTTTTTTTCTTTTTCTTTTTTTTTTCTGGTTTGCATATAGTTCAAAAAGAACAAAAAGCTGCTAAATGGAGAGGATGTTTTTGCTTTATGTCCAAGATTTTCAGGGCATTTTGCCAAACGTAGGGAAGGTAAGACATTACTGCCAGCACCAGTATCAAATAGAGATGTCTCCCTCCATTGCAAAGCAAACAGCTGGAACTGGAATCTATTTCCAGACATGGGTACAAGTTGCAATGGCCTAGATTTGCTCAGCTGCCTTTTTTAATTGTGTGCATTAGCCGATTATGGGTATTCTTGTAGCAGGTCCACAAATCACTGCTTTATAATCTTCTGTTCGCATTAGGGCCCAGATTATCATGCTTGTACTAGGTAATAACACAGGAGAGATTGCCCAGACCCCTGGGAAATCCAGAAGAGACACCTGGTAGAGCACAGGTTCACATGGTGGCCAACACGTGCAGGGAGCGCTGCACACCAGTGAGGCCTGCAGAGCTGCGCACACTGCCCTCCATTCCTCTCCCATCTCATTCCCCACAGAGCAAGGCACAAAACCTCTGCACACACACTGCTCCGTTTCTCATCTACCTAACAACAGTTTGGGTGGTTTCTCTGGCAGCTTCAGCTACCTATTCTGTAAAGACGTGGGTCATTCTTTCCTTTGATCCTAGATGAAAGGAGGTGGTTACATGCACCAGTTTCTAAATCAGCTCCTAGCAAAAAAAAAAAAAAAAGAAAATCCTTTGCAACGGGACGCAGGTCTGCCTTCCAGCAGCTCAATGCAGAGCTGGGACTTGCTCAGTCAGCACGAGGGAGGGAGCGCGTCCCACATTTCCTCCTGACAGGAACAACTGGGAGCACTGGTAGCACAGAGGTTTTCACTGGAAGGTCACTAGATGGCCCCAGATCTTCCCTCACAGCAAATCGCTGGTATTTTGCTTCGGGAGCCTGGCCCTCTCTAATCCTCCAGCGTGACCCCAAAGAAGCAGCATGCCCTGATAAGAAGGGCACTGAGCTCGAACCAGAGATACTTGCCAAGATATCTTGAGCAAAGCTTTAAACCCCACCACAGCTTTTTCTGCTCCCGGCCTTTGGCTGGTCAGGGCAGGGAGAGTCTGCTGCTGTTTGTTGGTATAATGCCACTGCCTGCGGACCTCAGACGCCACCTAATACAGATAAAGGACAAGAAGTCTGATTATGTACAAATTCACATCGTAACACTGCCAGGCTGCTCTTTTCGTGCTGAAAAAACCTCAGAGGATAAAAAGCATTTAGACTTATTCCCCAAGTTAAACCAATGCCAGTCCAGGTTACACATGTTTTGTTAGGAGTTGTAATTATGTCTGTCCACATCAGTTGTCCTCTTTGGCATCTCTGCTACAGCACGAGATATTTGGGCAGGAACAGGGGTAGATCCTGTTGGCAGTTATGTGGGATCTAAATCAACACCAAAGTCCTCTGGAGTCAGAAGGCTTTTTTTTCTGGGGAAGGAGCCGGGTTTGTTATCTCTGCTCCTGCACAAAGTGAAAGCCCCAAAGAAGGAATCTAACGGGACTTTGGGAGTGGTGGGGTGAACGATGAGTTAATAGAGGTAAATGAGCTTTTCCTTTCTTCTAGCTTGGATCTTTGTTCAATTGGTAAAATGGGACCCTGTTCCCGTAATTGCTCTGCTCTTGCACACAACTGCTGTCTCCCATGTGTGGCTTGTTGACATTTAAATAAATTGCAATTATTCTGACAAAGTAGATTGCTGGAACTCCAGAGAAAATGGGTCAAGAATATGTCCAGGAGCATCTGCAATGTATTTAACAGATGAATATAATAGGGGTAGCACAGGATATGGAGAGTTCAGTGCTGGCTGTAACAAATGCGATCAGAAAGGCCTTCAGGACAGCCTGGCACAGCCCCATGCAGGGGTGGGAAGCGCAGCTCATCCAGCAAAAGCCAAAGCCTTCAGGGCCCTGACAAGGGAGGCAGGCAGCATCAGTGTGAATGGGCAGCACAGAGGGAACCAGGGAGGACAAGGCATCCCCACCTCAGCCCCTTCACTGAGGGCCACCTTAACAGCAGCTCCTCTATGGCCCTCCTCTCCTTCCTTCTGCAAAATGGGACGTTGCTTCTTATCTGGCTCTGTGGGTGGAATATGGGCATCCTGCTCCCCTGCAGGGTGGATCTGTCAGGAGGATCTGTCCTTCTACACACATGTCCCTTTGGGGTGCTGCTTTGAGTTACTGAGAAACCAACACTTGTTTTCCAGGGGTCTGCTGAGGGACACAGCTCACGCCTTGCTGGCTGTAGAGATGCAGCACCTAGAGATGGTGGTGCAGCCTCCAGAAGATCGCAGCACGCAGCCGGAGCTGGAGAAAGTACATCGTATCATCTGCACAGAATGCAAAGGCGACCCTTCCCTGGTCCCACCAAGTGTCAGAGCACCAGCACGTGCCTCCTGTTCTGGTCCAGCAAAAGCCAAAAATGGACCCACAAAAGATTTCCTGGCGTTCCTCCATTTTCTTCTTCATCTCACTGTGCTGGGAAGCACTTGGCTTCACCCTCCTCCCCTCCTCCCCAAACCTTTGTTTTGTTTTTAAATGCAACAAAATGTCTTCCTGTGAATGTAAAACTCTTTGGATGAGGGGAAAATAAAATCGATTTAAAATCACAGCTGCTGGGAGTCTCTGGCACACACACACACTGTCTGCTGACATTTTCTGTAGCTCTTTTCCCAGTGAAATCTGTCTCAAGCAGAGCCCAAGGGGGCAAGTAACAAATCAGTTGCCTAGTAGTGGAGTGATTTTTTAACTACAGGTCCAACACAACTGCACCGGGAACCACAGGGCTACTCCCAAGTGGATCGTTAAACAAAAAGGGCTGTTTGTTAAAAGGTAGAGGTTTTTAGGGACCTGTGATTCAGAACTGACCTGGGTTCACTGCATATTCAGACCTAGTTTTCTTCGACAACCAGGAGACCTATTGCCTGGTGCTCCTCTGGGTACTGTGCAGTTGCTGTTGGAGGTGGGAATTGCCTGAAAGATGAGAGCTTTGCAGGAAGAACAACACTCGTTCCTCATGCTTTCCATTCCTTTTTCTGCTTTTTCACCATAAGCAGAATTTTAAATGTGTTTATGGCTAGAAGCTCCATCCGTTTCATTCCAGCCCAGACCAATCTGGGTGGTTTCCCAGGAACTGCTTTGGCCACCAGCACGGCGCCCTCCTTTCTGTGTGCAGTGGGCACGTTGCACGTGGGAAGTCCCATTCGTCAACAAAAAGAGAAACCAGCACCATATCAGTACCCAGAGGGAGATGAAGAAGCCACGTGATTGAAGAAGACAAAAAAAAGAAGGGGAACATTGGTTTCAGGGGGTGACAGTAATGTTACGTGACCCTGCCATAGCAAACAGTCACCAGGTGATGTCACAGACCTGCAGGGATGATGGAAGGCGTTGCTTAGCAGCTGCAGACAACAGAACAGGGGCAAGTTGTGTCCTGGGAACCTCCAAACCTAAGGAAAACCAACAGAAACCTCCAGGACAGAAACTGATCTCCATCCTACTGTGGCTCTGAGTCACGGCACAGTGGTAACACCCAGGTGGGATAATTCCTTGGTGACTGTCCCTTGCATTTCTTCTTTGGCACCAGCCTGGAAATCTGCGTTCAGATCTGCTCGGCTACATTCAGCATGAGTCTTTGTCTCCAACTTCTTTGCCTTGTGGTCGCCACCTTCATCTACAAGGTTGCCATTACAGAAGCCTTTGGGCTCGTGGCTTACAACGACAGCTCCGAATGCGTCGTGTATAAAGCCCTGCCCGCGTGCTTTGGGCCGCAGCTGCCAGCAGAAGGGCTGGAGGGACATTTGATAAGGGCAGTACCAGCCAACGCCTGCCATACGATGCTGAATCCCCCAGCACCAAGGAAGGTCTCTGAGACATACATTGTGCTCATCCAGGGGTGTGACTGCCCTTATGCTGAGAAGGTCCTTCGTGCCCAGCAGGCCGGGTACCAGGCTGCAGTTGTGTACAACGTGGATTCAGAGGAGCTGATGGCCATGATGTCTGATGACAGAGAAATCCAGCAGCAGATTGAAATACCTTCACTCTTCACTGGAGAGTCTGTCTCCCTTCACTTACAAAAGACTTCACAATGTGAGAAAGGGCCGTACGTCAGACTTATACCACCCAAGTACAATCTATGTCTCCACCAAAGCGGTGAGAAAATGCTGCAGAGCGCTCACATCTTGTCGAAGCTCAGAGACCTGCTCTACATCATTGTCGCCACGATCTCAGCTATGGTTGGCATAAGTTGGTGGAGGAATGCTCACAAGATCAGGCTTTACACATACAGGCAGGGTGACCAATACGAGATCTGCGTGATCTGCATGTCTGAGTACAAGGAGGGCGATCTCCTGAAGATCCTGCCCTGTTCCCACACCTACCACCACCTCTGCATTGACACCTGGTTTGACACCCAGAGCAGGAAGAAGACCTGTCCCTTCTGCAAGCAGCAGGTGGACCTCTGCAGGCAAGCAGAGCTCCTGCAGCAGCAGAGGAGTGAGAATGGGGCTGAAGAGATTGAGGAGGAGCAGGGTCATGATGATGACACATTCAGAGATGATTATGAAGATGAGTGTGTAGAAGAGGAGGGAGATAATGAAAGCATAAATGGAATGAGAAGGCTTTGATTCACTGTATGACATCACCACCTGAGCTGTGAGTGGGATAAATTATCATTAAACCAAGCAAAGCTTTTCTTGTGCTTTCCCTAAGCTCTTGCTCCAGGCTTTTATTGGGAAGCAATTAACACTGCAGTTTTGATTCCCCTCCTCTGGTCCCCACAACAAAAAAGGTATGAATTCACAGCTGGAAATATCAGAACCTCCTTAAGCCAGGGCAACAGGGAAGAAGCTGGGATTTAAGTACCTTTGGTATGGGGGCTTGTTAACATCTTCTAGGAAATTTCCTCAACTCCTTCCCAAAATATCTGTGCACAGATACACAACCACACACCGAATCCTGCTTTTTGGTGCTGCCCAAACACCCTGGGTGAGATCTGTCCCTTGTGTTTTGCAGCCAGCAGGAACCATTTCCCGGCCTGACAAACCGCAGTACAGAGAGGAAATGATAATGCGGGATGCTAAAATGTAAAGGTGAAGTGGCTTCCCCTCCCAAAGCCCAGCACCTCCCATCACCCAGCACACACACACACACACACACACACACTGGGTGGCTCAGCACAGCCCTGCAAAGGGTAGCACAGCCTTGAGCTGCAACAGCAGAGAAACCACATGGGAAATACTGAGGGCACTTGGAGCTCCATCTCCTCAGACGGGGTGATGCCAATGGAGGCTGAGGTGTTCACACAGGATGTGCTCTGTGGAGCTGGAGAGGTGGAAAAAGGATGAAATGCTTCTGAGTGCAATTGGCCGCTCTGCTGGCACAGAGGCTGACGTGACAGTACAGGTAACCCAGCCAGGTTGTTCCAAGACATCATCCAAATGTTCCCCGGTGTCTGAAGGGTTGCTGGATTTAAGTAGGAACATGATGCAAAGAGATCATCTCCTCTGGAGATACACCAGGCACAGCAGTACTTTTTGGACGGGCTCTGAGTTTCCAGCTCTGCTCTACGTGGAGGCAGAAAGCAGCAGTCGCTCCTGGGGCACCCTGGGTGGCTCTGAGACCCTCTGCAGTTGGGCACACAGGCTGCACGGGGGGTGCAGAGCTGGGAACGCTCACACAACCACTGTTAGCATTTAATCTCATGTAAGAGAAAGCAATAAACCCCTCAAAGAAATGCCTAAAATTAAGGAAGTGAACAGCTCTGAGATACTGTGACCGAGGCTCCAAACCTTCACAGCTGTGTAAATACCAAACACCCAAATCAAAGCCTCTCCTCCAACTATAAAGCAGCCATGGCAGTGCCCAGGAAGCGGCCTGTTATCAGATCGCTCTATCAGGACCGTGACCAGGACGACCACTGTGGGCAGCAAATAACAGCAGCCTTGAAGTATTTTCCTTTTCAGTGGCCACAGTGAGACTCAAAAGATTTTTAAAAGACCGTTGGGAAAGAATCATGCTGTGGAACCGAGCAGCACAATGTCTGCATGGAAATCATGGTGATTTTGGAAAATAGCCACTGGATTACTTGAGTCCCTTTAAGTTATACGTACTGTGTATGGGCTGGGGAAAATCCATGAATAAAGGTGACTTCCACAGATAAGCTGGAGCTGGATCTACTGCTCCTGCCTGGGGAAACCAGGGCAGCTTCAGGTGGGAGCGGAGAGAAAACCACGCTTTCAGAATTCCTTCTGCAATGGAGAAACTTCAAATCAATTTCTCCTGGAATGAAACATGACAGCGTTTCCAAGGACTTGATGGAAACAAGACTTTCTGCAAGTCTTCCAACTGAGCTGCTTCATTTCATTTGTGGAACAAATGGGGAAAAATGATTTTTAAGTCAGTTCATAAGACAAGTCCCCTCTAGTGCAAGGTGTGCAGCTGCCTGGGAGCCCCACATCACTACCAGTGCTGAACCAGGCCCCAGAGGTGCCTGGAAAAGCAAAAGCAGCTGCGTCCATCCGGGAAGGAGATGCTCCTTCAGAGGGTGATTAGCACAGGAAGTTCATTTAAGTGCTTTGAATTGCCTTCTGGAAGTAGCTCTCCTGTCAGCAGCTCTTAAAGAGATGGAAATTACTTTGCTGGTCTGCACAAATGCCTTCATCCACCGGCAAACACCTGAAGCTGACCCAAATGCTCTCCTGAGCCTATAGACCCTGCTGAGATCAGTGACCCCACGTCCACAAAGGCAAGGAGTAAAAGCAACGGTGTCAGCAGCACTCCCATCTCAGCATGCTCACTGCCCTCCTTCTCCCTCAGCCGAGGTCTGAAGAAGCACGGATGCTACAAGCAGGCAGGGAGCAGGCTGAAGAGCCTCTATGTGCAGCTGTCTGGGGCCACAAAAGAGCCGAACCGGGCTGCTGTGTCCCCCAGCACCCATCCCAGGGTTGAGGAGAGGTGGAATGACAGCCCTGAGCCAGGCGGTTCTGGATGATCTCACAAAGCCACGGTGCCATCCAGCTGCAGTGTGCTGGGCTGCAGAGAATCTCGAGGGGGAATTCTTGGGATGGATTATTCATGAGCAGAGATGAGATGATTGTAGTGCCTTAATATCTATGAATTTTTTTTCCATCTTCAAAGTGGCACATGCTCTAAATGGGTTGAATTTTACTGAAATGGGTCAGTAGAAAAATAGATCCTTCTCACAATGCAATGCTGCATTGCCTTCATTTGAAAAGGAGAGAAAAAAAGGAACAGGATCTGGGTAAGAGAGCAGTGGTTCACTCCATTTAATGTTATCAAAGCCTATCACACTGAAAATCTGAAGTGTGTGCCACAGTAAACGTGACCTCCAGCCCTACAGCCGTCAGATCCAGTGCCCTCCATCAGCATTAATGGCAGTGCTAACACGGTGAGGTTAGCTCATTGCCGGGGTGGGACACGCAGACCTTGGAGCCTCAATGAGGATTATTAACTTCTCCAGGGGAAGCACTATCCCTGTGTTTAAAATAAACTACAACAGAGAGCACCACAGGGAAAAGGAGGAGGAGGGGTCTGGGTCCTGCTGGGGCTGAGCTGACCGTGCAGATGTGGATGGGGCTGTGCATCCCCATAGGCTGTGAGTTAGGAGAGGGAAAACGTGGGGGGATGAGCTTCGAAGATGGCCATGCTGGGAGGCACGCCCTGCAGGAGGCGTTCAGACAAATCCAGTACAGAAAGAGGAGGAGTGAGGGGGAAGGGGAATGCAGCCTCCTGGATCCAGCCAGGAGCAGCTTGGCAGCAGCCAAAGACATCAAGGACCCTCAGGGAGCCTGAGGAGGAGGGGAGCTGATATCTGCTCTGCAGAAGCACCTATGGGAGACCCATGTGAGAGCACCCAAACGCTGTGCTTGAAGGAGCTGCCAGGAGCCCTCCTGCTCTCAGCGAGCTCCTGGCCCCACGAACCGAGCGCTGCTGCACACACTCTGTTAAGCAATAACCAGGTTCCGGCACAGCCACAAAGAATGACTTACTGATCTCATCTGTCAGGGGGGTCTTTGCAGTTTCCCTCACGTTTTATTGCTGGCCTTTTTCGTGCACAAACATGGTTCAGTATATTGCTGGGAGAGTCACCAGACTGTGACCCAGAGGGAAGCAGCTGACGACCCAGCGCTGGGAACTATTGACTTAACCAGCAGAACGTCGATGCTACAGATTACCAGGAGCAATTAGGGGGGCTGACTCCCCCATGTGCAGCCATCCAGTGTAGACATTTTCCTCATGCTGAGAGCCAGCACTAAGCCTTGACAGCATTTAAAGAACTACTTTGAGGGTTTAAGTGAGATTTGAGTGATCCGTAGCTCCTGTGCAGGCCAAAGGTAGGAATTTCAACCTTGAGCACTCAAGTTTAATACCTACTGTAATTAAAAAGAGAGCACCAACTTCCCCACTGCACAACCCAGTTGACATCAATAGTGTTGCAGCGTCAGAGAGCCTCACCTTTGATCTCCATAATCCAGCTGAGTTGGACATGAAGGACAGAACGCGCTTGCCCATGGGCCAGGAGCCTCTGCTACCCAAAGGCAGCAGCATGAAGCCTTCCTTCCCTCCTAGGGCTGTATTTCCCACACCATCGCGTTGCAGAACCCATTTCCTATGAGGTCAGCACAGCTCCATGTGCCACGTTTTCACCACAGGGCCACCTCACAGCCCCACCAGCATACCAGCATCCCGCAGCAGGGCTGGGGCTGGCTCCAGCAGCCGTGCTCCATCCTGCTCTAGGGGCCCAGGAGGTTCCTCTGTTGCCCTTCCCCAAACATCCTGAGCATACAGGGATGTGCTGCTGGCTCTTTGTAGCTCTCAGGACCTAAGACAGACTCAGTCCTTCTTTTTCTCTTTTCATCCAATCTCCAGTTGTCCTCCTCTTGCTTTTCCAAGTGAAGTTTTCCCACCCCCAGGTTCTAAAGCCCACTTCTCCCTTTCACCAACCCCACTGCTTTCCTCTTGTGCTTATCTCATCCCTTCTGCCTCCCTCACACCCCATGGTGTTCCCCTCTCCTGCTAGCAGAAGGTTCCCTACGTGCCGTACCAAGTGAGGTTACCCTGAGGTGCCTCTGCACACAGCAGCCTGGTACAGCTAAGCCAGGAATCCAGCTCTCGGGAGTAATCTGCAGAGTACGGCTGGTTATTAGTCACTACAGTAGAACAATCAACACAGTTTCTGTGATGCAGTAAGATGGATTGAAGCTACTTAAGAATACAAGGAAATGGGATCAGCGCTTGGGAAAAAAAGTAGCTTGACTCACTAAATCCGCTTCTGCTATAACAGCTCTGAGCTCACGCATCACTGTTTGCACACAGCAATGCTGCAGCATGGATGCTTACAGCTGACATTGCTGGGTCTGGATGGGCAGAGGTCAAACCCATGCAGGGAACACTCCTTATCCCGAGGGAAACGCGTGCCAGCCCCGAGCTGCACCAACAAGGAGCAAGATGCAGCTCTGCTGCGTTGCTTCCATTCCTTTCTTGTTCCCAGCAGGGATCATACCTTTGGTCCATGTCTGATTTTGCAGTAGAACAATTCTGCTTTTTTGGTACTTTTTCGCTTTCAAGCGTACTTGGAAAATAGAGATCCAGCATTTCCCATTGCATCTGCACCAAGACCTGAGTAGACTGCAAAGTCTCCGAGGCTTCAAGCTACCTGTGCTCCTGCTTAATCACAAAGATTGATTCCACACCTCCCATAAAGAGATGAGGCGTGATCTCGCACAAGACTCCTTCCCTGACCCAAAAAGCATTATTTCTCCACAAATCTCTTCCTCGCTGTAAATCAGCAGAGACACTACTCCAAAAATTTGAGCAATGATAGATCAGTGGGGTAAGAAGTCCCCACAGTGCCAGATCCCACCAGGCACAGCAGTGCTGGGAAGGAGAGGGCACTGGAGGAGCTGGGGAGCATCCTGCGCAGAGACATCTCCCACGGAAGTGCCAAAAGCAGAATGTTACAGTGATCCTAAAGGGAAGGAAAAAGTTGCCTGTGCTGACTCAGGCAAATGCCTTTTTGTCTCCCAGAAATCAGGGGGTGGGAATGGCTCTGCAGAGAAGGCTGAGAGTCTGAAGGGAGGAACTGAGAAACTGCCAGAGAGGCTGAAGGCCATGAAGCAGCTCCACAGAGGAGAAGCAGCAGCAATAGCTCCTGGAAGGCTCTGCTGCATATCTGCTGCCCATGCCCCATCCACAGGAGAGCACCCACAGGAGAGGCTGTCCTGTCAGTACTGAGCTCACACAGGCAGAAGGAAGAGAGCAGGGACTTGGAGAAGTGTGGGTGGCACAGCCTAGTGTGTGTGAATTGAACTCAGAAATCTGAGTGAAAAAGTGCAAAGCAGAGTGTGCAAGAAACCCTCATTTTCTAGGCAGGGAACCGAAGTGCTTGGAGAAATTGGGCACATCCAGAACTCCTGTTTACCCATTCCACAAAGCATCTCCTTATTACTCCTGCTTATTGACTAAGTGCAAACCACTGTAGCAGTCTAAGGATTGGGATCTCAGCCAAGTTTTTTTCTCCTGACCCTCGTGCTCCTCTGCCACAAGGCGGGAGGAAAGAGGGAGAACACTGACCTGGCCCTGACTGCCCTAATTAACCGGAGTCCTGATTGATTTTGATAAGTAGCTCTGGCCTCATTCATCAGCACAGCATTCACCTAGATAAGCAGGAGAGTGGTGCATCAATGCAGACCACCCTGAGCGCAGAGCTGGTGTAACTGTCACCACAGCAAAGCTTGGATGAGCAGCAGCTTAAATACGGGTAAAACCTCAGCTCTGGTGAGCAGGATGCCAGGACACGGCCTCAGACCCAGCCCTCCATGTCCTGGTAATTCTTCAGCCGGGGAGGTAACAGCAGCAAGCTCTTCGTTCAGCCCTGACTCTGCAGGTCAGGGGTTTACAGCCAAAGCTTCTCGCCGAGCCTCCCCAAGGCCTCCCTGCATGACCCAAAGGGTGATTTAGGGCACTGTCCTGGGAGCACAGATCCGAGCCCAGACTGTCCGGGAGGAGTCCGAAGTTCACACCGTAGTTGGGATTTCCACTGCAGGAATAAGAGCGGCACAAAATAAATTATGTCTAATTAGAGCAGGTGCATGGTGCCCAAGGAACATCACTGTGCAAACATTTATTCAAGGCTTTAAAAAGGCCTTTGTGACAGACAAAGCAAACGGCATCTCCGCAGCCGTGGCCCAGCCCTGGCAGCCTGCAGACCGCAGCCCCACACAGCAATCTGTCAGAGTCCTTGTTGGGGTTTTCCATGCCTCTCTGGGATGGGATCCCATGGCTTTGCAGCCACAAGCCAACCATTTCCTCCTTCCCAAGGCCTCAGTTCACTCCCTTGACTTCACCAGGCAGGTTTTGGCACGAAGGCTGCTCTCTTTTCCTTCTCTCCAGGAGCCACCTGGCAGAACTGTTCCGCCTGGAAATCCATCCTCGGATTGTTTTATCTCTATTAGCCCTCGCGAGCAGATGACAGGGGAGCATGAACGGAGACAGCGTGGGATGAGACATTCACCCAGCTGCTAGTTCAAAGGCGTGTTATCATTTATAACACTCCCAGCTATTCCAGCTCTCCCTGCTTGTTCTCAGTTAAAAGAAAGAAAGAAAAGCAAGCCATTTCTAGCTCTGTATATTTAGTGTTCGAGGAGATGCTGTTTATTTTGGTGCCTTTGCTCTCGGGCTTGCACAGCTCTCCCAGCTCCACAGGGCTTTCCTTTGGCTGCCGAGCTGTTCCGCAGCCCTCAGCGTCCCCTGGCAGGGCCGTGTCCCCACAGCACAGTGCACACAGAGAAGGGAGGGATGGGGACGAGGAGATGCTCTGGGCCCCAGCTCTGCCTCCTCTCGCCATCCCTGCTGTGCTGTCATCGAGCGGTGAGCCATCGCTTCCCCGCACTGGGAAAGAGTTCAAAAACAATATCAAATCAATCTGCTAAAAGGGCTTTTACCTCTATTGGGCTGGCATTCCCACAGGGCCAACCCCCGGCACCTCAATGCAGTAGGCTGCTTCAGGCTTCAGAAAATACCTGCATCCGAGCCTTGACCAGCCCAGGGACCCCCCAGCACCCAGCAGCTGCTGCGCCCGGCCCCTTGCACCACAGCCCTTGGTTCCCAGCACTGGCCCCATCCCAGCTCCAATCCTGTTCTGGGGAGCACAGCAATAGCAGCTGGGGGTTAAGACAAAGCTCCTTGCACTGCAAAACCTCTCTGCAAATAACCCAGGTATATTTCCAGGCCATTGCTGCAATGGCTCAGAGCTGACTTATCCCCAGAGAACGCAAATGGTCTGATCCAAATTCCACTGAAGCCCATGGTGAGGCTCATTACCTCCGTCTGGCATTAGCTCTGGCTCTTTGCTCACGTTAGGTCTGAGCAGGAGCTCCGTCCCCAAGCAGCCCTGGTGTGATTACCCAGGGAAGCATCACCCCTCCATCCCCCCCAGAGCAGGGGAGAAGCCTCCAGCCCTTCCCCTTGCATCCTGGGCCTGGTTGCACCCACTGAGACATTCAAGCTGGGTCCAATAGAGGGCAACAATATCACACAAATTGCTTCATTAAACTAATTGTGAGAGGCCAAGGTGAAGACTGCTGCCCACAGGGCTGGGTGCATTGCCTCCGTGCTTCACCAGGACACACAGCAGCTCAAGGCCTCCCTGGAGACGGTGGCACACACAGGACTGCAAACCCGACACGTTTGAGCTCTGGGTGCTCCCAGCTGCCCCATTCTGTGGTGCAGAACCCAAAGCTGCCAGGGCTCTGGCCTGGCCCTGCACCGAGCCAGCCGCTGCCTGCCCACCTGCAGCGCATTACAGCAATAACGAGCTGCGCTCCATGTAGAACCACTACCTTCTGCCAGGCTGTTTTGCATAAAGACACCTTATGCACTAGCAAACATTTGTTTAATTAACACCCTTGTTTGCCAGAGGTCTGTCCACAACCTTCATTGCTTTGCAGGTGGAGGAGGGAGACATTCCCCACCTCAACCCAGAGCCTCAATCCAAGCAGGGCAGCTCCCAGGAGGTGTCCCTGGTGCCTGCGAAGCCCCAGTAGCACAAGCTGGTGCAGCTGCCTTGCAAGTGAGAAGCACCCAAGGGGACACCTGCGACCAGCACCAATGTGAAATGCAAAGCGAGGTCTGGGCCTCAGCTGTAGAGCTGGGAAAGGGATGTTTTGGGGAAAGCAGAACTCTGCGCTGCCTCTCACCAGCTGCAGGAATCAGCAGTGCAATCGCACAGTGAGATGGATGAGTGCAGTGACTGCTGTGGGAGGTGAAGGCAATATGTCACTCTGCTCCCACAGCGAGCAGAAAGCATGCAGGCAACCCTGGTGACTGAGATTTGGGCTCCTGGTGCAGGAGGGTGGTGTGGAGCATTGGAGGCTGCAGGCAGCTCCTGGGAGCTGGGATCTCACTCCCACACCCACTTGGGAGCCTGTGGAGGATTCCACCTGTAGCAATCGGGGCTTTGCACAGTACCTGGGTTGGCTCATCCCTCCTCACATCTGCTTGTGACGTGGGTGGCCGCTGCATCTGGCCACGTCTGTCAGCGCTGCGTGCTGCATGGCTGCTGTCATCAACAGCAAACAGTGCAAGGAACCGGGTAGGAGCAGCAGAAGAAAAGAAACCGGGATTGCACTGAGGTTGGCAGCATGACCTTGGCCCGAGCACCTGATGGGTTCCTTTCAAGCAGGCTCAGACAGGCAATGTGCATCAGAACACTGTGAGAGCCCACCACCCACACCCCAGGCTCCTACTGAACCCCCAGCCCACCTCCCTCCTGCAGCCCCTCAGCTTTGAGCCATGCTGTGAGGGGCAATGGAGAGGCTCCGTGAGCCTGCATCAAAGCAGAACCACAGCATGGTTGGGTTGTAAGGGACCTCAAGGCCCCACAAGCCCCAACCCCTGCCATGGGCTGTGTGTCCCCACCAGCTCAGGATGTCCAGGGCCCAACCATGATTAAGGTGCCTCCAGGGATGGGGCACCCACAGATCTGCGGTCCAAAGAAGGCCAGACCCCAGCCACGGTGCTGAGATCAGGGACTGAACCACCTCCCACTGTGGGGCACTGGGAGGGAAGGCTCCATCCAGCCCTGAAGCCAACAGCTGAGGCAAGCTGGGAGCTGCAGCATGACCGAAGGAATTCCTCCCACCAGCAGCTGCCGAGCTCTGTTCAAAGCCCTCACGCCGTAGGCTTGGCTGAAAGCCTGGAGGATGAGCTTGCCTCTCACTGGGTCTGTATTTGTTTTCATCTGGATTTATATGAGGAGATCAAAGCAGCTGCACAGGGCTTGCGCAGGATTTACCCAGGGGCATTTGGCTGCACCATTTTGCCCCATCCCCGCCTCACCGAGAGGCTTTGTGCTGCTGCAGCCAGGAGCATCCAATGGAGCTCACTGCAACCTGTGCATGCCCAGAGCTCTGCATCCCTCAGCTCTGGCTCTAAATGTGCCTCCAGACAGCAGCCTCTGGCAGAGTGCACCAAAACAAGCTCTCAGGACTGCCCAGAGTGCACTCAGAGAGGCTTTTGTTGGCTACATGCTGAGGCTGCCCCTTTGGCGTTCACATCTCTGCACAGGGAGGAACAGACTGAAACCAGGGGCAGCTGCAAACCCACCTGATGGGATACAACCACATGCACTTGTTTGTGACACCTTCAGGGAAAAGTCCCCAGCTTTGCTCTTACAAAAGGGAGGGCAGCAGTGCACCTTTGGCTGTGCTGGCACAGAACATCACTGCATGTGCCCCTGCCACGCTGCAGCAAACAGCGGCTTGCAGCCCTTCTCCCAGCCCTCCTGCAAGGGCTGCGGTCACGCCGGGTCCAAGGGAGCAACCTGGCTGGCACTGAAACCATTAGGGCTGAAATTCGGGAGAGGCGTTTTAAAGAACAGATGGTCGTGCTTTAGTATCGCAACACACTGCCAGTTAATTAATGCTAGCTGTAATTAAACTTTACACAAATTAGCTGTCAGCTATGCTAAAGGGAATCATTTCTCTCAAATGCCACCTTGAATCGCTGAGTTGTGAGACTTTTCTACAACGTAATTAAAAGCAGGAGGATGCATGGAAGGGGCAGGCGGAGGGGAGGACACAGCCATGGGATGAAAGGCACCTGCCAGGAGCAGCTGGGATCCCCACCCTCAGCTGGGGACCCTGGGGCTCTGCTGGGCTTTGATCCCCTTTGAGGTTCCTCCCAATGAGTCCAAGTTTAAGGCTGAAGTTTCAGATCGTTTTGGATGACGGAAGGAGAAAATTTGAGCATGACGCTCAAGCAGATGCATTAAGACCTTGGCAGGATGGGGGGAAAGCTGGACGGGGAGCTGCTGGAAAAGTGGAAAACAAGACGTGTTTGCAGGGATTTGGCTGGTTTTGACAAGTCTTCTGCTTAGAAGAGAGCAGTCTGTCAAAACAGCCATGTTGATATTTTCCAACCAGTTGCATTTGATTCAGAGAGATGACTTGGAAATTTTAGTTCATGTTTTGTGTATTTGTTGGTCCCACGGAGCGGCGCTGGGACCAACGCAGAGCAGTTTGAGCAGGAGGAGAAGGGCCCCTGGGCTGAGGGATGGCGATCAGTACAGCTAATTCAGCAGAAGCACTGGCTAAGAGTCAAGCTGGGGTAACAGCAAATGTCTTATCATCAGGTACAGCAACAGTGATTGGCAGAGATCTTCAAACACATCCCTGTTTGCACACAAGATTCAGCCTGGCTCACCTGAGCACGGCGACAGCATCTCCAGAAGAAACTCTGGGGCCTGGATGGGCTACAGACAAAGGGCCCAGGGAAGAAATGATGCTGGAGGGGAGCACAGCCCACTGTGGGCTTTGAACAGCACTGCTGGCTGTGTGGGTGCAAGGTGAGGGTATTCAGAGATGATTAATGCAGGTGGGACACAGGAAGTGAAGACGGTTTTAAGGAAGAGCTCAGTAGTCCCCCGTGGCCTTAATGCCTTTAGTCCTCAAGTTCATTTCCCCACTTTCTGGCCTTGAGAGCCACCTGCAGCCATGTCCAAGTGTTGTGCTTCATGCATCCCGGTCTGGGATCAGGTGAGAGCTCCTGAGCCCTGTGGGGCTGCACATCCCCATGAGCTCCCAGGCAGCCCGAGGCACTCCCAGTGCTCACGCCTCATGCAGTCACGGGTAATTGATATGCCCAGATGTTTTCCACTCCATGATACAGAGGAAAGTAAAAATCTCTGTGGTTCCTGCCAGACTGACATATGGAAAATTCCTTCCTGGTCCCAAATCTGCTGATGAGATCAAGTATTTGCGGGAGGGTTGGCAGTGAGCAGGGCTGGGAAGGAGGCGCAGCCCCCACTGCCGCCCCACAGCTGGCCAGATGTGCTCCGAGCACACGCTTCTCCCTGACTGCAGATGAAGCGCTGAGGCTGAGGCTAAGCTACAGCCCTGGCCTTGCTGCAGCGCTCCGAGGGCTACGGACATCTTGAGGGCAGAGCAGGACAGCCCTCTCCCTGTGGGCAGGAGCGGGGATTTATGGGTTAAGGTCAGCGAGGGCTGCTGCAGCTCTCTCTCTCTGCTCCTCCCAGACTCTCATTCTGAGGCTATTTTTCTCCTCCAGCAGCTGAATTAGAGCCCTGGGTTTGTAGCAATACCAAATCTCATTTTGGAGACTCTGAGCACCAGTAAATCCCTGGTCTCTCGCTCTCTGCTGCCCTGCAGCATGTCCTCCTCCAAGGTTGCCTTTAGCTCCCAGCAAGTATCTTCCCAGTGCTCTGCCTGGTGGCTGGAGAGGCCCCGTTTCCAGCTGGGCTCCCCCACACCAACCTCCCCATCCTCTCCTCGAGCTCCCCAAGCCTGCGCCCTCTGCTCCCCTCCCACCATCAGAGCAACTCCTGTCCCTCAGGCTGCCATGGGAGTAGGGATGGGTTGGTGTGATGGTGTCCTGCTGTGCCCTGTGCAGCCTCAAG
This sequence comes from Lagopus leucura, assembly GCF_019238085.1. Taxonomy (NCBI): domain Eukaryota; kingdom Metazoa; phylum Chordata; class Aves; order Galliformes; family Phasianidae; genus Lagopus; species Lagopus leucura. Next base: position 373,098 of record NW_024962316.1, on the reverse strand, counting down.
AGCACTTCTCAGCTTCAATTTCCCTTCCTTTTTTCCCTTTTTTTCTGAGCTCAATCAAGAATCACATCAACTTCTCTTTTCCCCGATGCTCTGTGCTGGGAGCTCATGATGAGGGAGTTATACACCCGTGACCCCTAAATCCTTTTCTGAGCCGCTGCTGCTGCAAGCTCTGCTCTCCCATCCTGAAGGCAAACAATTCAGCTCCTTTATTCCCACCTAACCTACAGCAGCATCATACAAAGCAACACCAGCACTGCTAGCTTATACCTCACGAGTGCTTTTTATTTCCAAAGCAGCACAAAATATCCATAGTTCAACAGCACCTGGGGTTCCCACTGCACACCAAAGGGATCTGCGTATTTACTGAGTAGGGATGACAAGACTGAGGATGGGTGTTGATGTGAACTTGACCCGAAATGTTTGTCTATTTTCTGTTTCTCAGCCTGGCAGCAGGAAAACCCCAGCCCAAGCAGCAGACCCAACCTTAGCTCTTTCATCAGCCTAAAGGGATACACAGTTTTTAACAGTGACTTCTCTGCCTACAGGCCTTTTCTCCAGCGTGCACAGGAGAGCACCACGCATGCATGCAGGGCTCTGATTTTTCTGCTCCTTCTCCCTGCCGAAGGGCACTGCTGGAGCAGACGGAGGTAGAGATCAGTCCCAGCCTCAGTGCACCGCGCTGCAGGCAGCGTCAGCTGCCTTCCCCCACCTCCCCCTGTGCAATTAAGGAACAACAGGTTTCCCTCCTTGCCACCTTCCTTTTATCTCTGTCTCCTCGTGCTGCTGTTGCGCCATTCCATTCCTACAGCAGCAGGATCCGGGTTCCCTGCTCTAGCAGCCGCTGGGAGCACAGCTTTGCCTGCAGGCTGCAGGGCTGGAAGAGCAGCGGGGTGCAGCAACACCTGGAGCTGTGCATGTGCTCATGCGTGTGCATGGGTGAGAGCATGTGTGCACACGTGCATGTACACGCCTGCGGGTGTGCAGTGCCTGGGTAAAGGTCGGAGTTGGGTTAGCAGCAGAGAGAAGGTGGGCAACGATGGGCTGTGGGCACAGCGGGTGCTGACGGCAGATTGGCGCACGTTTCCCCTTCCGGCTGTGCTGTGTCACCGCCCACATCTCCTGCTGGGGGCTGCTGACAGCGCAGGGAGCTCGGTGTGGGGAGCAGTGCACACAGTCAGGGGTCAGCGCTGGCTGAGCACCACGAGGGACTGCGATGCGGCCCCAGCCTATTTGTAGACATTGCAAATAAAGCTGACAGCACTGACAGAGAACAACCTGAGGACATTGCCTGCAGGGAGATCCCACCACAGCTGCAGGCTCTGAAGTTGTTCAATAAATTCCTGGAGGTAAGGCCAGGAGGGAGCGTTCAATCACGCTGGCTGACCTTTCCCATCGCTTTCCCAGTGCGCACGCACTTCCCTCTCCATGCATTCACTCCAACTGCTGTGCAGCCCAGCAGCGGGCAGGATGAGGACTGGTAAATGGAGCAACACAGAGCAGGTAGCAGCCTGCCCACCCACAGCTCTAGGGTGCAGGAAACATCTCCTTAAACAGGGCTGCAATTGCAGGAGTCCCCACTCTGCACTAGTTGCTCTTGCTTTATGTTGGTGCTTGGAGGGCTGCGGATGACAAGGACACCATTACTGTTATGTTCTCCTGAGCGCGTTGCCCGCATGCTGGCTCAGGTGTCGGCCGGTTGGAATAAATTACAGACAGCAAAAGGAAACATTGCGTTTCATTGCAGCTCTGCTTTTCATTTGCATGGGGAGTTTCTGTGGTTAGAAGTCAAACTGCACAGCCGCCACTGCTAATTGCACTTTTCAGTATCAAAGGCTTTAGCCAAAGGGATAAATATATAAAATTGTCGGGAAGGAAACATTTTCTTCTTGAATTCCAAGTAAAATCTGAACTAATCCTGGCTCGTTTGATAATAAAGGCAGTAGGAACATATATCTGATCTCTGTGTCTAGACGGCTTGAAAAAGAACAAGATTTGTCTATCAGGCCAGGAGGGCTTTTCTAAGTGACTGAAACTACACGAGGAAGACCATGCCCCGTTTCCTGCCATAACTGCCCCGCTTTGGCTCAGCCTCCTGCCCACATACCCATCCATGGCCACATCCCTCCCCCCTCCCCTCCGCTTGCACTGAGATGCAGCAGCCCTGGTTTGAGATCCCACAACCTCCCAGCTGCCCACATCCCATTTTCCCCTCTTTTTCTTCCTTCTGAAGCCAAATCGCAGCCATCCCTCACTTCCTGGGCCCTGGGACAGGGAGATGGAGGGCAGAGTCATGCCTTGTTAACCCCCACTTTCCTGCGCTGCAGGTGATTTATGGTGAGCAGTGAGGCACGAGGACAGCAGGGCGAGGGATGAGGAGCATCAGCGCTCCAGCCGGCCCAGGGCTGCTTCAAACGGCCCTGTGAAGGAGGGCAGCACTTACTGGGTGAAAAAGCAGAGGACGTTGGGTTGTATTTATTTTATGTCTTGGTTCTTAAAGAGGAAAAATATCTCCATTCCAGCTCGGGCTGCTCGGAAGCACAGCAGCGCTCAGCGCTCAGAAGCAGTGCTGTGTGAGAGGGCAGAGCGCAGGGATGCGCCCGGGGTCGGTGTGTGACTTCAGCTGGGTTTTGTCATCACAGAGCCACCAAGGTTGGAAAAGAGCACGCAGATCACTGATCAGCAGCCCCCCCCCAGCCGTGCACTCTGACCGCGTCCCAAAGTATCACAGCGTCACTCGGAAGGATTCCGTTTTGTTCTGAGAATCCATTCAGTTCAATGGTTTGTTTTTAAAGAGAAAAAGATGAAAATTCGGTGATTAATAAATAAATAACAAGAATAAAAAGCCTACTGGAAAACTCTGCAGCATTTTGCAAAATGACTGTGAAATTTATGGAACGACAGCTAAATTGAATGAGATTAGGAAGAAAAGGGCCCTTCTATTTATGTGAAGAGTTTTCAGAGTTATCGTAATTAATTATAACAAACATTTCGTAATGCACATTAAATGGCAGGCTGGAGGCTCGGGCAGCCTCCCAGCACTGGGCTGATCGCACAGCAGGGTGAGGGGAGCAAAACGTGGCCCTGAGCACCAAAACGACCCCAAAACAGCCCCAAAATGATCCAATACAACTACGCCATGATTCTGAGTGAAGGAAGCCATTGGGCTTGGACAGGGCTGAGGAGGTAACAGCAGGCCCAGCTCTGCCCCTCTCTGCAGGTCTGATTCACGTCCCAGGGGGGGATGGACGTTAACAACTCCATCGCTGCTCTCTAAGGTTAATTATAAGGTTAATTAGATGCTGGCAGTTGCAGATCTGGTCCCACCTGGGGCTCCTGACATGTGGAAACGCCTCCCACTTTCTCCAAGGAAGGATTTCACCTGGTTAGAAATGTGCTGGCTGGGTGTGGAGCTGGGGAAGAACACAGGGCTGAGTGACCCCAACCCCAGCACCCCGTCGCACCGTCGCTCCATCACCCGTTACCCCACCACCTCATCACATCGTCACCCCGTCACCCACCACCCATCGCCTGCCATCCCATCACCCACCATCTCCTCACTCCCAGCCCCACTGCAGCCCCACTCCGTGGCTGCACTCCAGGCAGTCCCTCATCCCACTGCTGATGTGCAGCTGCCTGCAGGCGTTGCTCTGATGCACCAGAGGTAAATCATGGTGAGCTTCTGTGCTTTCAGCAAAAAAAAAAAGATAGGAAAGAAGGTGGAATTAAAAAAATAAACCTCCCGCCACCCCCAGTAAGGAAATAAACTGGTGCAGGGCTGTGCCTGAGCCCTGGTGCTTCTCCCGTGGGACGGTGCTGGAGTGAGTCCCAGCTGTGCAGATCTGAGGGTTTGGGTTCAAAGCTTGATTTCGGTGCAGGGTTTGGTTGTAAGCAAATCTATGAGTTCAGCTGCCAGCGGTGCCCAGCTGGGCCCACGGGTCTGCAGAAAATAGAAAAGGCACAAAAGCACAGAATGAAAGGCCTCCCCACACCTGGGGGAATATCAGTAACTAAGGGAAAAAAATAAAGAAAGAAATGGACAAAAAGTCAAATTATGTCACTGCGACTCCACTAAAATTTTTTTCTTAATCCGCTGCCACGATGGAGCCAGATGGGTAAAATTAAACCTCCCAGGGAACAGCCACACGTGCTTCTCTTCATTTGCACCCAATATATCAACTCGGTCTTCTTGCATGGATTGCAAAACACAAACCTTCGTGCTTCTGGAGCCCAGAAATAAAGAAATAGTGGCGTGGAATTAATATAAATATTGAGGGAAATGTGTTCCTTGTCATTTAAGGAAGAAATCTTTATACAACAGAGAAGCTGACAGGTCCAGTGCAGGGCTGCGGATTCCCAGCAGAAAAGAAATCATTACACAGGACTCAGGAATCACGAGACTGATGCAAAATCATTAGATTTTTAAAATGGAGATTAAATGGCACCCGCTGGTACCTGGCCTGGGCTCCCACACTGCATGTCGGCAGCGATGGGTCCACGTCCAGTGGTGGACATCCACATGGAGGACTGAGTGGGAAAATCCAAGGCTTGTGCTGCTGTGTTCTGCACTGTCACTGCCGATGTATTTTATGTGCATATATAAATGTATTCTACATGCACATGTACACAGGATCTCTCTCCTAGGCCTTCCCATGCGCACTGAACCATCCCCGCACAGTCCGTGGAGGTCACCAGGCCCATCCCTGCCTGCCCCCCCAGGCAACAAACCATTACGGGAACAGCCTTGGCCCCACCAGCTCAGACTTTTTATGTATAATTGATTCCTACCATAAATCAAACATTTCTCCCCACAAAACTCCAGCCGTGCTTCGAACGCTGCCATTAGTGGTGCTTTGGACACCCTGCCCCTGGGGCTGGGCTTGTACTCAAACCCCCTCCCAGCTGCAGCCCCCAGTGGGGTGAGGTGGGGGTGGAGCGGTCTGTGTGCTGGGGGGGCTCACAGACCCCCAGCTTTAGCACTCACACATGGACGCCCACAGGGACACAGATCCCCATGGGGACACATCTCCTGTCCCAGGGACTGCTTGAAGGGGCATCCTGCCAGGTCTAAAGTGACCCCCATTAGAGGCTCCTGTAGGAAAATTTCAGCCTGGGGCTCTAAAAGCATGTTAGGGATGGGAAGAAAAACGCAAATGAATTTAATAAGAGCTTAATTGGATTCTCCACAGCGGAGAAAGCTGCTGCTTCCCAGCACATGGCCCCAGAGCAGCTCCCCCCAGTCACAGCAGTGGGATGGGGCTGTCCCTGGGTGACCGCAGAGCGGTTTGGCCTCACATCCCCAAATCCACGTTGGGGGTTACGCTGGGGAGGTGATCTGTGAGCGCCCAGCCCCGGGAAATGCAATGGTGGGGGCAGCGATGGGGGGAAAGGAGAGCACAGAACAACCGAGATGATGGGGATCAAACCCTGAGCCAAAGCTGTGCCCCAGGCAAGGAGAAGGCGGGTTGTGAGCAGACCCCTCCACAGCTCCTCCCGCTCCCCGCAGCCCCTCGCACCCTGCAGCCCTGCACGTGGCTGTGCCCCACTCCCACAGGGGCGGCTTTGCAGCCCCAGTTGACCCTTCCCAGCTACAAATAAAGAATCTATGGAGCAAAGCTGCATTAAATCAATGAGCCAACGTGCCTGCTGCTAAGATAAGCAAGGCAACCGGGGCCTCTCGCTCTGTCATTAGTGCGGGAGGATTCTCAGAGCCAGAGAACCCAGGGAGACTCATTAGGAGCTGCAGCACTTCTGGCTGGATTTACTCACCTCCCGCAGCCCCCTGTCTCACCGTGGGGAGCCCTGCCCTGCTCTGATCTGCTATGCAGCTGCAGAGCTCATACAGCTTTCAAAAATAACACACTATTAAAATAGTTTCAATCAGAATTCCTCAAGCCAAGGCTCAACAGACAGAGATCCCACTGCCTTGGGCAGAAAGGAGTGCGTGGGGATCACGCGGTGATGGAACTGATTTCAAAAAGCGTGGCAGCATCTCTGCTCTGCAGGACGAACCCGGAGCTTCCCGTGGGGTTTGGGCCCAGGAGGAGCAAACCAGCCTGTAGGAATGCACTGAGATGAAGAGGGGAGATCTGACGGCAGCTCCTGCCTCTGCTAAAGGTTTTCTCTATGATCTTGGGTTGCTCACGTCATTTCTGCGTGCTCCACATTTCCAGCTATCAAGTGTGTTCTCTGTTCTCTTCCCTTCTGCCCTGGCTGAGCCAACGCTGCAACCACAGCACTTCCATCGGCATCAAAGCTCGAACAGATGTCTGCAGCTGAGAGGAACGGGCAAACAGCGACTGGATGCAGCGAGGAACAGCCGACAAAAGACATTCAGGGTTGTTGGAATGACCTCAAAAATGCTCTTTTTTTTCCCTCCCCAGTTCATAAGTTGCTCTGAATTGATCTTTTTCTCCACTCCTTGCAGTGTGGGAGGTTGTGATGGCTCTGCCCATTCCCACCCCAAGAAGAGGAGGAGGCTTCAATGCTGTCCCCACCTTGTCAGGTGGAGAAAAGAGCTGAGACCTCCAGCACAAACCTCTGGGTGTCCATGGCCCAGTTCTGCCAGTTCAGCAGCCCCAAGCCCAGTGCTGATCTATTCACTTCACATCACTTCCAGGAGGTCCCCAGCAGAGCAGCCTGGAAATGTGCAGCCGTGCCCCCAGGTTTAATTAAAATAAACTGTCCTTCACCAAACGGAGCCTTGTTGTCTTGCAGGTCTGTCTCAATAATTATAACATGAATTGCATTTCTATTGTGCCTTTCATCGTCGGATCTCAAAGTGTTTTACAAGTGTTAATTAATTTAGTTTTCAAATAGCCTTTCCCTCTGATGTCGTATAAAAATTCAATAAAGAGGTGGATGGAGTGGAGGGAAAGCCTGGAAAGTTGAGGTGTCAAAGAGAGAGGGGGCCCAAAAGAGGAGGAAGGCGATGAAATGTGGGCGCTGCACCCAATGGCTGCAGGGAAGCCCCGGCTGCGGTCGGCACGTGGCGCATTGAGGGCATGAAGGCACACTTAGGGAAACCTCCAAATTGTGGCTTTTTCTCTTTTTTTTTTTTTTTTCTGGCTTTAAAGAATAACAGCGAGTGTCTCAAGCTGTGGTAATGTATTCAGGCAACACAACTGAGTCAGAGCTAATTGAATTTAAAAGCAGGTATTACATCTGTGCCTTCGCAGTGAGTACATCCTGAAAATCACTCCAGTGATGAAGTGTTTTACCCAACTACTACTTAATCTTTTTACACAGAAAGCAGAATTAACCCCGCTGCGCAGCCTTCATTAAGGGAACCAAATGAAGCTACCTGGTGAGGCTCACGTTTGCTGCAAGTGGTAAAACTTCAGCTGAAGTTTCTCAAACCCAGAGGGACTCCTCTGTTTGTGTTCAGATCCGCACGGCGCCGGAAAGCAGGTCAGCTATCTGGGTCCTGTTCAGCTCTCCTCAAATCCAGGAGGCAATCGGGCCCCCAGCGCTGCGCATCGCCTTGGTGAGCACAGAAATGGGTCACATCCACTCCGCACTCCTCTGCTCCCCTCTCCAACCCCTCCTTCCATCTCTCCCTTCTTCTGGAGAAAGAGAGAGAGGAGAAAACAGACGAAGGGAAGCGGCGCCCAAAGGGAGCCGGGCTGCGGCGCAGGGCTGAGCCTCACCTGCTGCCCCAGAGCAGGAGGGAACTGCTCAGCACGGAGCCAATGTCTGCTGCTCCTTCTCCTTTGTAAATGAATAGACCAGGATTTATTTCCTGTGATATTACTTTGCAGACCTGGTGTATTACTTCATATATATATGTGTGTAAACAGAAGTAATAACATACATTTTCATACATCACCCTGGATACTTCAAATATAAGCACATGTAAATATATAAGTAATAGCATATATTTGCACCATATATTTCCACGTATCACTGTAGGTACTCTGTCTCACTTCATCAGTGTGGATAACACGATATTTACACGCAGTGCATCCCAGTATATCAGTGAGGCCCAAAGCGAGCGGCTGGGCAGCAGAGCGCAGTGTGGGATCCCAGAGCCTTCAGTTGGGAAGAGGGAGGGGGAAACCTCTGCCGCTGCACCCACCGCCATCAGGGGAGGCAGCACGGAGCTGTGGGACGCCCTCAGCACCACGTGGGTTTGGAGTGCAGGCAATTGATTCACATTGCCAGAAATCGGCACAGGAGGTGGGGGTTGGGGGGGCGGCGGGGCGGCGGGGGCAAAAAGAAATACCCGGTGATACACTGTGATTATTGATGGTTCCTAATTCAAAGGGAAGGGGAACAGCATAAGTCCCAGTTATGGGCTCTTCAGACCCTCATCTCTCTCTGGTTGTGAACCAGGAAATCTTCCAGGGAAATCAGGACAGATTCAGACCCATTTGTTTCGGGCACTGGAGGGGAGCAGTTTCCTCCCCCCCTGCTTGGCTCTTTTTGGTATTTTTGGTATTTTCCAACGAGGAATGTGGAATAGCAGAGCCCTCCTTCCCAGAGCCACGAGTACGTTGGGCTGGGAGGGACCTCGGAGTCCATCCATCCTGAATGCTGCAGGCAGAACGGGCAGCTGCCGAATGAGGCACAGCACTGGGCTGCAGCTGAAGAGGGGAAGCGGGGCCAAACAAAACGGCTGAACCCCCAGAGGTCAGCCAAGGCCGGGTGAGGGGCTCATGGCCCCCAAAGGGCTGCGACACCATGCTGCTGCACCCCAGGGCTCTGTTAGCACACAGCACGTGGAATGCAGCCATAAATATTCACGTCAGCTGGCTCCAACCGCATCCTTTAAGTGAATATGGAGATATATATAGACTCGTATTTAGTGAGAGAGGAGTGCAGCTCAGCACTGCTGCACGTGAGCCCTTCCCAGGGTGAGCCCTGCGAGCCCCTCAGCTGCTGCCTCATCAGCACTGCAGCTCCTGCACTGGGCTGCTGCAGCCTTTGGTTGCCATCTCTGCACCCACAGCCGGGCTGCTCCCCAGGCAGCACCAAAGGGCTTTTGGATCAGAGAATATCCCGAGTTGGGATCATCGAGGCCAACCCCACACAGGAGCAGCCAAAAATCAGGCCATGGAATGACTGGATGTCATGCGGGTTTCCCCCACGCAGCCCCATTTCTCCGTCACAGCGCTGCTGCAATGCCTGCAAGGAAGGGAACGACCAGCGTCTGCCTGAGGGAAAACCCTGCTCCCCAAAAGCTCCCATGGAAAAAAAAAAAAAGAAGAAGTAAATAAATGTCACAGAGCCTTTCAAAAACGCTCTAATTGCCTTTGTGGTCTAATTGCTCCTGTTTTACAGCCTCGTTTCTTGTCATAAAATTAGTCCCACTTTTTATGCCTCTTCCTTTGCCACTGGTCTGTGATTATTAGTTGTTAATTACTGCGCTGCGTTGATGCCTCCGCAGATCTGGGGAAGGGCTGAGCCGTGTGGGCACGGTCCTCTCCCCTTTTGGGGCTTCCTGGGGAAAGAAGAGATGGAGATCCAAAATGCAACCATTGGGAGCGTCGTGAGAGCTGTGTGGAAAACAAAATCACCCGGAAAAGATAAAAGCTGCATCATCTGTAACCCTTTTAATAACCATCTTATTTCAAACAGTGCTGACTTCTCCTCACTGTCTCTCCAAAACAGCATCTCTATTTGTTTTTCTTCTTGATATACAGCTGCAATAGGAAGCCATGCGTGAAGTTTATCAAGCCTGGGTAATTTTGTATCAGTTCTGCGTGCTATTGATTCCGTCTGTACTGTTATCTGGTTCTGCCTGAACCTGAAAAGTCATTTAAAAACAACAAAAAAAACACATATAATTCTTCAAAAATGCAACTATTATGGGATGTAGAACGTTGCCATTTTGGATGCATTAACAACATGTTGAAAATGAATGTGTCGGAGATACAAATCTCATTAAGGAGACTTTGATGATACCACAATGAGGAGCAGCGAGAGCTGAGCCCCAGCACAGAGCCGGATCTGAACTCCACTCTGTAAGTTTCTGTCTCAGGGGTGGAAGGAAAATTGGATTTGCTTTGGCTTTCATTCAGCCCCGCTTCATCCTGAGCCACTGTCCAACCTCTCCCACGTCCTTGGAGTTCCTCCCAGTTTGTGGCATAAGAGTGAGATCAGCCGCGCTCTGCCCACCAGCGCTCAGTGCTGGCGCGGCTCCACCTTGGGCTCACGATGTCACAAATGCAGATCCTCGATGCAGAAAAGCAAACCCTGGAGCTGCAGAGGGTTTGCAAAGATCCGCACCCAAACCAGGGCTCCCCATGCACTGCTCCATGAGATGGGGGCACCCGAGGCTGCGTCCCACCCCGAGTCCCTGCGCAGCCCTCATGCAGCACGGTGCTTTGCCGTGCATGGCTCATCGCCTCGTGCGCTGGGCTCCGCAGGTCAGACGTGGTGACACGGGCTCTGCGCAGAGCCAAACCCAGCCCTTCTGGGTGGGTCAGCCCCGTCCACACGCGTCCCGTCGGCTCTCTCAGCTGAACGGCACAAACCACCCCAGTAACATTTTAAACCCACCGATTAACAAGTCAAAATGCATTCCTCTAATTGAGCCTCTTATCCCAGCACAGTCCTTGTCACTCACAGGCAATGGCACACCCCGCCTGGCTGCAGGCACGGTCCTCACCAAGGCTGCCCACCATAACCACAAATGCCCTTTTCCTCCCAGTTTCCCGTGGTTTCAGGTGGTTTTGGTGTCGGTCAGAGCACAGCAATGCAGGGGCATTGGCCAAACCAGAGCCACAGCGCAAGGAGACTTTGTCCTGGCAGGGCTGACAAAAAGAAGTACAGCTGAAGGCTGCAAGATGAGTTGCGGGAATGAGAGTGCTTTGTGGGACATAATCCAGCTCCTGCTGAACAGAATCCATCATCCCCTCACTGCGCTCCTCTGCGCCAAGAGAGAGCGAAGGCAGCCAAAAGCTTCAGAGACCTCCAAGGCTGTGCCCTACCAGCATGGGGAAGCCTGGGGAAAGCACCACAGAATCCCACCCCGGTTGGGTTGGAAGGGACGTAAGGATCACCCAGTTCCAGCCCCTGCTGTGAGCCGGCTGCCCCCCGCTCAGCCTGCCCAGGTCCCATCCGTGGCCGTGGGCACCCACAGCTGTGGGCAGTGCGGGGACCTCAGCGCCCCCTGGGTGAAGGATCCGACCCAAATCTCCCTTCTTTATCTCCATTTTCTCTTCAAGGGGAGGAGATGGGCAGAGGGGAGGAAGCGCCCACCTCCATGGCATCGCTCCGCTGCCAGCACGGAAGGCGCGGGGCAGCCGCCCCACAGCAGTGACATTTGCGATGCATTAAGTTTAAACATTTTCAATAAGGAAAAACAATCCATTCAGACTTGCTTTATGATTCATAGTAATTGCAAATAGAAGCAGTTAATATAATTGTCCAGCTGAGACCAGCAGGCTGGGAACATGTTGCAGTGAGATGTACAATCAGGGAAGGTTGGGAGGGAATTTAAGTGCAGGTTAAGCAAATGCATTACTTTAATAACACACGGAGACAGCCCTTGTAGTTATAAAGAGGATAAAATAAATATTGTACCAGAAATCTACAGAATGGGAGGTTTTATCACCAAGAACTTCCTGCTTGCTATTTACTTTCCATTTAGATTTCACAAAAGCTGCACTCGCCATGTTTTTATGTATGGACGAGGATGATCCGAACTGACAAACGACCTTATTTCTCCGTGAGTTTTACAAGGGAGCCTCAGTTTCTCAAAGAAAAATGATCACCTCCCAGCAGTTGTCCTGGAGAGAGAGAGATGATTTTTTTTGGCCTTTTTTTTTTTCAAGGGAGAGCTATAATTCAAGGCAGCACTTCTGCTCCTCGCCCCTGGAGGTTGGCCAACGTCTTCGACTTCTCCGCATGGCAGGGAGGGACGGGCCGCTCTGCAGCATTTCCTGATGGAATTTCAGCCCTCAGTGGGCGCCGGGCAGGAGCACGGGGTGATGGAATGGGATAACTGCACCCAGGCGGAGAGCAATGGGGCTGCACTGATCCCAGTGCCTTTGCCAAGGGCTCTCCAGGGAGGAATCACAGTGCTTTATTTATTAAAAGAGATTTCAGAGGACAGCGTGTTAAATTAAAGTTTCTTGTTCACAGCCTCCTGACTTTAACAGCACACGCAGAGCGAAGCAAGACAGAACGTCACCTCGTTACAGCGATTTATAAAATATTAAGGGTCTAAAAAATTAATTATTCATGGGAGCCTTGTTTATGGGGGGAGGATGAGGACGCGTGTGCCCCAATGGGCTCCTTGCAGTGCAAGAAGAGGAATGTGGCTGGAGGGCGTTGGTGGTTGTCCCAGCACCAGCATCACCAGTTGGGTGAGGGGATGAGATCTGCAAAACCCAGTGGGACACCCCCAGAAAAACCCCATGGCCAATGGAGGAGCTCTCGCAGGGCACTGCAGGGTGATCTGCTGTGCTGTGTGGTCACGGATGTAGAGAAGGCTGTATCCAGAGGGCTCCTGCCGGGGGAGGAAGGCAGGGAAAGCAGTTTTAAAGTCGCAGAATTTAGCATAAGAAGGTAATGGGATTGCAGCGGCTTTCCAGTAAATGTCATTGCTGTAATTAGGACAACAATTATTGCCAACCGGTGGAATTGTCCCCTATGTGTCATTTCAGCAGGAGCAGCACACGGCCACCCTCTGCCAGTGCCACTCAATAGGGGCGGCACAGGGCAGGCTGGAGGCTCTGGGGCTGAACCCCCCACCCCACTGCTGGCTCACAACCCCCGACCCACACAGCTCTGCACTACGGCAGCACCTCGACCTCCAGCCCTGTGCAGCAAAGTGCTTGAGCAGTGGCTTCCCTGAGCTGATTTACAGCCTGGAGCCTTGGAGGCCAAACCTGCCCCACCTGCAGCAGCACGGAGCTGGAGGAGCTCCAGGGAGGAAGAGGATGCCCAGGGATGAAGCTGGCCCTGGCATGCATTATCCCCATCCTCACCTCCATCTGCTTATTTTCTTGGGGAGAAGGCTGCTGTGCATGCAGCTGGCAGCACCCCTGGATATGGCAAGCACTGAGATGGGATGCTGCAGCCATCACCTGTCGCCAACGGCCCTGGGGATGCCTCACCCTGGGTCCCCAGTGCCCCCAACCCAACGTGGGACACTGCTGCCGTGCTGCCCGTCCCCATCCCTGTCCTTGTGGAGGTGTCACCACCAGAGGAGCACCCGGAAAGCAAAAAGCGAAGCAGCACCGCAGGCCCGGATCTCCCACCTTGGGTGGAAAAGGAGTTGCTGCTAAAAAGGAGAGGGGGATGGAGCAGGGAATGACATCCGCTGAAAGCATTTGCAGCATCTCCGCAGCTCTCCGTGATTAACGCTGGCCGGAGTGCTATTAGCAGCCTGGTATGGTGATTAACAAACTCTCCTAATAGCTGTTTTTAAACCTGCTTTAAAAAAGCCGGAGCTGGGAGGGGGTGGGGAACCCAGGAGGTATCTCCAAGGAAACCAGAAACAAAATGGGCTTTGGCACATCGCACAGCCAGGCGGGTAATCAAAGATTACAACCAGTTTTAATTTAAGGTTAATTATTGTTTACTCTCCGGAGGCCGCCCCGTCGGAAGGCAGCAGCCGCTCTGACCTTCAGCAGCGCGGGGCGGAGCCGCAGTGCGGGGCGGGGGGGGGGGGG